>NC_142164.1:29994469-30297500 GCF_024610735.1 Ursus americanus
ACTATTGACAGTTCGTAAAAACCTAGATGTTGCCCCATCTTCCTGAAGGACTTTGTGAAGAGGGGAAGGGTAGCTCTAAGACAGGAAAGAGAGACAGATGGCCTGAGGCAGTATTTTGCCCAAGCATGGTGCACTGGCCTGGGATCCAACAGGACACCATTTTAGTATCAAATTCCAAATAAGCTAACCTACTCAAGAAAGAAAGAATGTCTTACCTGTGCAAGACCATCTTTGCACAACGGACACTTTGCATTGTGATCTAGGCATCTTTCAAGGCATTTTAAACAAAATGTATGCCCACAGGGTGTTGTGACTGGCTCATAGAATAATCTGAAATTGAGGAATCAAAATGGAAGAAACATGCAATGAGACAAAACATAAAAGAGCTGCTCAACGTTAAGGTTTTACAGCATTATTTGGAAAATTCTGTCTGTGTAAGGAAGGAGGGGTCTTTCCTTTTTAAAATAATTCCCTGCTGTTGTTGCACTTCAGAAAAGCATTTGCTTTTTTATTTCTGAGCTGGATTTTAAAGCAATGCATTGTCAACATTAATGACATAGCTAGATCATTTTGTAACATCAGTTCTAGTCAGTCTCTTCCAACTGGCATCCAGATTGTTTTTCCCTGGCAGGTCCCAGAAAAATAAGAGATTAATGCCCAGAGTGTCTGAATAGATTACATTCTAAAATATTTAGCCAACATGTTCACCGAAGGATATGTAAACACAGAGACAGATACACACACAGATAAACATACACACTCTCACACATTTACTCATTTAAGTATTTTATATCATATATACAATGGGAAAAGACTTGGCTTGTTTGCTAACCTTGATTCCATTTTTCACCTAAGCAATGTTTCCTGCCTGGAGGATCTCAAAATTGTACCTCTAACAAATACATAACTGTCTTTTGTATGAATGGATCCTCTTCTTAGAGGCGGTAGATAATACTGTCAGTGTGCTTACTGACAGACACACACACACACACATATATGTATATATATATACACATACACATATGTAGGTCTGCATCCATATACTTCAATTAGATCCTACTTAATTGCTTTGCAGGAGCTGGATAATTTCAAGCAATCTGGGGAATCTTTTTAAAAGCTGTTCTATACATTCAGAGATTCATGGATTTACTTTGCTTAAAAAGAAAGGCTCACCTGCAGCAGGACCACTGACGGGGGCAGCTGAAGATGGTGGGTCGGAAGTGGGGCTCGCGCTCACCAAAGGACAGACAGAAGGGAGAGACAGATGCCTGACCAACCTATTCTGACCTCACAGGAGTGTTCAGACGAGAGGAAGAGGCAGCCAGCTGCACAGCCCCCTCGTGTGGCCAGGAGGTGCAACAACAGCCTGGCGCACACAGCCAGGCTGAGCAGAAGAAATCAAAATGTCAGAGCTGAGAAGTACCCCGGAAAAAATTGAACCCACCAACCAGAATGAAACTGAAGTCCAGAGGGGAGGAAGTCGCTTATATGTCGGCAGATGACAGTCTATCCAATTTCCACCTTCCAGTCGTGTGCTTTTTCTGTTAAAACAGCGATTCTCAACCTCTCCTGTGTGTGAGAATTACCTGGGGAGCTTTTTCTTAAAATAGCTTTATGGATGTATATATAATTGACATGCATAAACTGCACATACTTAAAGTTTACAATTTGCTAAGTTTTAACATACGTGCACACCTATGAAACCATCTCCACAATCGAGGTCATGAACACTGCTTGTCACCCCCAAACATGGCCTCATGTCCCTTTGTAAACCCTACCTCCTGCACCTCCCCCCAGCCAGCCCCCACCATCCCCTGGGGAACTTGTAAAAATTTCACATGCCAGGGAGCACACCTGCAGAGATTCAGATCCCTTGGTCCAGGGTAAGGGCCAGGCACCAGGATTTTTTTTTAAAGGCTCCTGCGTGGTTTTAATGCGCGGCCAGGATTGAAAATCACTGTATTACACAATCCTACTAATCTCTGCATAGCTGAATCTTCTGTATCGGTCTCCAACCCTAATTATCAGAACTACCTGTAGAGCTTTAAAAACACAGACACGGTGAACATCCACTGGATAAAGTTTGCGATTCAGCGGGTCAAAGGGAGGGACAGAGATCTGATATATTTAATAAGCCAATGAAAGACTAACAGCTGCTGGCACAGTCCCCTCTTTCTTTCTTTCTTTTTTTTTTTGTGTGTGTGGTTTTTAAACATCTTTAGTTTTAATTATAAAACATTTCAATATACAGAAAAGTCATAGTGTAACAGATGCGGATGTGCCCCCCAAGATTAAATGGGCATTAACATTTTACCATATTTGCCTCACAACCCTCTCTTTTTATTTTTTTATTTGTTTATTTTTATAATAATTTTTTATTATGTTATGTTAGTCACCAGAAAGAACGATTACCCAACATTTGCAGCAATATGGACGGGACTGGAGGAGATAATGCTAAGTGAAATAAGTCAAGCAGAGAAAGACAATTATCATATGGTTTCACTCATTTATGGAACGTAGGAAATAGGAAGATTGGTAGGAGAAGGAAGGGAAGAAGGAAGGGGGGGTACACAGAAGGGGGAATGAACCATGAGAGACTGTGGACTCTGGGAAACAAACTGAGGGCTTCAGAGGGGAGGGGGGTGGGGGAATGGGATAGGCCAGTGATGGGTATTAAGGAGGGCAGTATTGCATGGAGCACTGGGTGTTATACACAAATAATGAATCATGGAACACTACATTCCCCTCTTTCTTGATTAAAAAAATTCTGGGGCGCCTGGGTGGCACAGCGGTTGGGCGTCTGCCTTCGGCTCAGGGCGTGATCCCGGCATTATGGGATCGAGCCCCACATCAGGCTCCTCCGCTGTGAGCCTGCTTCTTCCTCTCCCACTCCCCCTGCTTGTGTTCCCTCTCTCGCTGGCTGTCTCTATCTCTGTCGAATAAATAAATAAAATCTTTAAAAAAAAATTCTAGTGGAATTTGAGGGGAAGGCATCTTGTGGGAAAGAAATGAATAGTTTCTTGAGAGAAATCAGTTTAAATTTAACAAGCTATCCACAAAACAGATGCTCACTTATTCATTCCGCAAACGTGCTCTGCGTGCTGACACAGAGCTAGGTGCCGGCAACGTGACGAGTACAAGAAGGCATCTGACTTCTAGGAGACGAGAGGCCAGACATCAAACAGGTCATTGAAAAGGTGATATTTGTTTATTAAGTCCATACCAGTACAAATAAAAATTGTTCAAATGTTGAAATTTAAAAAAACAAGCAAATGAAGGTCTGGAATAGGAGAGACTTTTGATAGATTCACTTTTTCTACTTTTTGAATGTTATATTCCTGTTTTAGAAAGTAGCTCATTTGTTTAACAGAATTAATACATTTTAGTTATTAAATTGGCCAAAAAGTAAGATTTATTTTCAAAAACACTATGATGGAGGGCCTAACCAGTGTACCAAGGCAAGAAGAAAAAAATGAAAGTATGAGGATTAGAATGGAAAAAACCAGATCCGTCATTATTCGCACATGGTGTGATGGTGAACTGGTCAAATCTAAAAGAATCGACACGGGGGCTGGGTGGCTCAGTCAGTTGAGCGTCCAACTCTTGGCTTCAGCTCAGGTCATGATCTCAGGGTTATGAGATGAAGCCTTGTGTCAGGCTTTGCGCTCAGCATGGAGTCTGCTTAAAGACTGCCTCTCCCTCTCCCTCGGCCTTCCCCGCCACCCTTTCTCTAAAACACTTAAATTGTTTTTAAAAATTAAAAAATCTACAGAATGATTATTAGAATTCATAAGAAATGATAGTATTAGCAAGGATGTTAGATAAATATACAGACACACACAATTGTATTTTATACACCAGCAAAAAACATAAGAAAACACATTTTTAAAAAGGTAACATTTACAATCACGTTTAGAAATTAAGTGCCCAGGAATAAATCCAACAAAAGTTGTATGAGACCTCTGATGGAAAGAACTATAAACACCTCATGGAAAGGAAGTAAAGAAGACCTAATTAATTCTGATAAAAATCCCAACGGCTTATTTCACATGTTTGTTTTTATGGAATATGACAAGTTGATTTGTAAACTGTATAAGGCAAAGCAAAGGGTAAGAGGAGCAGAGACACTTCTAAGAGCAGCAATATGGGAGGACTTGCTCTACCAGACGTCAGATCTTATTATAAAGCTCTAGTGATTAAAACAGTATAGGGCTAGCACAAGGACAAATAGATCCGTGAACAGGATAGAAAGCCCAGAAATAGACCCAGACCCAGATTCTTGATTTATGACAGCTGTGGCACTTCAAAGCAGAAGGGGGATTTTCAATACATGAATAGCATTCTCAATAAATGCCATTTGGGATAGTTGGCTGTCCATATGGGGAAATGAAGTTGGGCTGTCTCTCACACCCTACACAAAAATCACTTCCCTGTGGGCTGGAAAAGGCAAATGTGAAACAGTGAAGCTTTTAGAAGACACAGTAGAATATCCTGATGACCTCAAGGTAAAAGAAAAAAGATTTCTTAGGCATGACATGCACAAGAAAAAAAATGCCACTTACTATAAATGAAAAGATTGATAACCTTCATTGCATTAAAATGAAAAACTTGGGAGTTCATCAAAAGATGCCATTAAGAGAGCAAAAGGCAAGCCACACGTGGAAGGAGGTATTTGCAACCCACAGGCCTAACAGAGGACTTGTGTCTACAACACGCCTAAAGGTCCTAGAAGTCCCTAAGAAAAAGAGAGAGAACCCAATCAAAGATGGACGAAGATTTATATGCACCAGCCTACATAAAAACTGCTCATAGTGACGTTGTCCGTAATAGCTCCAAACCATGGAGCTGATGAGGCACCTGTGGCAGAGTCATACAGTGGGCCACTACACATGAATGAAAATGAACAAAGTCCACCAATATGCAATAACATGAATAAACCTTAATCCGGTGGAAAAGAAGCCAGAACAAAAAGAAATACGTTCTTTTACACCATTTAGAGATGCATACGTAGGCGGTAAAACCGTTTTTAGAAAGAAGAGAGAAAAGCCAAGATAGTGGTTTCAGTGGGCAAGGGGCAAGGAGTCGTGCTTCGGAAGTGGCACACAGGAGGCTTCTGGGGTCCTGGCCATGTTTTATTTCTGGAACTGAGAAGGACTGCTTGAGTATCCTCTCTACAGAATTTTGTTAAGAGAATACAATTTTAATTTTATGTACTTTTTCACCGTGTGTATTTCTCACAAGCGTGATTTGCAGGCTCATTGGGAAACCATTGCTGTGATCTCCTGGAGCAGCCAGATCAGAAGGTCTCCCTTCCTCGGTAATTTGAGTCCTGCGAATCTGCAACCTTGTGACACATTAGTCAATGGCACCAATGATGACGATGATTGAGGAATCTGTACCTGCTAAACTGTTTTTCCTGAGAACTTCGAAATCAGACCTTTTGTAAAACAGCAGTGATATCGCTGGCTAATTAACTGCAATAAATACTGACATTTAATGAGCAGATGAACGAAACACACACGAAAGGAAACAGCATCTCTTAGCAAGAACTGTGCTTAAAATGCCCCCGATCTGAGTCGTCGCAGACAAGAAGGCTGCCACAGAAGCTGCATAATGACTGCTTTGAAATAATTCAAAGTTCAGATGCTCAGAATATATCACCTTTCAAGACTCAGTTCGCTTCAGGGCTACCCTGCCCCTCTACAAAGGCTCATGGAGTAAAGTGACAAGGAACAGGTAGAGGATATTTCTCTTGCTATTCAGGTGTATGTAATACTGTTTTCATATAAATTCACTTCATATTATTACTACTGAGGAAATTAAGACTCAGACAGGTTAAATGACTTGCCCAAGGTCACACAGCTAGCTAGGAAGTAGCAGAGCTTGGGGTGTGAAGTCACACCTTCTTCCCAAGCTCATCTTCCTTCTCCACCATATGACACAGCTGCGACAGTGTGCACATCTATATCTAGAACAGACATCATCCATCTGGGTGTAGACGCACGTACTGACAACACAGTTCTCTCCCTCTCTCTCTCCCCACCCCAGAAAGAGAGAAAGAGAGAGAGATCTCTGTATATATAGATAGAGCTAGAAATAGGTACATACTTGAAGTCCTCTCCCTTTTGTTCACCACTTTCGGTAGCGATTGCAGGAAACACTTCAGGGAGGCATTTATAAATCAGAGTAGAGCCAGATTTTCTCACAAGAAAGCATTTTACATTGTCACAGTGGTAGAGTAAACAATAGTAATAATAAATGCTTTCAGTTAGACGTCAGCCTGGATAAAATGTTTGGCTTGTCTGGAAATAGCTATCTTTTCCCACCAGTTACATCCTTGTATTGTGTTCTTTTGCTGCTATCAAATGAGAGTGAAGAGGGAATGAGAAGGAGGGGGGCGGAGAGAGAGAAAGAGAGAGAGGGAAGGAAGGAGAGAGACAGTGGGGGGGGGGCGCGGACTCCTTAACACCCAGCTATTTGAGTAGCTAAAACTAGGTTAAATACAAAGTTTTCGTTTCAATTGGCAAAGAGGTCACTGGGCCATTAGGTAACTGGTTCAAATATCAAACATTCTTGTTCCACATCTCAAAATATCTTTGTCACCCCAAAGGCGCTGTTCCGCAACAGCCCCAGAGGTGGCCCCCAGTGGCAAGAGTATCCAGCTGGCTAAATCTCAAGGGAAGGTTTCCAGTCACAAAAGACTGAGGGGGCAGAGTTCTGAGGGGTTGGAATTAGGAAACAACTTCCCTCAACAGAGCTCTCCCAATCCAGCCAGGGGGACTTGGGAGATTGGAAAGTGTCTCATTAATGCACACCCCAATTCTTGTCCCATTCACCTTTTCCACCCTTTTCCCTGCAAGACAGACAAGCTGCTCCTGAGTTTCCCTCTAGAGTCAGACGAACCTCACACTCCAACTTGCCTTCTACTAATGCAGCACCACAGAACTAGATTTCATTCTAGAAACTTGTAGAGGAGGTACAAATGTTTAGTTTCATGACCCAGCAGATGGTTTGAAAATATCTCAACCCTTAGACACCCTCTCGTCCAAAGACACGTGAGGATCATAATAGAACCTAATAATAATCCTAATGACAATAAAAAGGAAAAAAAGCACTAGAGAGGTGGAAACAGGAACTTCGTCAAGACTGTATTCAAACTAAAGCATGTATATGAAACAGCCTCTGTCAACATCGGATCTCTGACTTACAGACAAAGCCTGTTGCAAGGGGAACTACATGCTTCTGACCAAGGGCTACAGGCTTCTTTTAAAGATTTTATTTATTTATTTGAGAGAGAGGGAGAGAGCACAAGTGGGGGGAGGGGCAGAGGGAGAGAAAGAGAGAGAGATAAGCAGACTCCCCGTTGAGTGGGGAGCCTGATGCGGGTCTCAATCCTAGGAACCCGGGCTCATGACCTGAGCCGAAGGCAGACGGTTAACTGACCGAGCCACCCAGGCGCCCCAAGGGCTATAGTTAAGAGCCTTGAGGTCAGAAATGCTCTCTGGACTAGGCAGGCTCCTTTGCACCCTGAAGCAGTTGGAGTCTCCTTAAAACTTACCAGCCTATATGACAGCTACCCCAGACAAAGATGGGCTTTTGTTTTGAAGTCTCATTTAGAACAGAGGGGCAGGATAAGGGAAATAATGGCTTTTAAACTCAGGGTGAGCAAACCAGAAGGGGGTCTTATCCTCTTGGTGTTTATTTCTTGGAGCAAATTTCTAACCCTTTTCTGAAGCCCCCTGTTGAGATCAGGGACAAACAAGATGAAAGGGAGAAAGCAGAGGAAACAGAACAAAAGAACTTGAACCTCAGGATTCTGAGCCCTCAGCAAAAACACAAACAGGATGAGTCTGTGTGTTTGATTTTGCATTGGCTGGATGTTGGGAGGAGTATTAAGGAGGATACGTTCAGCAAAGACCTGGGCTTTCTGAACAAGCTAAACCAATCTGGCAAAGTCTGACACCTGAAAGACTGTGGCTTAGAGGCACAAAGGCAGAGGCCCATTTCTCCGCTTGGAAGCAGAGTTTCTGCCCCGTACCTTGGCTCCTCCATGACCCACGGGATGTTTTGTTGTGAGGGGGACAGAGAGATGGCCAAAGGGAACTGGTTACATAGCCCACCCCACTCTCACCCACTCCACCTAAAACTCCCCGATTGTATCTGGAAGGCGTTCTTTCGGTGCTGTGGCATTCATCTGCCGGACTGTTCGTTTTCAGGCCTGCCCAAGCGCAGGAACAAATCTGACAATTCAATTATTTTTAAGAGAGAGAAAAAGTACATGTCCAGGTCATGGCCTCCTTACTCATTTTTATGTGGACCAGGAAAGTCCTTCCAAAGACGATGCATGTGATTGATATGGAAGGCATATGCGTTTGCAAAGGGCAAGAAACCATCTCAGGATCCTTGGGTGGCTGGATCCCACTGTGTGGTAGACCACAGGATTTTTCTTGACATCTCTTGGGCCAACCATCTTAACAACTTTTATGCAAATGTCTCAGCCTTCTTTTAATGCTATTTTGGAAAAAAAAAGACACTTTTTAGACTCTACTGAAATCTGTGGACCTTTGTTTGGAAATACACACACACACATATACATTTTTACATACAACTTCAGGGAATTCACAGATCTATTAGAATCCATACATAGAACTTCCTCAGGGGTCCACGGGCCTAAAGTTAAAGAATCTCTGGTCAAGAAAAAGAGTTAACATTTATGGAGTATTTAATATGTCCGGCACTATTCTAAGTGTTTTAAATAGATTCCCTCGATTAATCATAACAACCTCATAGGGTAGGTATTACCCTTCTCTACTTTACTGATGAGAAAACAGTGGCAGAGAAAATCACTTGCTCCAGGTCAAACAGCCAGTAAGTGGCAGAGCCAGGGTTCAAGCCCAGGCCATCTGGCTTTGGAGCTCTTCCTCCACAAAGTCAAAGCTGTGAAAGGAAAAAAAAACGAAAGTACTTTTTTTTCCACACAGCCCAAGCTTGTACCAGCTTCCTTTTTTTCTGAGGGGGTTGGGCAGGTGTGTGGATAATTTGCTTCCCCACTGGGTACAGAAGGGATGTCTGGCCAAGAAGTACATGCCTACTACTAATATTGTTCAAAACGAAAACCAGTCAGGCCCTCTACTTGGCTTCCAAAGAATAGGCCTATGGCATTGATGTCAGCCCTTGAGCTTTGAGATCTTGCTCCAGTAGTTGAGATTAGTTCCAGGGTCATGAACTCAAATACCTACAAGGTACCAGGAAAGTAATGCAAATATAAGACACAGGCAGTTGGGAGAGAGGGGAACCATGGCCAACTGGAGAGTGTATGTCCTATCTCCAAACATTCACATTTAACAACAACAACAACAAGAAAATCCCATGAAGGCCAGACTAAAGACATTCATTGTGTGGCAATCAGTCTGTGATCTCCGAGTAGACCATTTCCTTCCCACTCTTTAAGTATTTCCAAGTCAGGAGTACAGGGAATATAATCTGTAAGCAAGGGACACATGCTAGCCCGTGCGACAAACAACAGCATGATTTTCATTCTGTTAGAACCAGGCTTTTCCATGCTAACCAACCATACAACAGGTCACTAGCCGAATGGTCCAGACTCCCCAGAAGAAGAAGGCTCAAGCAATAAGTGAAAGTCCCCGTCACATACCTCATACATAGGGCGCATTCAAGGTCAGATGCATCCACAAAAGACGGCAGTGGAGCACTGGCAGCAGCCTCGGCCCCCTGCTCAGCCGGAGGATCTGTGATTTAGAAAGCAGTACGTCAGAGAGGGACCAACCTCATTTTCACAGACAGCACTTCCGAGGCAAAAGAATCCCATTAGTTTTTCAGCTTGCCGCCCTCGCCCTGCCTCCCAGAGGGTAGATTCAGTGGCCGCCTGAGCCACCGGGATTGGGATTCCCTGAAGGAGGCTCCGGGAGGCTTCCAGCAGCCCCATAGAAGAAAAATGTGAGCCTGGGAATGTCCAAGAGCCCTGGGGACTCGACTCCAATGCAACGGGCACCTCACTCAACAGCCGCAGGGGGAGCAGCAGCGATTCCATGGCCCGAGCCAGGCCTTCAAGGCTGCTACTGAATCCTGGCACTGCCGCCTGTCTTGGAAAGACGTGAGGCTGCGGCTGCTGCTTCTGAAGCCTACCTCTGGGCCCCCAGCTGGGAAGGAGGCGGGCCAGGCCTGATCGCACCTCCCTGCTCCTCCGTGCCTGGAATGGAGACGAGGGTGAGGGCAGCTAGCCATCAAGGGCGTGAGGTGTCATGACGCAATATGGGGCCTGACCTTACAAGGCTTTGGCTCTCCCTTATTATTAGTGAACCCCAGCGGTATGCTAGGAACCACTTGCGCTCTCACGGAGGCCTCACGCGCCCTGAGGTGGCACGACTCGGTGCCACAGCCTGGCCGCACGCCCGGAGCCCACGGAGCCGCAGAGCCCGCGGATGGAGGCCAAGTAACCCGCAGACGCTGCTGCGCCCCGGCACCGCCTCCAAGCCCCTCTCTCCCTGGGTGGAGTTAGTACCTGGCTTCAGGGCTTTCGCAGGCACCTCTGGGTCTTGGATTTCAATTTGACAATGCTTCCTTTTCTTTTCTTGGCATTTGCCAGCCTTGGTGGAGGCAGCTTCTGCAGAGGCAGCGTCCCCCTTCTCCTCCTCGTCTCCTGCCTGGCCCTTCTGGTCGCCTTGTTGCCCCTCCCCCTCTACTTTAACTGGGACTGCCAGGCTGCCGCCGTCTCCCCCCGCCGCTGCTTCCTCCTGACTAGAACAGTGTGGGATCTCCGGGTTTTCCTGGACGAAGAAAGAGCGAAATATCAGTATCACCTTAGGACCAGCATCGTCTTCTGACATTGCTACCCATGGGGGACAGAGAGAAAACTACGCAGCCCTGATCACTGAGTGCACACACAGCTTCGCTGGGGGGCAGTCAGAAGACATATTTCATACCTCTGGCCACACAGCACCTGCAGTGAAGGCATGCCGGGCCTGGGTGAGACAGAAGAACTTCCCTAGGTAAGGACAGGAAGGCGTGGAGAGGACAGACACCTTGGGCTATGGTGAAGGGGACAGACACAGAGTGGCAACCCGCCCTCTCCTGGCCAAATCTTTCCCCAGCTACTGCCTGAGGGAAAGCAAG
Source organism: Ursus americanus (assembly GCF_024610735.1). Lineage (NCBI taxonomy): Eukaryota > Metazoa > Chordata > Mammalia > Carnivora > Ursidae > Ursus > Ursus americanus. The sequence goes on from NC_142164.1 coordinate 30,005,603, forward strand.
GCACACAGTGAGGGTGGAGCCTGTCACTCAACCTCCTGCCACCCTCACTGCCACTCCAGGCCACCTGCAAGCCGCACGCCAGCTCCAACAGGACTTTCACTAAGGCTTTGGCACGGGTGTGCGCACAGGCCTGTGGAGTTACCTCAGGTTCCAGTGCTCTGTGTTATACACAGAGTCAAGAGAACTCCGGGTTCTACTAGTCAAAAGACAAACTACTCTTTTGACTCGATTTTGGGTGAGAAGTCTGAAAAAGAGACAAGTCATTTGGTAAAACGACCAATAATGTCTCTAGCCTTTTCAAGAATTTTTGTCCAGGAGGGAGCATTTGAAAATGGATCTAGAAAAAATCCAATGGCAAGGTGTTTGTGCAGATTTATCTGGAGAACCCTGAACTCTACTCTAAATCCACAGTCCACAGGTCCAAATGCTGTTGTTTTCTTTCCTTCCAGCCCCTAGCCCCTCAAAATGGTAGATAGATGGAAAATGGGGAGTGTATGGTGGGGAGAGAACAGTGAGGTGCAGAGAAGAAGGACGTGGGTCTTTCTCAGGCTTTAGCCTGGGGAGTTCGGGGGACGTGCAGCACCACAGCAGGGCTGCTCCCTCAACTTTCCCAGAGCCCCGGGCATTGTCCACACGGGAGTGCACTGCTTTGTGAAGCAAAGTTCATGTGGAAGCCCAATCCCCATAGCTGGCTCAGCCCGGAAAGCCACAGGTGCTGTTTTCCCTCATTTCTGATTGAGCTGTGATGAGAAGTCACTCCCGGCACTTTCTCAGTTCACTATTAGTGTTCTCAATCATGTACTAATGATCTCAAACATTACCGACATGCGCTAGGGGTTCTCTGACTTCAGAAGATACTCGGTTCTGCCCCATTTTTTGTTTGTGTGTGTGTGTGTGTGTGTGTTAAGTCAGGCACACCTGCATTTTATTCCTTCTCAAGAGCGGGGAGAGAAGCAGGGAAAACGTAAGTTTCCTGCCTGTCAGAGAACCCAAGAAGCCGTGGAGATCACAGGGCTTCCATACAGGGGGAGAACACAGGGCACGGATGGAGGCAAGACTATTAATAGCCTCAAGGTGCCTAGGTTTTCAGGGCTGAATTCTGCCTTCAAGTCTGGACTTCTGAGCCCCAGCTTCTGCCCACTTGCCCTCTGCTGGGAAAGCCAGGGCCTGGAGCCCATCTCTCCGTGGTTCTGTTCCCTTGTTCTCAAAGATGGGCCCGACCCGTCTTCCTCCCAGGGACTTAACGCTTCCCAAATTGCTTCCCTCTTCCCGGCTACAACTGCGTCCTGGAAGTCTACTGATGTGTAAGACACCGTGTGGGAATATAAAATTACCTCCACTTGGGGATCAAATAGAGTTGTCTTTACACAAGGAACTCAGCTGGTGCTCAAAGACCAGCAGCTTGAACAAAGAAAAAAAGCAGGAAAGGAGGGGTTGTTAGGCCTCTTCCCAGGCTCCGCCCCTAAGCTGATAAAGCCGCCCGGGACTGAATGGCTCCAAGGGACACGGGCCAGCTCCTTTTTACTTCTATCAAATCTCTCTCTCAGCTGGATCTGACCAAGAACTGAAAAAATGAAGGTAATAAAACCAACTCCCCCCCCCCAGGGACCGTGCCTGAAATCCAGTTTTCTCCGTAAGAAATAACCTTCTAGCAAAGAACACCACCACTAGCGACTCCACTTCTTCCTTCTCAGGAGCTGAAGGAGAGGCAGGGCTCACTCCCACGTTTGCCCACACAACAGCCAAAAGAAGCATCGCGAGCGAGCTGGGCGAGTTGAGTTTTACCTGTGAAAACTTTGGTAGATTATGACTGGTGCCTTCAGTAGCCATTGATTCTACGTGTTCCTTTAATCTAGGGTGAGGTGCCAACAACTTCAGGATATCGGGAAAATGTTCCTGAGAGTCCCCCGGGACTGATGGTGAAAAGAAACTAAGGAGAAGCTGTGACATAAAACAGAAGACTTCACTGCTTAAGTTTCTACAGGTGCTTGGGTGGTGGGGGGGAGGGGAAGAAGGGGCAGGGGGACACAGCTCGCAGGGTGAAACTCCAGGGAAGCAGCCTGGAGCCAGAGACCCCCACCTCAGCTCGGCGTGTGTCAGAGGTACCTGGGCAGCTTATCAACACTCCAGGTCCCAAGTTCCCACGCCTGGCTCCCCCGGGCCTGAAGTGTGGCCCCAGAATCTGGATTTCAAAAAGGCACCACAGATGCCTCTGTCACCCTAGCCAAAGTTAAGAACCATCACTTGCATGCTACCATTCCATAGAAATACCTGCAGTGGGAATTCAAGACCTATCTAGGAGGAAAGAGACAGAGAGGTGAAGGCAGGAGACAACACCAGGGGGCCTACAGTCACGTCTGTAGCACCCCCGTGGGTAGAAGTCTACACACGTCTTCTAGGTTCCTCCAGCTCTTTCCCCTGCTGGCCCATTTTGCTCCCTCCTCCCCAGACCATCCTCCTTGGAACTTTAATCCCTTCCACAGTGAAGTGGTGGGAAGAGCAGAACCCAGCCTCTCCTCCCCCATTCTGGCCTTCACTGTGCAGAGACTGTCAGGTAACTTCAAGTACCGGAGGCAAGCAGGTTCCAGTCTGGGGCTGGTTTCCCTTGCGGCTGGAGAAGGTGGGGGCGGGGGAGGAGACAGGTGAAGACCCAGAGGACCCAGAAGGGCCTGGGAGTCAAGGATGTGTGTTCTCGTGCAAGCTTCCCCACGAGCTGCCCGTGTTCTTGCTTCAATTCTCCCCTGTGCCAGCACGGGTTTTACAGACAGACACGTGGACATACTGTATATAATACGAAACACAAGAAAGCAGCTCGCTTGGCTTCGAACACACATTGAAGTGTTTACCACTGGGCAGCCGCTGCAGTGTCTGGAGACCCCCTAAAGGATGCTCCACGCCCTTGCTCAGGGGAATAGGGTATGAACTGATCAAAGGAGCTGACAGAAATTCCGACCAAACTCTGTCCAGTTTAATTTGTCCCCTTGCTGGTCCCCAGCAGGGCCTTCACGACGCTCCTTGAGATGTCACACTTTCCACATAGCCGAACCCTGCTCAGTCTCCAAGGCTGGCTCCGGTGCTACAAACCCCCTGGTCTCACTTGTCCGCTTGTGCTCCCTACTGCACTGCAATAGAGCACCTTATATTACACGAATTTGCCCTACTCTCAAATCGTGCCGCACACCTAAGTCTTTCTCTTTAACCAGATGGCCAGCTTCTGGAGGCCCATGACAGTTCTCTAATACATACTCATCACCCCGGACGGAATTGAATTAAGATACTTATAAATCCCAGGGCCCAGGCAGAGGCCGAGCGTTCAAGCCCAAAGTCCTCAGACAGATCGCAGTTTCCTTCCAGCTCAGGGAAACCCACTTCCCAGGTCTACGTTGTTGGTAAAGGAGTGAGGTGGGGAGGTTCTCACAGTGCCCAGGGCCATAAATGCCAGCTTTCAGAGGCCCCTCCTCCCCAGGAACCAAAGTTGGCCTTCAGAAGCCCTCCTGAGTGGCCCAACAGGACGAACCCACTTCTGAAGCAGTCTCCCCGGAAGTCTCCCCCACAGAGCACGGTGCTTGTGTGCCTGATGAGCACCAGGTGACGTATGCAATTGTTGAACCCCTATGTCGTACACCTGAAACTAATATAACGGTGTTAACTAACTGGAATTGAGATAGAAACTTTCGAAAAGAGAGCATGGCGCTCTTCAGTGGCGGCCACACAGCATCCCAAGGTACAAGGTTAAAAGGGCAGAGCGTGGAGGGGGGTGGGAAGGGAGGCAGAGGGGAGAAATGGAAGGAAACAAGGCAGAAACAGCAACAGCACTTCACTTCTTACATTTACTACCTAAGACCTCATTCTAGACCTTCCCAGCGGCTTTGGAAAACAAAAGTTGGGATCAGTGCTCAGTGAGAATAATCATTCCACGTGAATGAAAGTCAATTCCACTTCAGTGTCAGCCTTAGAAAGACCCGAATGGGCCAAGAAGGGGAAAAAAAAGAATCCGAGGTAAAAACAAACATTAAAAAGAAACCTAGGCCTGGGAGCGCCTGAGGTAGCCAATTACTGCCAAGTGAACCTGGACCATCTTTGTCCAGTCTTCAGCCCCGAAACTGGAACGGTACAGTACCTAAGAACTGCTGAGGGGCCTCAGTGTTCGTATATGGCTGCCGTGCCCTCATCACAGTCGGTGGAAATTCGCCTCCATATTCTTGGCCCCGCTTCAGAACTCCAGGACGTTCACTATGGGCATCCGCTCCCTTGTATTGCCTGGCATTTATAGTGCGCTGTATGACACACGCAGGATTGGAAGGTCCCTGAGGACGGAGACTGTGGCTTATGCCTCTTTGGGTCTCCAGAGCTTAGCACAACACCTTGCCCCATCCCGTTACGCAGTTGTGCAAGTGACACTAGCTGGTCTATAAAAGTGGCTGGAGAGAAAGGTCACACCAACTGATGACCCCAGAGCCTCTCAGGCCAAGTAGGGAATGGACGAACAGGAGTCAAGAAACCACTCACCCCTGGATCTGACACCTGCCTCTGTTGGCCTTTGCATACTCTGCCCCCAAAGTCAAGATTCTTCTAACCAACCTTTGTCCATCCCCCACCCCCAGAACCGGACGGTCCCACTGCTACTCTCCACCCTACCCCAGCAGTGAGTGCCAAGCCCCCTGGCATGTCCTCCTGGGACAAAGAATGGTGGAATGGCTAAGAAGGCAGACTCTGGAAGCAGATGGAGTTGGGTTTATGTGCCCTTTCACCAGTCACCAGCTGCATGATCTCGGGAAGTCACCAAGCCTCGGCTTCCTCATCTATCTCATCTGTAACATGGGGATAAATAACATCACCTACCCTCATAGGCATGTTGTGGGGGTTCAATTATAGCCTCCACAGAAAGCCCTAGCACAGTGCCTGGTGCACTGGAAATGCTCGATAAATGTTAGCTGTTATTATTTACACCATGGACTATACTTAAGATTCAGGGAAGGGTTCACAGCCTGGAGCAATTCTCTGCCACCAGTACTCCCCTCAAGAACCCCTTGTCCACTTTCCCAAACCAGGTCAAAGCAACTTTCCAGAGAAGAAATATGTGCGAGGCACAACCTTCAGAGCTCAGCTTCCCCCAGTTCACTGATTTTGCTAAAGATTCCTTTCTGGAGCCTTCAGAAACCAATCCTGTCTCTTGCTCGCTTTCTTAACCCACGGCTCTGCCAAACCTCACAGGGACAGAGGCACTGGAGACAGGTGGTGAATAGGGGGAGGGGCACAAGGAGGGCAGAGGCCACCACTGACTGTCAGCATCCAACTTCCGGGCCAATTAGGCCCACACTGTGAAAGCACACTGTGGAACAGTAAGCAATGCAGTCCATGAACTGAGGACGCTTGACCCTTCACCAGGGCTAACATTTCATGAATTAAAAAACAAAACAAAACCACCACATTCTCCTGGGATTCAAGAGTTGGAATGACTGCTTGGATTATATCGTAAGGGTCCCTGACTTACATTTGTGAGACAGTGTGTGTTCTATTTCTAGCCAAGGCTGAAGGCTGGAGTTCTGCATATAGCAGGGGAGATGGTGACCAACATTCCTGGCAAGGAGCTGGCTGCCCTGTGTGGCTGGTGAAGCTATGACTCAGCCAAAGCACAGTTCTACAACTGCAGGCAGCCCCACACCCCTGACCTCTCATCAACAGGCAGATTCTCATCGGTGAGCCTCCACTCCCACGTTAACTTGTTTGGTTTGCTTTGGTTTGGTTTTCCTACTCACAACCCAGACGCTGAATGTAAGAAGCGAGAGGCTCCTCCAAAAATGCAGGAACTGCTCAATCTGATTGTGTATGCCAAGAGGATGGTGTTTCCAGGCGATTGGCCCTTGTGTCTCCTTCCTGCCCCCTTAACCAAGGGAGCCACCCACTCAGGGCCCTAAATGCCAGGGAGGGCAGTTCCCTCACTCCCCTCGTTGGAGAAGACAGAGAAGTGGGAGCCCACTGGGCAGCTGGACCTGACATCATCTCAACTCACCCTCTGGGCTTCAGATCTTGCTCTTTTGTTCTTTCCATCGAGGGACACACAATATAGAAACTCCCTTAGTGCTTCCTCCACCTTGCCTAAGGTGGCTAAGGCTTGTGCTTTTCTGAAGTGTGCCTGGAAGAAAACATTAGCGTTCAATCCTGTTCTTATTCGCCTGTTAACTTATTGACACTAGCCAAACGCTTAGTGAGTATTCGTTACTGTGTGAAGGGTTTTAGAAGGACTACCTTATCTACAGCCCTATCATGTAGGCAAATGTTCTGAAGCCCATTTTACAGAAGACGAAACTGAGACCCAGAAAAGTGACTTGCCCAAAGGAACACAGCTGGTAAATTATGGAATCAGGGTTTAAGTCTGAGACTGACTGATACCAAAGTCTAATTTCTTAACCATCGTGCCATATGACCTCCCTGCTGCCCCACTGCTGTATTGGAGGTATTGCCAAATGTAGCAAGAACCCTCATTTAAGCACATACTGTCCAGCTTCCAGAACCCACCCAGACAGGCCTTTCTATTAACTAGTCTGTCAAGCAAAGACCTAGTCCACCACATTACTGGCTGAGTGATCACATATACTTGCTGATCATTTTTCAGAAGAGGCCCAAGGGAAAGGACATGACTTCTCCAAGACCTCAAGGTATAGTCAGTGGCAAAGCTGGAACTAGAACTGTGGTCTAGGATCCCCAGAATGCTCTTCTCCACAAAGCTGACTTCCCTTCAGAGGGCTAACCAGGGGCTGAGCAAATGCTTTCCCTCCCGTGGGCTCAGCTCACTTCTGTTCCCTTCCCCCATCTTTAAAAAGCATAAAGAAGTCTTAGGGGCGCCTGGGTGGCTCAGTTGGTTAAGCATCTGACTCTTGGATTCAGGTCCTGATCTCCTGGCTCCTGAGATCTAGCCCTGCATCAGGCTCCCCGCTTGGCAGGAGTGTGCTTGAACATTCCCTCTGCCTCTTCCCTCGCTCACATGCACGTGTGCTCTCTCTCTTTCAAATAAATAGACAAATCTTAAAAAAAAAAAAGTATAAAGAAGTTTTAGGGCTCTCTGGTGTCCCTGCCTAACTGCCCCAGCAGAGAAACTCCTCAGGTAGCAGAAAAGCATCCTGGGGAAGAGGGAGGAACAATAAAAGAGGTGGGAAGAGAGCTACATTCTCTCTGTGCCTTGGGACAGGTGGCCGTTGCAACTTGGCTGAGAGGGCATTGATCTTGAGTCATCTAGGGTGCCCCTCGGGGGCCTGCTCCCCACTCCCTTGACTCCATGGCTGACCCTGAGTCTAACTTAGAGAAGGAAATAATCCAGGTTGCAGCTGCTGGCCACTCCCAGCTTCCCCTCCTAACATGCTTCTACAGGCCCTGGGGCGGCGCCCTCTGGCTCCGGCCTGGCTACCGTCTGGCAGGCAGGGATCTGCCTTCTTGAGCTGTGGCCCCTGCTCCAAACCTCTTGAGGTCCTGCCCTGTACCCCCCACCCTCTTCCTGGAGCCTAATCTTGACTGATAACTTGGGTGTTGATGGCTTCCTTCATTGCTCCTCCCAGCAGTGTTTACCAGGGGCCCCCTGGAGACAGACTTACGTGACATTTCAGGGCAGCTAGAAGGGATAAGTGTTGGGAGACTGGAGAGGTCTCTAGGACCCCTCCAATCATACCAAATAGCGACCCATATACTCCACCTGCTCAGGGTAGCCAGCCCACCCACTGAGAGCTATACCATCTACAGGATATGTTGAGTACCGCTGAGCCTGGCTGAACTGGCTGGACTAGGACCTCAGGAGGTACACCCCTCCCCTAGGGGCACTGCACACAGAAATGGTGGGAACTATGCAAATCAGGGTATGGGCTGGTTTGGAATCATATGCATCAGTTCAAATATTCTCTCAACCCTCAAGACAATATCGTTCGTTCTCTGAGCTGCCTCTCTCCACTTACCCCAGCACTTTGGGGAAATGAAACTCCTGTTTACTACTTCCACCAACTCTGATTTCACTGGGGAAGTCACTTTTCCCATTTCATCCGAAATGGTCCACTACTTCTCGGCCCTGCTTCCCACTGTACTATGAAGGCTCCCACCCTTAGGCCCTAGGTTTAGGGTGGGAGCGGAAGAAGCTGCAAGAGAAGTCCTCTTACCCCAGGCAGCTTCCTGACCTGCACCTGCTATAAGGCATGAAATGTTCTCACTGAAGCTCTTTTGGGTCAAGACACTGGTGACTTTTAGTAAACTGCAAATCTGTTCCTTGGGAAGGAGAACATACTACTCTGCCATAACCCATGAAAACCTCCTCATCAAAGAACATAAGAGCTTCACTCTGACACTAACGGCCCAGTGTGCAGGTCCATGGATGCTTTATCTGAGGTTACCAGCTCCAGAAACAGTCTGATAATCCAAAGTTTCATAAGCTTGGCATCAGAAGTCATTAGGTGGCAAATACATATGATATAGAATAAGTCCTAGTCTTTATTTCACTTAGTGTGAATTTTTGCATAATGTATGGCAGAAATATTAGCATGTGTGATTGTGGGATGCTGTCCAGGGCTCACTGAGGGTGCCACCTAGTATATGGTCTTTCTGAAATCAGAAACATTCTGGACTCTGAACACTTCTGGCTCCATGGGATTCAGATAAGGGATCACAGATCAGGACCTGGGTAAGGTGGGTTTCCGAGGTGTTATCCGGGGGTTGTGTAGACAGAACACTGCACCAAGGCCCAGCAAACGGCAGAGCTCCCAGAATGGCCTCTTGATCATGCTCACCTGTGGCCCTCACACCACATTCCCCAGGAGGCAATTGGGGCAGACAGCAATAGCTGTGCTTTGCAACCAAGGACCCTTGGGGTCAAGAGAGTGAAACGACTTCCCCATGGTCACTTAACTTGCAAGTAGTAGAGCCCAGGCTCAAGCCTAATCTCCTAAACAAAATATTGACACGTGACTAAGGGCCAGTCCTGAGGCCAGAGATGCAGAAAGTGACCTAAGAGGTGTCTAGCCTTTCTCCGACCACCCCTTCATGTGACCTAGATGTTTGGGGTTACCAGCAGGCTGATTATATTAAGGACTTGAAATAACACAACCAGCCAGCAATACTTCTCTCACGTTCTGCTTTCTACTGTCCCTGAAAATGACAGAACATATAATGCTCTGTGCCAGGAATTGTTCTAGGCATATCACATGAATCAGCTCATGTAATCCTCACAACAAACCCTGTTAAGTAGGTGCTTTGAATATCCCCCCACTTTATAGATGAGGAGATGGGGCACAGAGAGGTTGAGTAACTTGCCCAGGACCACACAGCTGGTAGAAGTAGCACAGCTAGGGCATAAATTCCGGTGGTCTGACCGCTAAGTCCATATTCTGAAGAGTCACAAAGCCTAGCTGCTCTGCAGGTCATCAGGTGAAGAAGTAAATTGGGGAAGAATCCAGTTCCCTTGCAGACCCCAGAGTTACCCTTTGCCAAGGGACCCCCAGCTCCTTAGCAAAGCCTTTTCCCTGCTCTACTTGAGCTCTAGTGCCCCAAACCTTCAGGGAGGCAGCCCTTCCTGCCAATTCCTGTTTATAGTACAATCCATTCCCATCGCTCCCATTCCACTCACCTTAAAACCCATTGGGCGGAGCTTACATGCTATTTCTGCATCATGCAGGGCATCCTCATGAGACTCCAAGGTGAAATAAATTTGAGACCGGTTGCTATAAAGCAAGTGGTCATTTGGAGCTGCCAGAATGAGAAAAAAAAAAAAAAAAAAGCTCTCATTAGTGGTCCCAGCGCGAACACATAAGTCCTGTATGAGGATGGGTCTTGAGCAAATGGCAAGTTATCTCAGATTTCGCTATTGGGGATCCAAAGGGTTAGACTCCATTTCCAGCCCTGATATTGCCCTACCTGCCACACACCTCCCACACCCCGCAAGCCACTCTGGATCTGAGCTTCCCCAACTATAAAGAAGTCATTTTTTTAAGTTTGTTTACTTTTATTTACTTTTTAAAATTTTTTGATGGGGGGGGGAGGGCAGAGGGAGAGGGAGAGAGAGAATCCCAAGCAGGCTCCATGCCCAGGGCTGGATCCTACAACCCTGAGATCATGACCTGAGCTGAAATCAGGAGTCAGATGCTTAATCAACTGAGCCATCCAGGTGCCCCATAAAGAAGTAATTTTTGCTCCCTTCTCAAGCGGTTCCTTAGAGGGCCTATGGGGTCAGTGGTGCATTAGCGGCTCTGACACAGAGGAAACCCTGGCCCCCTACTTCGAGGCTATGCATGGCTACCACCCAGCAGCCTGGCTTCTGAGTGAGGTATCACCCACAAGGAAACAGGCCAGGGTGGAGAGAAAGGGAGGTGGCCAGATGTGACCCCCATCCTGCCCACCAGGAAGACAAGTCCAGGTTAGTCTTCTCATGACATTAGCAACACCTCTGTCTACAAAGCCCAGCACGTATGAAGTTTCTCTGAATGCACTTGCAAGGCTCCATCCTCTCATTAGATGGCCAAATGTGAGTGAACCTAAACGAGGCTGCTGGGAATGCAGCAAGCTTGGCTCTCACTAACACTTTGAATCACTAGATGCCAGAGCTGGACAGGCCTTTAGAATTCACCTGGCTCACCCAATCCATTCTTCAGATGAGGAAAATCAAGCCCAGGGAGCAGAAGGCATCCGCTCCAAGTCATAGAGCTAGCTGGTCAGACTTTGAAGCTTTGAAGCTGGGGCGGGGGACATGTTCCTTTTTCTGAAGGGTGTGCACTACATAGAATAATAAGGGGACAGTGGCCATCTTCCAGCACAGATATACCCGCCTGCTGGGGAGGCCCCTTACCTCTTAAAAGGGTAAGGCTGTCATGATTTTTTTCACCCTGACCTCTCAGATTAACAAAGGTGAAGGAAGAAACTCCCTGGGGAAGAGCAGCGACAGCAACAAAGAGGGAGGAAGACAGTGGGAAGGGGCTTTCCTGGCCCTTGAGGTATAGCTGAAAGGAATGGAACCTCCCTTGGAGATCTGGGTTTAAGTGACCTCCATTGTCTGCAGGTTGCCCCGCTCCTGCCCAGGGACTGGGCTCCAGCTGCGGCTGCTGGAACACGCTTCGTGGGGTTTTTCCCCAGGGCTGCACAGAGGACTTGCTTGAGTGCCCATTGCTCGCTCTCCAGACATTAGCAGAGTTTACAGCGTATGCTATCCCCTTTTGTTCTGCGGCACTCGCCAGCCCGGTGCCGGCTCACGGTGGGTGTGCCTCGCCTGGGCACAGGATGTGCGTGGGGGGAGGGGTCCTCCTCTACCTCGCGTTGCAGCCTTGCACCGCCAGCCCGCGCTCCTCCCCTTCCCCCACTACCTGTTGCAAATTCGGGTATCGAGTCGACACGTGGAGCCTAGAGCCCACCCCTTCCTCCACCCGTCGGAGTCGGGCTCAGGGCACCCGCGGATCCCCAGAGCCCCGTCCGCCCGGCCCTACCGCCTCCTCCCCGGCACGCTTCGCCAGACGCGCCCCGCCGGCCGAGCTCCCGGCTGCTGGCCCGAGCTGGGCGCTACCGGCCCGCAGCTCCGCAGCCACTTCCTGGGTCGGGACGCGGAGGGTCAGCGGGAGCCGCTCCTCGAGGGAGCTCGGCGCCCCGGCGCGGCCAGAGCAGTGGGGCTGCTCACGTTGCCCTTGAAGCAGCCAAGCCCACCCGTCCTTCCTCCAGCCGCGCGGCGGCGGGGGACCGAGGCGCGCCCCCCTCCGTACCCAGCCCGCGGTCCCCGGGGATCCCCGAGCAGTTGCGGCGCCCGGCCGGCCGCCCGCCGGGCTGGCGGGGCAGGGGTTCGAGAAGAGAGCGCAGGCTGCGGGCGGGCGGGGCGGGGGGGGGCATCTATTTCAGCCGAGGATCGTGTGATAGGAAGCGGTGACAATGAGTCACAGGGCAGCGGGGCGCGAACGCTCCCCTCCCCCTGCACACGCTCGCGGGATGGTTTCCGAGGCGAGCGTGGCCCACTTCGGTTACCTCAGCCGTTACACAATCCCGCCCGCGCGGAGGAGGGGCAGCCCGGCCCGGGCCGCTCGCGGCCCTTATGCAACCAGTGCTCTCCTGACCTAATTCCACGCCGGACCCACCCCACCGGGAGCCGCGGCCCCGGAAGGGCCGACTCCCGCCGCCACGGCGGCCCCGGGCCGGGCGCGAGCGGCAGACTCCCGCGCCGATCGAACGTCGCGGGCCGGCGGGAGGCAGGCGGCCCCGGCGCGAGTGTGGGCAGGGTGCGAAGTTCCTCAGCCCGCCGGGAAGGTGCCGGCAGGTGCAAGAGCAGCCCCGGCGCGCGGAGGGAGAGGGCGGAGAGAGACTCAGCGACCGCGCGACCCCGCGCAAGAAACGGGGGGACAAAGATGCGAAAGAGACAGAGAAACAGTGACCCAGACTGAAGCTGACCGAGAGACTCGGGGATACAAGCTACGAGGAGACCCAGAAAAAGACAAAGAGCGACAGGGACAGACAGGGACACAGAGAAAGGGCGATAAATTGGTAGCGACAGACACCAAGTCAGAGACCGAACCCCAGACACCCCTCCCCCACTCCAGGCACGGCCCTCTCTCACCCCGCGCCCCCCAACTCCCCGCCGCGTTCCTTCCCCCGCCCGGCCCGGCCCGGCGACGCGGTGGGCTCACCTAGGCGAACCGCCTCGTTGTACTTGAGCAACGCCGCCTCCACCTGGCGCTCGCGGTACAGCCGATTGCCCTCGTGCCGGAGTTGCGACGCCCGTGCGGGGCCGGGGAACAACTTGCCCAGGAGGCCGCTGAGCACCACGTTGACCCGCAAAGGCGGCGGCGGCGGTGGCGGCGGCGGCGGCGGCGGCTCGGCGGTCGCCGCCGCCGCTGGCTGCTGCGCGACTCGCCGGACCCCGCGCGCCCTCCCGGCGGCCACCATCAACGCCGAGAGCTTGACCCCGCACAGGGCGCAGCGCCGGTCGGCGGCCCGCCCGCGTTCCAGGCACAGTTTACAGAAGGTGTGGCCGCACGACAAGGACACGGGGTCTGACAGAAACCCATGGCACTTCCGGCACTTGAAGCCGTCCCACACCTCGGTGGCCGCGGCGACCGTTGGCGCCCCTGCCTCTTCCGCCGCCGCCTCACGGCTCGCCGCACCGCTCCCGTCCGGGGGCGCCGGCGGCAGCGCCTCGCCTTGAGGGACGTTCTGGGCCAGGCAGCGCACCAGTTGTTCCAGCTGCTCGGCCACCAGCTGCTGCCGCTCGGAGAGCTGTCTGTACACCTCGAAGGCTTCCCGGAGGCGCCCCCCAGACGCCAGGGCGTCAGCCTGCTTGAGCAGGACTTTGCACTCGGGCGTCGGGGTACTCGGAGGCTGCTCCTCCGGCTCCGGCCCCGGCTCCGGCTGCCGAGTGGCTAAAGCCGCGGAGCCTTCTGTAGCCGCCTCCGGCTGGGGGCCCATGTCGACGCGGGCCGCGGATGTCGCCGGCTCCGCCAGTTCTAAGTTGTTGCCGCCGAGCTCGGCGGGCAAGCTCAGCATCTGTCCAGTCTGAAGTGAATCCATAGAGGGAGACAGGCGCGCAGGGAAGAGGCGTCTAGGGCCAGAGACCTAGAGCAGAGAGCGGCGACTGAAGAGAGTCCGGACTGCCACCGCCGCGTTGCCGCGCGCCAGCCCCTGCCGCGCCTCCACGAGCTCCATGCCGGCCGCCCCGCGCCGACTAATAACTGTCTTGTCTCAGCAAAGTGTTATATAAAACAGTACCACGTGACGCGCCGCCACGCCGCTCATTGGCCAGCGGCAGGGACATTGTTACAAAACCAGACAGTTTTGTAACAGTGTTGCGCTTGCTTCTTTTGGCTTCGCTTTTCTTGGCGTCTCTTTGGGGTTGTTTGTGTTTACTCTCCTCCCTATTTCCCCCTCACAATGTGGTTGCTTTTCTGAGGAGAGGGAAGGAAAAAAAGCCCAAAGTCTTTTCTCGGGCTTCACCGTCACCAAACCCTACCCGATCCCACCTTCAAACCCTCCGGCAAACAGGTCCCCTCAACCAGCCTTTAGCTGGCTGCCCCTCCCCCAACCCATCCCTCGAGAAGCCAAGACTTCGAGGTGCGCAGCCCGCCAGATCTCTGAGGAGATGCGGAAGGCTCGCCCGCCTAGGGGCTACGGTTGACGTCTGCGGAGGGAAGCGTGTTGGGACGGTCCCCGGGAAGCCCACACCCCCCTCACTCCAGTTCCGGCCGCGGCTCGCGAGCCCTGGGAGCCCTGTCCCGGCTGCCCACATTCGGGTTCCTCACCGCCTTCCCCCGGGAGCGCCTACCCCAAAGGTAGTGAGTGTAATCATCCGAGGGCGCTTCTGTGCTGGGAGCCACCCGGACAGCGGGTCCGGCGGGCGCAGAAGTTGGGTGGCGCTCGCCGAGCGCTGAGGGACCCGTCAGGAAGATGCGCTTGCCGGATGGGGCCCAGGGAAGGCGCTTCGCGTGTCCCGCGCTTCACCGCTCTCCCGCCAGCTACAGAACCTGTCGCCGGCGGGCACGAGGCCCTGGGGGACCACGAGGGGGGCTCTGGGGGGCCATGAGGGGGCGCGGCCACGAGAACTGCGCTGGGCTCAGCGGGTACCCTGGGGGCGTGGGAGAACCACAGGCGGGACAGGAACCGAGAGCGCTCCCCCGGGGAAAGTCCGCGAGTCCTGGCGCGCTCGAGCGGCGGGCCCCGCTGCCTTCAGGTTCGGGGCTCCGGAGCGCCTCGTTCTCGGCCCCGGCGCGTCGCGGCGGGCGGCTGCGGGGAGGGGGGCGAGGGTTGTGTGCCGGCCGCGGTGCCGGGCTCACAATAGCTGGGCGGCCTCGAGGGTGCCCCGCTTCCTTCCAGAAGGCCCGTGCGAACTGCTCACGCGATCTCTCCTCACCCCCCGCCCTCAGAAGTTGACGGGAGCCACTCGCGCAAACGAAGAGGCTTCGAGACCTAAAGTAATAACGCACATCCGCCACCGCCACGCTGCTGCGAGCAGGGGGGCGAGGTCTGGGCTTGCCCCTGGCTCCCGGAGCCTCCGCCGCCTGGGGGCTCCGAGCAGTGCCTGGAGCCGCGCGCGGGGGCCCAGCGCCGCCCCAGCGTCCGAGGACCTACAGTTGGTTCCCGCTGTGGCCCTTTCTTAGTTGAGGGACCTTGGGCAAATGATCTAAACTCTAGGAACCGATGTTTGGGGTTCTGAACACATGTCAGGGATGATCTTAGTTGGGATCAAGTCACGTTTCAGAGCTGGGGACCACAGGCTCCGTCAGGGCTCTGTGTCTCTTCAGGTCCTTAATCTCCCCTCGAGTCAACACCAAAGTCCCAAAGAACAACTGTTGTGCAGCGATTTCTAGAGCCTCCCTCTGGTGAGACAGGACTGGGGGAAGGGTCAGAGGGGAGAACGGACTCTGCAACAGAGGGGAAAGAGACCAAGAACAGAAACCAAGGAGCTCCTGACGTAGCCAGGAAGGCACAAAGCGCTCATAGGAAAACTTGGCTTGCAGCCCTAGCTTCGCCATGACTTGCTGTGAGACTTTGGGCAAGTCCTCCACTCAGGCCTTAGTTTCTCCTGCTCTCCAGGGTTCCCTCCAGCCCTCGCCTTCAGTGGCTTCTATCCTAAGACTGAATTTCCTGATACCAACTCAACTACTTAAGTACAAGACTAGTCCAGATGCTGGAGGGGGGTGGTGGTGGCTTGGACAAGGGAGTGAAGTCGGCAGTAGTAGCAGAAGGGCAGGGGTGGCTAGACTGCTGTCCTCTTCATCAGGGTCAGGCCTGAGCTAGATTTTGAAGATAGAGAAGTCAGGGGACTGGCCAAGAGGGGAGGAGATGGCCATGCCAGGCAGTGGAGGAGAAGCTGGGGCTCCCAGCTTCCTAAGGGAATCTCCTTTCACCCTTCGAATTGCCCTGCTGTTGAATGGGCTCGGTCTTAGTCCATTCAGGCTGCCATAATAAACTACTATAGACCGGGTGCCTTTTAAGAAACAGAAATGTAGTTATCACACTTCTGGAGGCTGAACAAGATCCAGATCAAGATTTGGTGTCTGGTGAGGGCCCACTTCCTGGTTCATAGACAGCCATTTTCCGGCTGTGTCCTCACATGGTGGAAGGTGAGCGATCTCTCCAGGATCTTTTTTATAAGGGCGCTAATTCCATTCATGAGAGTGAGAGCCCTTTTTAATTTAATCACTTCCCAAGGGCCCCACCTCCAAATACCATCACATTGGGGGATTCGGTTTCAACATAAGAGTGTTGGAGCGACACAAACATTCAGTCTATAGCAGGGTCCCCAACCTTAATTATCTGTCTTCCCCTTCTGACACCTGTGAGGAGGGACAGTCTATAGGTAATGGGCAGGTAATGAGAGGAAATGAAAGCACCGTGAATGGATAATGATGAAAGCTTAATTCAAGATCTTTATCCCTTTGACAAGTTTTTAAGAAGATGTTGGTCACTGCCAGTTGTCTTTCAGATGCAGTTCTGAGATGCGCCTTGCTCCCTGGACCACCCTCCCTTGCCCATCTGGGTGGGAGGGGGCGAGGAGAAGGCCAAGGCAAGTCAGGCAGCGGTTTCAGTCCTGCAGGCATGGAGTAGCGATGCTCTCACCAGGAAGCCCCCTTTGGCATCTGTGTGTACCCGAAGCTGACCATGAATTTGGCCAGGATTGTTAATAGCTGCCAGGGTGATGCAGGGCGCACTGGTACCAAAAACAGGCGGCACCATGTGCTCACTGACCGGACAGACTCCATGAGAGGTTTCTATTGTATTTGCATATCAGGACCGCCTGTAGGATAACACCAAGTGGGCTTCTATGGAATTCTGGAAAACATCACCACAGTGGCTTTCTTTCCTTCTTTATTTAAAATAAACACACATCACCTCCACATACATTTGTGGACCAACTCAAAAGTCCTCTACTCAAAACTTCCTCCCCTCTGCTGTCACTAATTGGAGCTCCCTACAAGGAGGGGGCAGGAGAGATGGACAACACATTTCGGATGCAAATATTCCCTTGGGAGTGCCTGGTTCTTCAAACCTCAGTTTATCTTACTAGGATCCCCCGTGGCTATGGTTAACGGTGGTGGGCGGGAAGAGCACGGGTTGATCCTTTTCCAGTGACTACAGAAAGTTTTCCAACTGGGCGCTGAGGAACCTCTCTGGGACCCAGAGGAGACAGCTGGCAGGGCTCCACCCTAGCTCCCTTCAAGGGCAGCACTGCAACTGTCTGTCTGTTTCACAGTGCGCTTTGGAGTACAATCTCACCGAAGAAAGGCTTTCCTTTCTTTAAGAAGTCTGACAAGAGGAAACCAGAGACGGAGACAAACCATAAGAGACTTTTAATCATAGGAAAAAAATCGAGGGTCACTGGAGGGGAGGGGGGTGGGGGGATGGAGTAACTGGGTGATGGGCATTAAGGTGGGCATGTGATGGAATGAGCACTGGGTGTTATATGCAACTGACGAATCACTGACTTCCACCTCTGAAACGAATCATACATTATATGCTCATTAATTGAATGTAAATAAAAATAAATACAATAAAATAAAAGTTTGAAAACCATGGCAGTTTTCACCTATTTTCACATATTTGTTGAGGCACTGTTGTAGGTACTGGAGAGAGATCAAAGCAGCACTTGGCTCCCAGGCGCTCCCTTTACAGATGGTTGCACATACTTTCCCCACACATTCTTATCCCAACTTCCTAGACAGACTAGAAATTCCATGAGGGCAAGACTAGTTCTTGGGTTTTTCATCTCCTCCTCCAAGGACAGTATTTGTTTTTGATTTTGTTTTCTTTTAGAGAGGGAAGGGGGAGGGGCAGAGGGAGAGAATCCTCAGGCAGTCTCCCTGCTGAGTGTGGAGCCTGATGCGGGGCTCGATCCCAGGACCCTGAGATCATGACCTGAGGCAAAATCAAGAGTCGGACACTTAACCCACTGAGCCACCCAGGTGCCCCTCAAAGGACAGAATTCGAACAGATCTTACTGAACATGCAGTGGACATTTTGGTTCTGCATGGGAGAGTGCAGAGGGACAAAAGGACATCCAGCTAGAAGGTCATACCTTTGCCCTGGGTCATTCACAGAGGAGATAGTGAACACACAGATAATTAAGTGTTGACAGTCCTGTGCTCGCTTTGGCAGCACATATACTAAAATTGGAAAGAGCCGACAGTCCCATACAACCCTGCACACACACACACACACACATACACACACATACACGCTATGCACTATAGCTTGGCCAAAGCACTTACTTACTCTTTACTTGAGTTTCTCATGTTATAAACTGGGGGTGACCCATCAATTATGCAGCCTTGGGGCATCTGGGTGGCTCACTTGGTTAAGCATCTGCCTTCGGCTCAGGTCATGATCCCAGGGTCCTGGGATTGAGCCCCACATTGGCCTCTTTGTTGAGCGGAGATCCTGCTTCTCTCTCTCCTTCTGCCTGCTGCTCTCCCTGCTCGTGCTCTCTCTCTCTGTGTGTCAAATAAATAAATAAAATCTTTTAAAAAAATTATGCAGCCTTTATGAGGGGAAAAAAGTCATCATGGGCATTAAACTGACAAGAAAAAGGCTGCCTCTTGGCATCTAGAGTAGCCCAAACCCACCGCTCAAGACTAAAAGTGTACAAACTTGACAGATCAGCCCGAGTTTCACAAATGAGGGAACTGACTTGCTGTGGGAATCCGTGACACGGCCAGGATCGGAAGCTAGGCCTCCCATCTCTGTTTAACGTTCTTCCCATGCGAGCAGAAAGCTTCCAAAGGACACAGAACATCTCCCCACATAAGTCGGAAGTTATTTCAGGTTTCTTACACGATTTGCAATTCAGCACATGTTTACTGAACATATACTATGTGCTAACGGAGCTGGCATTTGTGGGCAGTAATAGAAGGATACGGCACAGTTCTCACCCTCCAGTAGCTAACTGAGGAAACAAGAGGCAAAGATTTGAAATAGTTAAGTAAAAATAACAGGCAGTATGTGAGAAGTGCCAAAATCTGGGGAACAGCGAGTCCAAGCGAGAGCTCAAAGGAGACAGACGGCACTGCTTCCCAGCTCATAGAGAGGGTGCCTTTAAGCCAAGCGGGAGAGGATTTAACTAGAGAAGTTCAAGACCACCTCACTTCTCAACTCGAGGGGCTTCCCTTCACATCAGGGGCTACCTGGCTGGGAAAAAAGGAGAAATTCAAGGAAGCTGAGCTGGTCAAGGCCCAGGGATTTCTATATTTAAAGGCTACCCATGTGATGATGATGCTTAGCGAGGTTTGGGGTTCACCCAAGTAAAGGATAATGCAGAACGGACTGGATAAGTGCACCCCAATCCTTCTCTCCCTAGCTCATCCTCAGCTTCTCTGGGGGGTGGCTATCAATAATTCTTGTCTACTTTTTACTGAAGGGAAAACTGAGGGTCCAGAGACTTTCTTCCCCCGCCCCCCAGAGACTTTCAATGATGTGTTCAAGGTCATTCAGCAAGTAGTGTGGTCTCTGGTTTCCTGCCAACCGGTAGAAATAGAAAGATCAGAAGCTATCATCTCAAGGAAGATTGTGCTTCATTTCTCTGCAAGACAAATCAGACCCACTTGGTTGGCCAGAGTTGGCTGCCCAGAGTACAAAAAGGAGCAAGTCTCTGGAACTGCCAGGTGTGTGGGACAAAGCCCAGGGCAAAGTTAGAGGCTGGGAGCTCCGAGGTCTAACTTTGCTGTGTGACTCAGCCCAAGCCACTGCCCCTCTCTCTGTGTGTGTGTCCTTCACCTATTAATAACGACGCCCAACGTCACTGTTGGGATTAGCCACAGTGATGGAAAACACACAGTGCAGTGAGTCCCGATGGGATTCCTGGGAACAGAAGGAATCTGCCGACTGTACCGAGTGCTGCTGGAGTAGACGCGCTTTCTTCCCAGGACAGCAAGCTAACGGCCCCGGGCCGGGCCCCGCGCTCTGCAGGGCTGCTGGCCAGTGCGGAGGCCTTAGAGATCCTGGCAGAGAGCAGTCTGGTCTTAGGGGGAAAAAGAAACAAAAGGCAGGTTATCTGGAGAGAAAACAGCAAACATCCATCAGAAGAAAATGAACTGAAAATTTCGGCAGGCCTGGGAATGGTTAAAATCTTTTATAAATTGTGGCAAAATATATAAAACATAACATTGACCATTTCACCATTTTAAGTGTACGGTCTAGTGGGATTAAGTACATTCGCATCGTTATGCAACCAGTACCACCACCCAGCTCCAGAACTTTCTTCAGCTTGCAAAACCAAAACTGTGTACCCGTTGAATGGCAACTCTCCATTTCCCCCTCTCTCCAGCCCCTGGCGACCACTATTCTCCTTTCTGTCTCTATGAATCTGACAAGTCTAGGTACTGTCTTTTTGTGGCTGGCTTACTTCACTCACTATGTCCTCAACGTTCATTCATGTTGTAGCCTGTGTCAGAATTTCTTTGCTTGTAAAGGCTGTGTAATATTCCCCTGGAGGTACATTCATCTTGCTTTCTTGCTTGTTCATTCATCGGTCAACAGACATTTGGGTTGCTTCTACCTTTCGACTATTGCAAATAATACTCCTACATACATGAGCATGCAAAGCTCTCTTCCAGAACCTGCTTTCACTTTTTGGGATCGAAACCCAGAAGTAGAACTGTGGGATTATATGATGATGGGCTGGCAATTCTATTTTTAATTTGAGGAACCACTATATTGTTTTCCATAGCGGCTGCGCCATTTTACATTCATACCAGCAACCACAAGCGTTCCAACTGCTCCGTAGCCTTGTCAGCACTTGTTATTTTCTGTTGTTTTCTTTTCACGAGAGCCATCCTAATGGGGGTGAGGTGGCATCTCATCGTGGTTTTGATTTGCATTTCCCTGATGATGAGTGATTTGAGTGTTTTTTTTTCATTTGCTTACTGGCCATTTGCAGGTCTTCTTTGGAGAAATTTCTATTCAAGTCCTTTGCCCATTTTTTTTCTGATCGGGTTGTTTGTTGTTTTGTTGCTGAGTTCTAAGAGTTCTCTCTATATTCTGGGTATTAATCCTTCATCAGACACGTGACTTGCAATTTTTTTCTCCCACTTTTCCCGTTCTGTGGGCTGCTTTTCACTGCTCATAGTGTCTTTATCTGAAAACCTTGGGAGAACTGGGAGATGTCAGAATTCAGGTTTTTTTTTTTCGATTTTTATTTGTTTATTTGAGAGAGGGAGAGAGAGAGAGAACACAGAGGGAGAGTGAGAGAGAGAGAGAGAAGCAGACTCCCCACTGAGCAGAGAGCCAGACTCAGGGCTCCATCCCAGGACCCCTAGATCATGACCTGAGCCGAAGGCAGATGCTTAACTGACTGAGCCACCCAGGCGCCCCTAGAATTCAGGTTTGGATCTTGAAGTATCTGGATTCAAAATCGAGCTATTTGATGCTATGCGAGCCACTTCGCCTCTTTGAGCCCGCTTTAGTGCTTCCAACTGAAAAATGGGGATGATGTTTATCATAGAACCTAGTTCACATAAGATTGCTATGATGATGTGTAAATGAGATCATATGTCTCAAATCTTACCACAGAACCTAGCCCAGGTTAAATACTCGGTGAGTGGTAGTGTTTATTAGTAGTGGGTTTAAGAAGGAGCCAGAATGATGTAATTGAAATGTGATATCCGTTATTATCAAATGGGTGAGCAGGCCAACAATATTAAATAGCCAACCCGAACATGGTAATATTACATAATACTTAACACTTGTGTAGCAAGTCGCAATTTACAAAGCATTTAAACACTTGTCATTCATTCAACAGGCTCTGCTTGTAACATGATGAGTAAGACAGTCCTGCCGAACTGAGTGGGAGAGACTAGCATGGGAGAAGGCACTCGGGAGATGAGTGCTGAGAAGACAGAAGCATAGGGTGCTGATGGGGGCTCAGACGAGGAGAGTTCAGAGTGGGGGAGGGCTTCCCAGGTGGGTAATACGGACCCAGAATTCTGCAGGACTACGGGGTTGGGGGAGGAAAGGCGTGCTGGAAGGGGCTGAGCATTTGAGATAGAGGAAAAAGCCACTGCCAACCCTGGAGGTAAGGGAGGCTGGCTCACTAGCGAACTGCTACTAGTGTGTCATGGCTGGAGCGTAGAATTTAGCGAGAGGAGCAGTGTGAGATAAGTCTAGAGAGGCAGGCAGGTTCCAGGACATGAAGGGCTATGTAGACCACGGCAAGGACTTGTGCTTTTATCCTGAGAGGAAGAAGATGCTGTTGAAGGGTTTAAAGCAGATTCATGATGGGACCGGCTTTGCTGTTTAGAAAGATCTTCGGCTGCAAAGTGGAAAGGGATGAATGACAAAGTGCAGCCTGGGGGAGACCAGGCAGAAAGGTGAACTAAAGGAAGGCCAGTGAGGCTAGGGAGAAATGAGGGCTCAAGAGACATTCAGGATAAAATGGAGCAGATGTGGGGACTGATTAGATGACCTTAGTTTACTCTTTGGGAACGATTAAGATATTGGCATCATTCTTTCACTTAAGATGAGTAATAGAGGCTGAGGAAGGGTCAATGATTTATGTGGGGTCCGAGAGCCAGAAGGAATCTGATCAGGACTCTGGCTTTCTACCCTGACATCTTCCGTTCACTCCTCCAGAATATGCTGTTAGATGAGTTTCTAGATCTTTACTGTAAATCCCTTTTAAGGAATTCAAGTCTTGTTTCCCCATCAACTGCTTTGCAGCATATAATCATTTCAGAGGTACTTTATCTGAGTTTTTTTTAAGATTTTATTTATTTATGTGACAGAGAGACAGCCAGCGAGAGAGGGAACACAGCCGGGGAGTGGGAGAGGAAGAAGCAGGCTCATAGCGGAGGAGCCTGATGTGGGACTCGATCCTGGAACGCCGGGATCATGCCCTGAGCCAAAGGCAGACGCCCAATGACTGCACTACCCAGGCGCCACTTTATCTGAGTTTTTAATTGGTTGTCAACGTAGGACGGCTTCACACCCCGAGCTTTAAGACATTCTTTTCCTTTCTTTCTACTGAGTGTTTAATGAGTAGTCTGGAAGCAAACCCTCTATTCCAGGGAGGCTCAAATGAAGAGTCTGGGGCTCAGAAAGAATGAGCCTAAGTCCTAGGCTTGGCCACTAATCAGCTGCGGGATAGAGCAAGTCACTTTCTATAAACTCCTATCTGAAAACCCCAGGGACTAGAACATACGAATGCATACTCACTCAAATTCAATAACTTTATGAGTCTCTTCTGAAATAAGTATACCTTCAAACTGTGAATAACCACTCTCTCATGAATCTGTTTGGTAAGTTGGGTTTCTGACTCCATAATATGCTCATAGTTATTACGGATTTTCCCTGAAACTCGACCGTTTGCTCACCAGAGAGTACGTCTCTGCTCTGTAATTGCTGAGCGGAGTGTTATCAGACTTAACTGTCAACCAAGATGCATGGGTTTGTTTGTATTTTTCTCAGGCACTTGTACTGCTAAGGTTCACTTTTTTTTCTGTTGGTTTGGGGGGGGAGTACAATTCTCTAAATTATAAAACCAGAAGGGAGAGAAAAAAATGAATGAAGAAGGTGAATTTACACTTTATAGAAAACCCAGCACCTAATCTGCCTATCGTGAGGCATCGAGGAGATGATGGAGAAGTGTCTCTGTGAATGGCAAAGCCCTGCACAAGCGGAGGCATGTTGATCTTGCTTCAAACCCCACGAGCCAGGTGAGCCTTCGGCGGTGCCAACCGCCCAGGACCCGGCAGGTCTGCACTCCTGCTCCACAGGAACGATGGAGAGCTGACCACCCACCCCAGTCCCAGGGGCTGGGCTCCAGTCCCGGGCCTGTGCGGCGACCCTCCGGGGACGGGGGAGGCAAGGTCCAGTCCCGAGAGGCCGGCCGGATCCTGAAGGTCCCCTTGTCTCCCCTGGCCTCCGCCAGCAGCAGAAGGGGCTGGGCTCCGGGCCCTTTGCCCCAGGGCTTCAGGCTCCTGCAGGGGGACGGCACCCCCCGTGTGGGAGAACACCCACAGCCCCGTCCGGCTGTGACTCGGTGGGACTAGGAGGCCAGGGACAGGCTCGCACCCAGGGGCTGTGGCCCCTCCCCGCCCAGCATCACAGCACCACGAGCGTCCCACGGGCCACAGGAGCAGAGACCTCACGGGAGGCCGTGGAGAGGGTCCCGAGACGGAAACGGAGAGGGGATAAGGCCCCCGGTAGACAGTCAAGCCCTAGGCAGGTAGAAGAGCGACGCCGTTGACGAGGACAGTCATTACAAAGCTCTTGGAACTCAGCCCACAAACATTTGTCCCACACCCACCCGCGCAAGGACACCGTGACTGTCACAAACTCAAAGTGCGGACGTCCCCCCTCAATGGCCTGTGCTCACAAGGGAGCTAAACCAGGTCCGCACAGGTCACTGTCATTCAGGAGAGGCTGTGGGGGTGGGGCGGGGAGCAGACACAGGAAAGGAGGCTGCCTGGAGGTGGTGACTTTTGGGCCCAGGCTGTACAGGGTAGTTCTGGATGGGTCTTCAGGGAGTGGCCCTTGCCAGGCCTGACATTGAAGGGAAACCTGTCCAAGTTGTTGTAGCCTTGTGTCCTTCCCCCTGTCCTACTCTGACCCCCAGGTGTGCAAGGGGGAAGGACTTGGCCGCTTCTGTTGACCGATGTGGGGGTGGGTGGGTGGTGGAATCGGGCGGGGAAAGAGAGCACTGTTCCCTAAGGAAATCTGTCATCGTGCAAGTGTCCTCCTCTCTAGACCATGAACTAGGGTGAGCACAAGTCTTAGGCACCTGAGAATCCCCAGCCGCTAGTATAATTCCCAGTATATAGTAGGTGTTCAGTACATGTTCAGTGAAGGATTGAATGACGAGGCTCTGGACTATTGAATAACTAGGGTCTGTAACTTCAAGAGGACAGCCCAGCTTTTCATGACCTGGCAAGACACTTGCTTTCCTAGAAACACTGCCTGGGAGCATTTGATTTTGCAGTAGGCTAAGGAGCTGCCTTCTTAGTCGTCCCACTCCTCACAGGACTTCCAGCAAATCCCCCAGCTCTGTCCTGTGGGCAGCACAGTACCCCAGCGCTTTCCCACCCCAAGACTCGGGCTTTGCTTACAGCCAAGGAACCTCTGAGGCCTTGCGTGCATTTTAACACACGCCCTCCGCCCTCCGGAGACAACGTCCTGCCTGCAGTGCCCCAACCCAGTCAGGGGATGCTGCTTGTCTTTTGAAACCCAAATTTTTCCTCCCCTTGGAAACCTTTCCTGAGTAAAGCCCACACACCGTGACCCCTCCCGACAGTTTTGGCTGCACAGCTGACGAGACATTCATTATATTACAGGTTATCGTCCTCGAGTCCCAGAGATGGTTCGTGTACCGCCTTTTCTTCCAAACAGATGGTGAGCCCCCTGTTGCCAGAGATCATGGCACGTGCTTTTCCCTCCCCAGGAATGTCTCCGGAACAAGCATTGCCCTAAGTGTGCAATACATGCTTGCTGATCGAGGGGAAGGCAGAGAGCTGATCTGGGCCTTTCGGGGCTCCTCGAGTCACAGACATTTGCTTTGTCTATGACTGGCTAATTAACCTTCTGCCATCAAGCTGCCCGAGAAGCTGGACAGACAAGAAACAATGGTGTCTGCATTCGGATTAGATATCAGGAAGTCTTGGTTGTGGTCCTTACTCTGTCACTAACTAGCACGATCTTTGGCAAGCCCGTTAGCTGCTTTTGGCCTCAGTTTTGCCAATTAAAAAAACAGGGAGACTACTACTTCTGGCTAAGGATTTGTATTTTTCCCCTCCGCATGAAACGATCAAAAAAAAAAAAAAAAAAGGACAACATGAAGCAACAGTTTTCAAGACACTAGGTATTAGGTAACAAAGGACAGTGATCCCAGAGAGAAAACAAACAAGATGAGCCCTAGGAATGCCTCAGCTTCTTTTTAATAGCTGTGTTGAGATGTAATTCACATACCATGCAATTCACCTGTTCGAAGTATACAATTCAACGGTTTTTAGCATATTCACAGATACGTGCAACCTTCACCAACTTTAGAACATTGTCATCGCCTCAAAAAGACATCCCGTACCCTTTAGCTGACTATTCCCTATTCCCTCCAGCCCTTAAACGACCATGGATCTACCTTCTGTCTATAGATTTCCCTATTCTGGACATTTCAAATAAGTGGGATCACACAATATGTGGTCTTTTGTAACTGGCTTCTTTCAGCATAATGTTTTCAAGATTCATCCGTGTTGTAGCGTGCGTCAGTGTATATACTTCATTCCTTGTTAGGACCAAATAAGATTCCATTGTATGGATATAGCCCATTTGATTTCTACATTCTTCAGTTGATGGACGTTTGGGTTGTTTTCAGCTTTTGGTTATTATGAATAATGCTGCGATGTACAAAATTTTTTGTGGACATATATTTTCCTTTCTCTTGGGTACATACCTTGGAAGAGAATTGCTGGTTCATAGGGTAACTCTATGTTTAAACTTTTCAGAAACTACCAGACTCTTTTGCAAAGCAGCTGCATCATTTTAAATACCCACCAATAATGTACAAGCGTTCCGATTTCTCCACATCCTTGCCAATAGTTGTTATCATCTGACTTTTATTATAGCCATTCTAGTGGGTATAAGGTGGCATGAAGTTCACTGTGGTTTTGATTTGCATTTCTCTGATGACATCGAGCAAGTTTTCATGTGCTTATTGGCCATTTGTATATCTTCCCTGGGGAAATCTCTCTTCTTATCCTTTGCCCACTTTTTAATTGGGTTATTTATATTTTTATTGAGTTGTAAGAATTCTTTATATAGTTTAGATACAACTCCCTTATAAGATTAATGACTTGCAAATACTTTTTCCCATTCTGTGGGTCGTCTTTGTGCTTTGATGAGTATTCTTTGAAGCACAAAAGTATTTAATTTTGATGAGGTCCGATTTATTTTTGCCTTTTGTTGCTTACCCTTTCGGTGCAATAAACAAAAATCTTTTGTGGGGCAGCGCCTGCGTGGCTCGGTCGCTTGGGCGTCTGACTCTTGGTTTTGGCTCAGGTCATGATCTCAGGGTTAGGAGATCAAGCCCTGTGTCGGGCTCCGTGCTCGGTGTGGATCCTGCTTAAGATTCTCTCTCCCTCTCCCTCTCCCCCTCCCCCTTCCTTTATCTCTCTCTCCCTCTCTAAAAAAATTTTTAAAAAAATAAATCTTTGCCAAATCCGAGGTCATGAAGATTTATCCCTATGTTTTCTTGTAAGAGTTCTACAGTTTTAGCTCTCACATTTAGGTTTTTTTTTTTTTGAAGATTTTATTTTTTTTATTTGACAGAGAGAAAGACAGCCAGCGAGAGCAGGAACACAAGCAGGGGGAGTGGGAGAGGAAGAAGCAGGCTCCCTGCAGAGAAGCCCGATGCAGGGCTGGATCCCAGGACTCTTAAGCCCTGAGCTTAACGACTGAGCCACCCAGGCACCCCTCATATTTAGGTTTTTAAATCCATTTTGAGTTGATGTTTGCATATGGTGTGGGGCATGGTCCAATTTCATTCTCTTACATGTGGTTATCCAGCTGTCTCAGCACTATTTTTGAAAAGACTATTCTTTCGCCATTGATTGATCTTGGCAGTCTTGTCAAAAATCAGTTGGCTATAGATACATGGTTTTATTTCTGGAATTTCCATTTTATTTCATTGACTTATAGGTCTATCCTCATGCCACTACCACACTGGCTTGATTGTCGTTGCTTTGTAGTAAATTTTGAAATTGGGAAGTGTGAATCCTCCTACTTTGTTCTTTTTCAAGATTGTTTTGGCTATTCTGGGTCATATGCAATTCCATATGAATTTTAGAATCAGCTTGCCAATTTCTAAAGAGAAGCCAGCTGAGATTCTTATAGGGATTCCATTATATCTATAGATCAATTTGGGAAGTACTGCCATTTCCACCATATTAAATCTTCCAGTGCACGAGCATGGGATATGTTCCCACTTACTTAGATCATTAATTTCTTTCAACAGTGTCTTAAAGTGTTCAGAGTATATAAGCTTTGTGCTCCTTTTCTTAACTTTATTGCTAAGTATTTTATTCTTTTTGATGCTATTGTAAATGGAATTTTTAAAAGATTTTATTTATTTGAGAGAGAGAGCCAGAGCATGGGTGGGGGGAGGGGCAAAGGGAGAGGGAGAGGAAGAAGCAGGCTCCCCACTGAGCAAGGAGTGTGATGCGGGACTTGATCCCAGGACCCTGAGATCACGACCTGAGCTAAAGTCAGGTGTTTAACTGACTGAGCCACCCACGCAGCCTGGGGATTGTTTTCTTAATCTCATTTTGGGATTGTTCATTATAAATATACAGCTATGCAGTTGATTTTGTATATTGATCTTGTATCCTACAACCTTGCTGAACTTTTTTTAAAAAGATTTTATTTATTTATTTGACAGAGAGAGAGCACGAGCAGGGGGAGCGGCAGGCAGAGGAAGAGGGAAAAGTAGGCTCCCCGTTGAGCAGGGAGCTGGATGTGGGGTTCGAGGCTCGATCCCAGGATGCCGAGATCATGACCTGAGTGGAAGGCAGACGCTTGACTGACTGAGCCACCCAGGCGCCCCCTTGCTGAACTTTTTTATGAGCTGTAATTGTTGGGTTTGTGTGTGTGTGTATTCCTTAACATTTTCTACATACAAGATCATGTCCTCTGCCAATAGAGATAATTTTACTTTTTCCTTTCCAATCTGGATGCCTCTTATTTCCTTTCTTTGCCTAAGTACGCTGGCTAGAATTCCAGCAAAATGTTGAGCTGCAGACATTTTTGTTCTGTTCCTCATCTTAAGGGTAGAGCATCTATTCTTTCACCATTAAGTATGGTGTGGGTCTTTTGTAGCCGTCCTTTGTTGAGGAAGTTCCCTTCTATTCCTAGTTTGTTGAGTGTTTTTGTCGTGAAAGGGTGTTGGATTTTGTCAAACGCTTTTTTTGCATCTATTGAGATGATCATGTGATTTTGTTTTTTATTCAATTGCTATGATGCATTACATTAACTGATTTTCAGATGTTAAACCAACCTTATATTCCTAGGATAAATCCCACTTTTCACGGTGCATAATTCTTTTCATATGTTGTTAGGTTCAGTTTGCTACTATTTTGTTGCAGATTTTTGTGCCCATATTCATAGCAGATAATGATCTCTAGTTTTCTTGGGATGTCTTTGGTTTCGGTATTAGGGTAATCAGGGTAATATCAGGCCTCATAGAGTGAACTGGGAAGGGTTCCACCTTTTCCATTTTTTGGAAAAGTTTGTGAAGAGTTAGTATGAGTTCTTTGAATGTTGTAATTCAGTGATAAACCATCTGAACTTGGGGTGTTTCCTTCGTGGGCAGGTTTCTTAAAAAATTACGAATTTAGTCTCTTGTAATAGATCTATTAAAATAATTTTTTTCTTCGTAAGTCAGTTTCAGTAGTTTGTGTTGCTCTAGGAAAGTGTTCATTTCACCTAATTTGTTGGCATGTAATTGTCCATAGAATTCATTTATATTTATGTAAGTTCATTTCCGATTCTAGAAATTTGAGTCATCTCTCCTTTTTTCTTGGTCAATCTAATGAAAAGTTAGTCAATTTTCTTGACAAAAGAACACCTTTTGGTTTCATTGATTTATCTCCATTGTTTTTCTATTCTCTCTCCCATTAATTTCCACTCTGATCTTTATTATTTCCTCCTGACTTGCTCTAGGTTGGGTTTGCCCTTCTTTTCCCAGTGTCTTCAGGTGGAAGATTTGGCCCAACTTACTGCCTTTAGAAAGTTTCCAGGACAGGACATGGGGAAGGGGAGCTGAGATAGAGCCTGGCAGACTTCTTGAGTTGAGGACACCAATCTGAGAGCTCAGGGAACCAAGTCAGATAGAGTTGGTATATTTTATCCTGCTTTTTGGTTGTTTCAAGTGAGAGGGTAAATCTAGTCCCTGTTACTTGGTCAGAAGTGGAAACTGTGCACAGCTGTATCTAAATCCCAGAATGGCTCTTCTAAAAAAAAAAAAGAGAGAAGAAGAAGAGAGAGAGAGAGACAGAGAGAGAGAAGGAGGAAGAGAGAGAGAGGGAGGGAGAGGCAAGCGTTTGTGAGATTGGGCAACAGAGCCAAGGCTGGTGCGATCAGGGGTGGAAGCCATCAGATACACAGAATTCCAAATTACAAAGAGAAAATGTATTTTTTTTCTCCTTATTGAGATCTACCATGCACATACAGAGGACTATTTTCTTAGATTTAGAAAGTCACTGGTGCAGGTTAATGTTTATCGTTGTTAATTTTCTCTTATTTTGCCCTATAGTTGGGAGGAAGGAAAAGGATGGAAAAAAAGAAAGACTCTGTTCTTCACTCTTTTCAGGGTTTTTGTTTTGCCCAGGGAAATTTTCTCAATACTGATATTTACTCCGCATTTCATCACCCACAAAGGTGATAGCCACTGACAACTGACTTTTATCCTAAATTCTATGTATATATGTGCCAGCATTCATTCAGCTTAGAAGTAAAAGTTTGTTTTAAGTGAAAAAACTTGAGTGTGGACAGATTTCTTTTTAGGTCGATAACACTGAGTGCACTGTTTCCCTACGCTATTTGTTGGTGTTTGAGCCACCTTAACTTCTTCGGAAGCCACCACTTTGCATCATTGGGTAATCCTAGTTTGAGTTCTTCTCTTGGTATCCGCTGTAGATTAAAATGTCAAGTTAAAACAATGTTTGTAAGGAGAGAGATGTACAGCCAGCCTCTGGATCCTTGTTACTAATACAGACTCTCAGGCCCTCCCTGGACCTTCACAATCACATTTTAACAAGGTTCCCAGGTAACTCCTGGGCACATTAAACTTTTAGACACACACTGCCATAGAAAGATTTCTTTAAAAAAAAAAAATATATATATATATATATATATATTTGGTGTATATATATATATATATATTTGGTATATATATATATATTTGGGTTTCCTTTGATAATTTCTAGAGTGTGTGTACACATACATGCATGATATATGTCTATAATACGTAGTATTATATAGATTATATGTGAGTGTGCGTGTACAGGCATGCATGGGAATGATGCAGATAAATGTAGCATATATACAAGACCATGGAATGATAGCACATTTAGGATAGTGGTTACCACTTAGAAGGTGTATTAGTTATCATGTGGTATAACAAATCACCCCAAAACTTAGCTGCTTAAAACATATATTCTCTGGAATCCAGGCATGGCTTTGCTGGGTCTTCTGCTTCAAGGTCTCTCACAAGGTTGCAATCACGTGTGGGCCAGGGATGCAGTCTCATCTGAAGGCTCCACGGCAGAGCATCTGCTTCCAAGTTCATTCACACGGTTCTTGGAAGGATTCAGTTTTTCACAGGCTGTTGGACTAAAGATTCATTTCATTCTAAACTGTTGGCTAGAGGCCTCCCTTGAGTTTTTGCCACGTGGGTCTCATAACATGGCAGTAGGCTTTATCAGAGCAAGTGAGAGGGCAAGAGAGAGGGTCAACAGGATGGAAGTCACAGTCTTTTGTAACCTAATTACAGAAGTGACATCCCATCACTTCTGTCATAGTCTAGTCATTAGAATCAAGTCACTAAGTCCAGCCTGCACTCTAAGGGAGGGCATGAATACCAGAAGACGGGGCTCAATGAGGGTCATCTCTGAAAGCTGCTAGCCAAAAGCAGAGGGTGTCAGTAAAAGAGAATTCTAGGGTGTGGGTACTCAGGGGGCTTTGATTGTATCTGTAATGTTTTATTTCTTAAGCCAAGTAGTGGGCACGTGGGTATTTATTGTAATGTTTTATATAACTTCTTTAGGTCTGAAATATTTCCTAATAAAGAAAAAAGAGGGGTGCCTGGGTGACTCAGTCAGTTAAGCATCTGGCTCTTGGTTTTAGCTCAGGTCATGACTTCAGGGTTGTGGGATCCAGCCCTGTGTTGGGCTGTGTGCTGGGCATGGATCCTGCTTGGGATTCTCTCTCTCTCTCTCTCTGCCCCTCTCCCTCCCCCTCCCACACTTGCTCTCTAATAAAAAAAAAAGAAAAAAATTAACGTTGAATGGGCCTAATCACTGAATCTGTTTAAGAAAAGAAAGATGAAGGGGTGGTTATTTAGAAGAGGGAATGGACTGGAGGAGATTATGCTAAGTGAAATAAGTCAAGCAGAGAAAGACAATTATCATATGGTTTCACTCATTTATGGAACATAAGAAATAGGAAGATCGGTAGGAGAAGGAAGGGAAGAATGAAGGGGGGGTAAACAGAAGGGGGAATAAACCATGAGAGACTATGGACTCTGGGAAACAAACTGAGGGCTTCAGAGGGGAGGGGGTGGGGGAATGGGATAGGCTGGCGATGGGTATTAAGGAGGGCACGTATTGCATGGTGCACTGGGTGTTATACGCAAGTAATGAATCATGGAACATTGCATCAAAAACTGGGGATGTACTGTATGGTGACTAATATAACAAAATAAAAATCATTAAAAAAAAGAAAGAAGAGGGGATGAGAGAAGGGCAGGGGCCCAGGGGTTTGAGGAGTGATAGAATCATTTCTACTTTTAGTGAAGACTTCCTAGATGCTCTCTAGTTAGTGTTAATGCCTCCTCCCCATATTCTCTAGTAGCACATCTCATTGTCTGTCTGACATTAATATTATGTAGGTGTGTAGGGGTGTATTTATCCCCCCCCCAGGGATTGTCATGTTCTAGAAGGTTCATACCTCATAGGATTTTATTTCTCTTTCTATCCTATCTCACCTAGCACTGTACCAAATAACTGTTTGCCAAACCAAAGTGGACTTAATGCTTCCCCATCCTGTTCTGGCATTTGTGTTAATAGTTTAGATGCATTATATCTTACTGTTCATTAAAGCCATAACCACAGGGTGAAACAGAAGGCATAAAATCCCTTTGTCACTATTATTAAGTAGGGAGAGAGCAAGAAAAATAAGTGGTTACCCATATAATGTGGTGAGGTATCATGAAACCCCTCTTCCAAATAATATATTCCGTACCATGTAGCCGGCTCTTTATTTCTCATAGGACCATCTCCCTAGGCTAAGGGATTATTTCCAGGAGAGCTGTTAAAATATAATCTTCAAATGGCAACTAAATAAACCCTAATGCAATATTTCTTAATTTTTAGAGGGATATTGACCTCTTTGAGAATTTCAAGGAATCTGTGGATATTCCCCACTCTGCATACGTAACATTTTTCAATTTCAAGTAAGGATTTGTGAACTTCCTAGAGAAACCTCTACACTCGCCCTTCAAAAGACTGAATTAGGACATTGAAGGAACAAATCATCACTCACGGGTATTTTAAGGTTGAGGGGCACAATGGACAGTGAGCAGGAAGTGGGACCATTGTCTGGCAAGGGGAGAATTAGGCGGGACATTTTTTTTAAAGGTTTTATTTTCTTATCTGAGAGAGAGAGAGAGACAGAGAGAATGAGCAGGGTGGAGGGGCAGAGGGAGAAGCAGACTCTCCACTGAGCAGGGAGCCTGACACGGGGCTCCATCCCAGGACCCCGAGATCACGATCTGAGCCGAAGGCAGACGCTTCACCAACTGAGCCACCCGGGAGCCCTTAGGGGACACATTTCAACGCAGAAAGGACCTGGGTGGCCCCCAGCTAGCTAGCATCCTGACTGAAAGCGCCTGGGTTTAGGGGACCCCAGGGAGGCAGGGGGTCACGAGGATAGGGAGTCAGGATGCCTTGAGATCCTATGAAAGGACATCAGAAAGCAAGTGCTACCAAAGTCAAAGTGCCATCGACGTGGACTTTTTCAAAAGATGTTGATGTTAGAAGGACAATGGGGATGACAATAGCTGTAGTCGGTGACAACGTCATTTTCAGAACCTTAGGAAGTTCCCGGTGAGGCTGGAAAATCTAGGCCTCGTTACTGGTGTCCGGGAAGGGCGTTGATCCTACGCACGCTCAGCATGCAGATTTCCTTCCCAACGCTGTTCTGCTCTATGATTCGCTCTACTCATGATCCGTGTAGCAGAATAAAACACTTCACTTTAGGACGAGCCAATAATAGCCTGTGGGGGAAAATGAAGATGGCAGCTGGGTGCTCGCTCTGTACAACTCCGAATGGGATCTTGCCCATTCCCCAAATCGTACTTACAAGCTTTAAAGCAGGAAATTCAGTATAACTAAGCGAACCTGGACAGATGCCCCATCCAGCCCGTGGCTCCAGTGACCACTGCCATATTCTCTCCCCCTTTCTGACGAAGACATGTCTGTGACTCCATCACAGCTCTCTTCTCAAGAAACAGCATTGGTAACTCTACTGGAATGGGGGGGGGCGGGGAAGGAATGGCATGGTAACCCCACCGTCTTCTCTGGTAAGAGAGAAACCTTTCAGTACACAGCCCACCCCTGGCTTGCCCCTTGGACCCAGAAGTACAGAACCCACCACGTTGGAAGGGTTTGCAGGCCCGTGCTGTTTCTCTTGGCAATTACTTTAATTCCCCCAAATAATCCCTTGACTCTTTTGAACTTCTCGGAAGAGAAACTGAGGAGATGAGGAGGGGCCAGGTACGCACAGTTATCCACAGCTGCCTCACCTCTCAAGCCCACTTTCACTACTGAAGCTTTTGCAGAATCCATAAAGAAGGCCCTGAAACAGACTCTGATGGGGCGTTAATGTCCTTTAAAAGTTTTCAGAAGTAGGATTTACCAAATGTTCAAAAATAATTTTGATGAATCACAATCGTGAAGAAACAGTTTTCTGTCTTTATTACAAAGTTATTTTTAAAGTGCTTCTTCATGAATCATGCAAAATAACTGATTGCAAGATAAATTGTCATCTTCATGACTATTTCCGAGACAGGGAAACTCTAGTTTAAAAAAGGCAACCAATATTTTAATGAAAAGAACGATGTTCTGCACAGTAACAGAAATGACACAGTAATGAAACCATGTGCTCCCCAAATGTAAATTATATCATTATTTAATATTACTAATCTTAAATTTTGATGCAATTTGAATCCATAGTCAAGCTCCAAATTATCTTGGCAAAACGGCAAATCCCTCTAGATTATTCCATCCTTTCCAGATCACAGCAACATTGTATCTTAGTTTTTGAAATCGGAACCAAATTTTGTTTGAGAGAGAGACATATTGACGATAAGAGGCTATGAATTCTCTGTCCAGGCTGGTTTCTATTCAAAGTGAAGTGAGGAACACTGAATACTTTCACAGGCATTAACACCACATACCATTTCTTTGTTAAAAAAAAAAAAAGGAAGTATTTTAGTAGAAGAGTGTTCTCTCTCAGGTCCTTCTGTTCTCCTCAGTACCATGAATACCAAGCATCTGGTTGTACTGACACTCATATTCTCAGGACCATGTTTTGAATTGCGTGGAGGGCATTCGGTGCTTATAAAACCACGCTGAGATGCTTATGGCTACAGACTCCTCCCTGTCTCGGATGTTTCTTGCACAATGACAGTTGGCTCTATGTGCTAAGCGCTTTATGGAATTAACTCAATTAATCCTCCCAATGACTCTATGTTGGGGTACCAGCAGGTTGAGTGACGTGTCAGAGACTACGCGGCTAAGTTAGATGCAAAGCCAGGATTTGAACCCAAGCCATCCAGCTCCAAAGTAATGCTCTTTACCTCTAAACTGTAGGCCCTGCTCCCTAGAGCAGGCATTCAATAATTTTCAACACAAATAGTTATTTGTCTGATCTTTTTTTGCTAAACACATATTGGCACTTAAACATCTTGTGATTCCTTCTCTGCAAGAGTTTTCAGAGACAGATCGTGATTCACAGAAGAAAAGCACTCAATACATTATGATGACAGCTCCTCTTTAAATAAAGACAGTGTTATTAGGTTTGGTGAATACCTTGTTCACCCAGCATATTTCCGAATCACATCTGTTTTCTGAAAATCACGTTCTCTGTTAAAAGAAGAAAGACGGGCTTGCAGTGAAGATAGTCCAAAACTATGATGCACATTTTTTCAATTGACAAACATTTACTGAGCAACCAGTCCTGGATGTGCCTGGCCCCAGGGATACAAATCAAACAGGACATCTTCCCTGCCCTCAGGGAGCCCTCGGCCAGGCAGGGGACACAGACAGTCAGTGTGATAAGTGCGTCGACGGACATAAGTGCAGGATGCTCAGGGGACGCAGAAGAGGGGCATCAAACCCACACGTGGGGTGAGCGCCAGCTTCCTGAAGGAGGAGGTGAGGTCGAATGTTCATCCCAAAGGACAAGTATCTGGCCACACTGGGAGAACCAGGGCACAGACTCTGAAAGTGGCTCCGCGAACTGGGAGACGATGTCCTTCGATGAGCACACCCAGACCCTCCCAGGTTGATTTTCAGGAGACGATAATCGTATGATTTTATGTCCACACCTGTGATTCAAGCGGTGTTTGCCTTTCAGGGCAACCTGGAAAGATTTGCTGACGGTCGTTGAAAAGTTGCCTGACTTTATGTCAGTTGGTTGCTTTCGTAACTGAACCATGTACAGGTCTTCGCGTTTCCCTGAAGCGTTCGGCTGATGGAGTGAACAGAAAGCAACGCGATATACTGAGGAGGTCGCTGTCAGGAACACCTCGTCGAGGGTAGGTACATGATGGCCATTTGTTTGCTACACAAAGAAAGGAGTGAATGCTTAATGTTGAGTCTCGGTCATTTAAACAAAAATAGCTTGTTTTCTTCATTTCCTGTGAGCCAAGGTAAGACAGAACAGCCCACGCGTGGAGAGGGATGGCTGCCTCGGCAGAGGCTTATAGTTTTCTCAAATATCAATTTCAAGGACAGTAACTTAGAACCACGAGTGGGAGATACAGTAATCCAGGAAGGGGCGGTTCTGTTTTGGTGGCGTACCTGCCCTTGAAAACCAAGCCACCCGAGGATCACCAGCAGTGTCCCTAGAGAGGGGGGGAAAGGGCTTGGGAGATGGGGAAGCACTGTCCCACACAGGGGGGCTCAGTGCTCGGAGCTGGTGACAGCCGGTGAAAAGTACAGCAGCCCGGTTGCATGCCGAGGCAAGAGCTTGAGGGCCCTCTTCTCTGCAGCCCTCATCCCCTAGGTGGCCGGGACTGCTGGAGAGAGCAAGAAACAGAACACGTCCCGAGGAAGCTGAGGTGAGGCTTCGGGGAGGCCTCAGGCATGCCATGCTCCCTGGGAAGAACAGGATTTCCTGGGATTTGAGAGCGAAATGACCCCGGGTAGGAGGACACACTGGGCCCTTGGGAGAAAGGAACACGTGGCAGGCAAAGGACAGACACCAAGGCAACCCTGACCTGTTTCTCCCAGCTGTCAAGAGCTAGGCCCTGTGAGCTCAAAGAGTAAGGGGCAAGACAGAGCAGGAAAGAAAGGATATCTGCCTGCCTACCATTTCTTTACTCCTCTTGCCCATGAAATGTTTACAGCACCGTGCTAGCGAGCTGAAGGGACTACAGAGAAAGTAATCTCATGCCAAGAGAGTCGACGCAGACCCCCTTCACCGCGGTTCCATGCACAGGCTGTGCTGTGGGCGAGGCTGGGGTAACCAAACGTTGTCCTTCCCCCATAATACGTCCTTTTATTGACCTACCGTGGTACCAAAACGATATCGACTGCTTTTCCCCTTTCGGAACACTCTAAGCCACAATCACTCATTCACAATGAGCTTTGGTTACTTTTTAAGATAAACACGTGTTGAAAAAGAATCCCAAGAAAAAGGGCCGCAGCACAGTGTGGGATTGATGGGGAGGTAGGAAAAAACGCTCTGGGAGGCTGTGGCTGAGAAGCATAGATCGAAGAGCCCAGAAGACGCTGATGAAGAAATGGATGAAACGACATAGTCTCAATTGAACATCTATTGTGTGTCAGGTGGTCTCATAGCTCCTCACACAAAAAACCCTCTGGGTAGTAGGTATTACTCTCTCCATTTTTCCCTGGTAATATTCTGAGGATTAGACAGATTAAGTAATTTGCTCGTACAGCTAGTAAGTGACAGCCAAACTGGAATTCCAAGTCCTGTCGCTATGCTGCCTTGAGGATAAAGTTGCCTAAATGGATGTATCGGGTCTGATCAGGAAAAAAAAACTGCAGGAGCTCTTTGATCAGAGGGGATTTAATATACATACAAATACTGCGTAGTCTTACTTATACGAGGTACGAGGATACTCAAATTTAAAGAAATATAGAGGAAAGAATGGTGGTTGCCAGAGGCTGAGGGAGGGGGGAAATGTGAAGTTATTTAATGGGTATAGAGTTCCATGTTTTTTTTAAGATTTTATTTATTTATTTGACAGAGAGAGAGAAAGAGAGTGAGCATGAGCAGGGGGAGTGGGAGAGGGAGAAGCAGACTCCCTGCTGAGAAAGGAACCCCAAGCAGGACTCGATCCCAGGATTCTGGGCTCATGACCTGAGCCGAAGGCAGACACTTCACTGACCGAGGACGCAGGCACCCTGGAGTTTCAGTTTTACAAGATGAAAAGAGTTCTAGAGATGGCCAGTGATGATGAACACCACTGAGCTGCACACTCAAAGCAGTGTAGATGGCAGATTTGATGTTATACATATTGTACCGTGATTTTTAAAAATTAAAAAAAGCAAAAGTGAAATAAAGACATTTCAGACATACAAAAGATGTAAAAAGTCACCACTAGCAGACCTGAATTGTAATAAATGTTGAGGGATATCCTTTATGCAGAAAGAAAATGAAACCAGATAAAAACATGGATCTACACAAAGTAATGAAGAGTATTACAAACAGAAACTTCATGAGTAAATATATGATATTTTTCCTATTTCTTAAATCTCTTTAAAAGATAATTGACTATAAACAAAAACAATAAAAATGTATTGTGGGCCTTACAACTTATGCATAAGTAAATTATATGAAAACTACAGAATAGGGACGCCTGGGTCTGGCTCAGTCGGTTAAGCATCCGACTCTGGGTTTCGGCTCAGATGGTGATGTCATGGGTCCTGAGGTCAAGCCCTGTGTCAGGCTCCATGCTCAGCGGGGAGTCTGCTTCTCCCTCTCCCTCTGCACCTCTGCCTGCTCATGCATTCTCTCTCTCTCTCTCTCTCAAATAAATAGGTGAATCTTTAAAAAAAAAAACCTACAGTATAAAGACCAGGAGAAGGGAAACAGAAGTACATTATTGTAAAGTTTCTACCTTCTTTATAAAGTGACAGAATATCACTTGAAGGTAGACTACGATAAATTAAAGCTCTGAATTCTAAACTGCAAAGCAACCACTAAAAGTAAAAAACAAAGAAGTATAGGCAAAAAGCCAACAAAAGAGATAAAAATAAAAACTAAAACAATTAATTCAACAGAAGGCAGGGGAAAAAAGGAACTGCAAGATGACACAGAGAGAAAACAAACAGCAAGATGAAAGATTTAAGCCTAATTATATCAATAATCACATTAAATATAAATGAGCTAAACACCTTACTTTCCGACTGCTGCTGGAACAAACGACCACAAACTTAGTGGCTTCCAACAACATAAAACACCTACAGTTAGTTCTCCAGGTCAGAAATCCGACCCGGGTCTCACGGAGCTAAAAATCCAAATATCAGCAGATCTGCACTCCTTCCAGAGAGAATCTGTTTGCTGACCTTTTACAACTTCCAGAGGCCGCCTGCATTCCTCAGCTCACGGCCCCTTCCTCCATATTCGGAGCACATGACTCCAACCTCTGCTCTGTCATC
Organism: Ursus americanus; assembly: GCF_024610735.1. NCBI lineage: Eukaryota > Metazoa > Chordata > Mammalia > Carnivora > Ursidae > Ursus > Ursus americanus. Next base: position 30,045,205 of record NC_142164.1, read on the forward strand.
ACATCTCCTTCTCACTCTGACCCTCTTGCCTTCCTATTTGAAGACTTTTGTGACTATATTGGGCCCACCCCAATAATCCAGGATACTCTTCCCACACCAAAATTCTTCACTTATCACAGCTGCAATGTCCCATTTGCCATATTGGGTTACTGTTTTACAGGTTCACAGGATTAGAGTGTGGACATCTCATCTACCATACACCTCAATTAGAAGGAAAAGACTGTCAGACTGGATAACAAAGTAAGACCCAAACGTACGCTATTTATAATAGTCTTTAACTACAAATACACAAATAAGTTAAAAATAAAAGGATGGGAGAGGACACCTGGGTGGCTCAGTCGGTGAAGCATCTGCCTCCGGCTCAGGTCGTGATCTCAGGGTCCTAGGATCGAGTCCCGCATCAGGCTCCCTGCTCAGTGGGGAGTCTGCTTCTCCCTCTCCCTCTGCCCCTCCCCCCGGGCACTCTCTCTCTCTCTTTCTCAAATAAATAAATGAAATCTTTAAAAATAAATAAAAGGACAGGAAAAGATATACCTTGTGTAGTAGGCTGAACGGTGGCCCCAAAGATATGCCCATGTTCTAATCCCCAGAACCTGTGAATATTACCTTATTTGGCCAAAGACGTGATTTAACTCAAGACTTTGAGGAGTTTATCCAGGACAGCCCTAAATGCAATCACACGTACCCTAATAAGAGACACACAGAGAGAGATTAGACACACACAGAGAAAGCAATATGAAGATAAAGCACAGAAAGAGATCAGCCACAAGCCAAAGAATGCTGACCCAACAGTGGAAAGAGGCAAGGAACAGTTTCTCCCCTAGAGCCTCAGAAAGGAACGTGGTACCGTCTATACCTTGATTTTAGACATCTCACCTCCAGAACTGTGGGAGAATAAATACCTTGTTCTAAGCCACCGAGATTTTGGTAATTTTTTCTGGCAGCAGCAGTCAACTAATAAACCTAGCTAACTAATAGCCAGATCCAGGAAAGACTGATGGCTGTATTAGTAACAGGCAAGGAGATTTCCGATCAAACAGTATTACCTGGGATGATAATAATAAAGGGGTCAATTCATCAAGAGGATATAACAATCTAAACTAGGTTTATGCACCTAATAATGAAGCTTCAAAATACACAGAGCAAAAAGCATATTTGAGTCATACAAAGTATGTATTCTGACATCAGTAGAATTAAATTAGATTCTAATAACAGAGATCTGGACACTCCCCAGATATCTGGAAACTAAATGATCGCACATTTACAAATAACACGTGTCATAGAAAAAACCAAAAGGGAAATCGTGAAGTATTTTTAACTGAATGAAAATGAAAACAATGTATCAAAATGTGTCAGATACCTCGCAAGAAGTATGTGGGGGGGGAAATTTACAGCACTGAATGCATAGGTAAGAAAAGAAACATTTCAGATCACTGACATCAGCTTCTACCTTAAGAAACGAGACAAAGTAGATCACACCACGCCCAAAGTACGATGCAGCAGAAATCAATGAAATAGAAAGCAGAAACTGAACAGAGACATTCCGTGATCCTAAAAGTTGGTTCTTTCAGAGAATGAGCAGAGGTGATAAAATGCTGGCTGTGTGGATCAGGGAAAAGAGAAAACACAAATTACTAATGTCAGGAAAGAGAAAGAAGATGGCACAGCAGATTCTACAAATACAGAGAGGATAATAAAGAAATATTATGAAATGGGGCGCCTGGGTAGCGCAGTCGTTAACTGCCTGCCTTCAGCTCAGGGCGTGATCCCGGCGACCGGGGATCGAGTCCTACATCGGGCTCCTCCGCTGGGAGCCTGCTTCTTCCTCTCCCACTCCCCCTGCTTGTGTTCCCTCTCTCGCTGGCTGTCTCTCTGTCACAGAAATAAATAAAATCTTAAAAAAAAAAAAAAGATAACGCTCATAACCATCGGCACTTGGAAACTTCGGGTCACGTTCGTTATCTTGATCGTGGGGATGGTTTCATCGGTGTATACATATGCCAAACCTGAAATCGTGCAGTGCGGCATCGAAACAGACAAATATACCAATAGGACAAAACAGAGAATTCCGAACTATACTCACACAAATATAGACAGCTGATTTTTTACAAAGGTACAAAAGCAATTCATTGGAAAAAGAATAACCTTTTCAGCAAATGGTGCTGGAACTATAAGGTATTTATCTGTAGGAAAAGAAAAGCACATTGAATTCATTCCTTGCCCCATCCACAAAATAAACACAAAATGGCTCATAGAAGTAAATATAAAAGCGAAAACTGTAAAACTCCTCCCAAAAAATGCAGGAGAAAGATCTTCATGACCTTGAGCTAGGCAATGTTTTCTTAGATATGATACCAAAAGCACAATACATTAAAAATGAATCGATAAATTAGACTTCATGAAAATATAACACTTCGGCTCTTTCAAAGACACTGTTAAGACAATGAGAAGATAATCCACAGACTGGGAGAAAATATTTGCAAAGCATGTATCTGATAAAAGGTTTGTATACAGAATATGTGAAATACGCCAAAAGCCCAAGAAGAAGTAAAGGAACAACCCAATCACTATAAAATGGGCAAAAGATTCGGAACAGACATTTCACCGAAGACATACAGATGGCACAAAAGCGCATGAAAAGAGGTCCAGCACCATTGGTCACTAGGTAAATAAACGCAAATTAAAAACCACAATGAAGTAACACTACACACCAAACAGAATGGCCAAAACGAAGAAGAATGGCCATAGCAAGTGTTGCTGGGATGCCAATGGACGAGAGCTCTCTTCCACAGCTGGGGGTAATGTAAACGGTACCACTTTGTAAAAACAGTTTGGTGGTTTTTAGCTTTTTTAAATTTTTTTATTTTTTAAAGATTTTATTCATTTATTTGAGACAGAGAGAGCATAAGCAGGGGGGAGGGGCAGAGGGAGAAGCAGACTCCCCGCTGAGCAGGGAGCCCGACTCAGGGCTCGATCCCAGGACCCTATCCGAAGGCAGATGCTTAACCGACTGAGCCACCCAGGCTCCCCAGTTCGGTAGTGTTTTAAAAAGTTAAACATGCACCTATGAAATGATTTAGCCATTATTCTCCTAGATATTTACCCAAGACAAAAGAAAGCATGCATCCACAGAAAGTCTCATACACAAAAGTTCATAGAAGCTTTGTTTGCAATAGCTAAAACGTGAAAACAAGCCAAACGTACATCAACAGGTGAACGGATAAACAAACAGGTGAATGTTAAGCCAATAAGACTTAAAAAGAACTGACTCACACTATTATAGTGTGGAGTCTAGGCCTGACCCATGAATAAAGCGTAAACCTCTGTTTAGATTTTCTTTAGTTTCTCCCATCAATACTTAATATTTTTCAGTGTATAGGTTTTGCACATCTTTTGTCTGAAATTCCTTATTTAATATTTTAGTTGCTATTGTAAATGATATTTTTAAATTTCAGTTCACTGGTTCAATTGTTCATGACAGTGGTTTTCATTGTAAAAAAATTATCTATTAATGATGTAGCCTACAACTTTACTAAACTCATGTGTTAGTTCTAGAAACTTGTTTTAGATTTCAACCAGTTTTCTGTTTATGAACAGGCTATCTTCAAGTAACGAAAATTGTACTTCTTCCTTCACAGCTTGGGTGCCTTTTATTACATTTTCTTGCCTAATTGCTCTAGCCAGAACCTCTACCACGGTGCTGACTCTCCTTGACTGGTTACTGACCTTATAGGGAAAGCATTCGGGCTTTCACCATGAAGTATGATGTTAGCTGGAAGTGTTGCAGAGATGGCCTTTATCAGGTTGATGACGTTTCCTTCTATTCCTAGTTTGCTCAGAGGTATTATCAGTAATAGCTGTTGGATTTTGTCACATGATTTTTCTGTATCTATTGAGACGGTCCTATGGCTTTTCTTTGTTACTTTGCTAATATGGTGCATTATAGTGATTTATTTTTGAATGTAAACCAAACTTGCATTCCTGACATAAACCACACTTGAAAATGATATATTATTCTTTTTACATATTGCTGGATTCAGTTTGCTAAAATTTTGTTTCTGGTTTTTGCATCTCTGTGCATGAGGGATAGTAGCATGTAGTATTACTTATTTAATTTTTATTTAAATAATGTTATTTACTTTGGTATCAGGGTAATGCTGTCTTCACAGAATGAATTAGGAAGTATTCCCTCCCTTTAATTTTCTGGAAGAATGTGGGTAAAATTGTATTATTTCTACCTCAGGCTTTTGGCAGAAATCACCAGTGAAAACATCTGGGCCTGGAGTTTGCATGTGAGAAGTTTTATAATTGCAAATTCGATGTCTATAATAGATTTAGGACTATTTATGTTAGACATATTTTTTTGAATGAGCTTTGGTATTTTGTGTCTTTCAAGTCCATTTCATCTGAGTCCTCAAATTTATTGACGTAAATCCTTTCATAATATTTCTTTTTTTTAATTTTTTTTAAAGATTTATTTATGTGACAGAGAGACAGCCAGCGAGAGAGCGAACACAGCAGGGGAGTGGGAGAGGAAGAAGCAGGCTCCCAGCGGAGGAGCCCGATGTGGGACTCGATCCGGGGTCGCCGGGATCACGCCCAGAGCCGAAGGCAGACGCTTAACGACTGCGCTACCCAGGCGCCCTTCTTTTTACTTTTTTAACGTAGCTACCAGAAAATTAAGGATTGGTGTGTAACTCACATTATATTGTTATTAGACAGTGCTGCTGTAAGGCGTCCCACACATAAAAACTTCAGGAACCAGCTAGCACTCCTTGGCTGGGGGTGTGGGGGGTAAGAGAAGAATTCATAATTACTCAAACTTGGGGGAGGGCCTCCGTGGAGCTGAGACTCAGATTTCTGAGAAGGAGGCGCTTGCTAGCTGGTGCTGGGATCTCTGAGCTTGGAGGAGGGTCCCCGGGTGCTAGGGCTCAGACTTTCGAGAAGGAGGCACAGACCAGTGGTGGTGTCTCTGAGTGGGGCACGAGGAAGCTCATTCTTCCAAGCGATGGAAAACCGCCAAGCAAATTGAGCTGGTGCTATAGGAAGGCACTTGTTTCCAGGGTCAAAGTTCACGTAACGGGTACTTGGTACGTGGCGAAGCCACACCGCAGACCGGCGCTGTCGGACTCCAGAGTCCCTGCTCTTGGAAGTCTCTACGCCGTGCTGCTTCTCGAGGGCCCTTGCTCGGTATTCCCACAGCCCCTCCAGCATACCTCTGTCCTAGCACTGAGTGTAATGGTGTGAAACTATCTGTGTAGGCACCTGCCGCTGCACCGCGGGGGTCGTAAAGCTTAATAGTCTCCGAGGCAGGGTGCGATCGTGGTTAGATCACGAAGTGATCACCTAACAAGGTTCCGCTGGGACCCTGCTTCTTCCTCTCCCACTCCCCCTGCTTGTGTTCTCTCTCTCGCTGGCTGTCTCTCTGTCAAATAAATAAATAAAATCTTTTTTTAAAAAGGATTTTATTTTTAAGTACTCTCTACACCCAATGTGGGGCTCGAACTTACCACCCCAAGATCAAGAGTCGCACGCTCTACCGACTGAGCCAGCCAGGAGCCCCGAGCTCACAAATTCCTATCGAAATTCCACTCCCACATATATGCCACATTTTGTATAAGAAGAGCTATTCCTTTTACCTTTTGAATTTATGGATTATTTAGTTGAAGAAAATGGATACTCTTCTCTTAAAAGTTTTAGAGAATTTATTCACTCATTCTAAATTGGAGAGTACTTAGCACTGGTAATGCTTCTGGTATAATATTGCAATTCTGTTGTAAGAGCATGTTATCAATGTTGTTAAGAAAATCTGTCTGGTTTTATGTAAAATACACATTCATGGGGTGGGGGTTGAGGTCGGATTCTAGTGCCTCTCTCTTTGTTAGAATAAAAGCATTTTGTTTTTTCATATGCCAAATTATTAACAATGGGTCATCTTCGGACTCTGATTAAAGTCACATGTGAACATACAAGTGTGAACTTCCACCAACAACTTCAACCAACCAAGGTGTAAAAGGGACTGACACTGGTGTTAACACAACCAATACTCAGAATTCTCTCAGATACAGCAGTTAGATTTGAGGAGGTGAAGGTAGTAGAATTTTTCTGAGTTAGTTGCTTTATTTTATTTTTTATTTAATTTTTTAGAGAGAGAAAGCAAGCACGAGCGGGGGAAGAGGGGAGGAGGAGAGGGAAGGAGAATGACCACTGAGTGGGAACCCCAACACGGGACTTGAGCTGAAATCATGAGTCAGTCGCTTAAGCAACTGAGCCACCTGGGCGCCCCAGAAAGCAGTTGCTTTAAAATCTTCCATCCGGGGTACCTGGGTGGCTCAGTCGGCTAAGCGTCTGCCTTCATCCCCGGGATCCTGGGATCGAGCCCCGCATCAGGCTCCTTGCTCAGCGGGGAGTCTGCTTCTCCCTCTGCCTCTTCAGCACTTCCCCCACCCCCTGCTCATGCTCTCGCTCTTTCAAGTAAAAACGTAAGACGTCTACCTTTACATCCTGAAATACCACGGAGACACTGACCAAACATGTTCTTAGAAAGGTTACCAGCAACGTCTTGCGAAGATCATGTTACGTGTTGGCTAAAGAGGCCGAAGAGAACGGAAGGAAGAGCTGTCTGTACAAGTGTGTTAGTGGAGTGATGGCAAGATCCAAGCGGAGGGACGTTCTGGAAGAGAAGTGAAGATGTCTTGAAGGGCAATTTGAATGGTTCTTTCCCTTTCTCTTCCTCTTGGTCAAGTTTCTCTGGTAGCTGAGACAGGTGGTGGCAGACAAAGGGACTAGGAAGAGGGCTGGGGTGGCTCTGAGGACCAAGCACAGGCACCCGGAGGGCTCTGACACTGTTACTAGGCTCCGGCGGGCTTTCCGTTCTCTCTCTCGAACTCTCTCTCCCTGCACCCGCTGACACGGCCTCTTATACACACCCGAAATCTTCAGTTCCCCCTCTCCTCCCCGATCCCGCCAGAATGCAGATTTCTGCCATGCTCACTTTCCTTTCACTGGCTTTCTCTCTCCTGACACTTCCCTACTGCAGTATTTCCTACTTTAAAGGGGCATTACCTCCCGATTCTGTGTGATCGACTCTCTGGTCCCTCTAGCAAGTTAGGCTCAAAAGGAACGACACAGAGCTCACAGAGGCTGGAATCAAAATTTATAAGCTTGTACAAAACAGTACACAAAATAAATTTATTTTTATTAGATTGTGTGTCAGAAGTAAAAAAAAAGATTACAGGTGGTACCTACTGGTGGGCTAGAGATTGAACTACTTGCATCTGAGGTCAGCTGCCAACCTCCAAAACATTGCTTTCCACTATCCCTACGATTCTCACCAACAGGGTCACTATTCCGAAGACGTACAGATACGGGTTCTTGGAGCAAAGCAGTGACATAGTTCATATTTGGCTTTGGCCCAGCCCGTGCTCAACAACTGGGGAGTGATTTAAGCTCTCTGAACTTGGGTTTCTTCATCTGTTCAAAACAATCCTTTCTCTTCTCCGTACCTGACACGCATTTCTTGGCATCCCTGAGCGGCTGGTACTTAATATCCAGTAAGAGGCAAACTGACGAGATGGTCTCTCTTCCCACGGTATCTACATTTTATTTATTAATAGTCTCTTAGCAACTGACATCTGATGGATACTTACAAGCTTTCACCTAATCCTCCCAGTAGTGGTAGTCCAATCGTATATCTGTCTCTACCCTACCTGACAAGGAAATGGTCTGCGAGAGGTTTACATGACCTGCCTGCCATTATGGGAGCAATCAGTGGTAGAACTAGAATCAGAAATTCTATCTTCTCACTCCTGACCCAGGGCACTTTCCGAGAGGTGAACATTTCCAACCCCGGTGTTTCTAGACCCTCCATGCTTCTAACCATCTGGACAGAAAAAGGGAGAGGAATCCCAGGCTTTGCACTGAGCCTAAAACCACAAGCCTCGCCTCTAGTTTCTCAGATGCACTGGGTGCTTTGACTGTCATCCAACCCTCTTTCTCAACTCTGGAAGCCCTTACCATCTGAAGTCTACCAATCCTGGCCTGGACACCTCCTCCAGGCAGCCCCTCCTGACCAACCCACACTACAGTCCTTATTCCCTTGCATTAAAATCCTTTAGCACCTGAGAATCCAGAACCCTCAACTAGTTGGGTGTGTGTGTGTGTGTGTGTGTGTGTGGGACATACCAAACTACCAGAGGTTTAATCAAACTGTCAGATTATTCTAGGCTATGAACAGGATGAATACAAATTCAGTTCAACTTCTTAAGTTTGCCTCTCCACCTAAAATCCTGAAGTCATCACTGACGGTAAGTGGGTCGGGCTAGAGGCCCTGCAAGATCGTCATGAAGGACAGCAGCAGAGGTCTCGAGGCTGTCTTCCTCCATGAAGGAAAGTGGGTTCAGAGATTATGGAAAGATCGGCCAGCTGAACCCAAATGAGGGTTCTCCATTGCCCCAAGTGAACCAAAAATTTCTGCTTGGGGAGCTTCCTAAGCCTAACCCTAGAGTTCTAGGGGGTTGTGTCATTCTCCAAACGTGATATGTATGGCTAGTCCAGCTTTTCAAGCATCTTCTTCTGCAAGAAGATGGGCATTTCATTGATACCTGGGACATTTTCGATCATAGCCACACTGTCCAAAGCTGACCTGGGCGTGTCCGATAGCTGTATTTTTCATCCAGTGGACAAGTGAAATTTACAGCAGAAGGGATCAAAGCCCTGGCATGCTGGGACGGAAATTTGCATGGAACTCCAGAAGTGAAAAGGCCAGCAACCCCTGAGAATGAATGGCCCCCAGAGACTTCTGAAGCCCTTGTTCTAAGGAAAGGAAACCAAATGGGGTTCTCTTTCATTTCGAAGGATGAGGAAATGCTTTAGGACACCAGGAAGGGATGAGCTCTCCCGTATGAGCTTTAGCACATTAAAACGGATGGTGGCAAGGACCAGCACAACATGCTGCTAGTTATACTGGCTGAAGAGCTACAGGGCTAGCTAGCCTTTGGAAGTAAAACTCTTCTGGGTGTCCTAGCTACTAAAATATACTTTAGATACTGAGGTCAGTCTAAAGATTTCCATACTCATTCAGTTCAACAAATAGTCCTCCGGTGTCTATTATATTCAGTTGCTAGTTGCTAGAGATGCAGAGATAACAATAACTAGTTGTAGTAGTCAAGCGTTACCAAGAAGTTTCTTCTGTTTTGTTTTACTACGAGAGACCCTCTGCTGGGTGCTCTAGAAAAACCATCTTGTTTCATTCTTGCCATCACCCTATGGCATATTCTTAGCCCCACTTTACCAATGTGGAAAAGGGTGTAGGGAAAGGTTACACAACTTTGTAAGGTCACACAGCTAGTACACAGCAGAGGTGGCCCTAGTCCCAGATAGATCTAATCCCAAACTGCACAAGCCAACCACGATAGCAACCTGCCTCGGAGACTATTAAGCTTTACGACCCTCACGAGGAAGGGGCAGGCGCCTACACAGAGAGACAATTTCACACCATTATGCTCGATGCTAGGACAGAGGTATGCTGGAGGGGCTGTGGGAATACCGAGCAAGGGCCCTCGAGAAGCAGCATGGCGTAAGGACTTCCAAGAGCACGGACTCTGGAGTCCAACAGCACCGGTCTGCGGTCTGGCTTTGCCACTTACCAGTTACGTGAACTTTGACAAGTTAAACCTCTGTGTGCCTCAGTCTCCTCATCTGAAAAGAGGAATAATAATAGAAGCTAACTCACAGAGCCATAATGAGGATTAAAAGTGCTCAGAATAGTTCCCGGCACATAATAAGCACTATACATGTGTTAAGATAAATAAGCTTAAGTCGGAATGGGATTACATTCTTGAAAGAGCTGATGCCTGGTTTGAGTCACAAAGGATGAGTAAGGTGAAGGAAAGTGGCGAAAGTGGGCCAGGCAGGCACACAGCGTGAGCCCAAACCAGCATCGTGGGTGGGGGCGAACTTACACGCAGCTTAGTAATTCCAGACTGCAGCATACAGTGCAAAAACGAGAGAGGTTGGGGGGGGGGTTCTGGAAAGGCCTTATGTGTCACTTGAAGGAGTCTGGACTTTATTTCCTATGGACTGGGAAACCATGGAGATAAAGAGTTTTATGCAGGGGCACAATATGAACGGACGTACACAGCAGGGTAGATTTGTTCTATGGTCTAAAACTTACTTTCAAAATAATCAGCACAGGGGCGTCTGGGTGGCACAGTTGGGTACGCGTCTGACTCTTGGTTTCGGCTCGGGTCGTGATCTCAGGGTCATGAGATCAAGCCCCACGTCGGGCTCTGCCCTCAGCACGGTCTGCTTGAGATTCCCTCCCTCTCCTTCTGCCCCTCCCGCTCGTGCTCTTTCTCTCTCTCTCTCTAAAATAAATAAATAAATCATTAAAAAAAATACTCAGCAGAGGGGCGCCTGGGTGGCCCAGCCAGTTAAGCATCCAACTCTTGATTTCAGCTTAGGTCATGATCTCAGGCTCATGAGATGGAGCCTCACATGGGGCTCCACCCTGGGCGTGGAGCTTGCTTAAGAGTCTCTCTCTCCTCCCTCTGCCCCTGCCCCAATGTTCATGCGTGCGCACGTGCTCTCTAAAAAAAAAAATAGCACAGTGTGCGATACGCATACCCCTGTGCATCTATATGTACACATACGTACGTCCTAGGGACAGTTAGTATCTGAAGTACCCTAATGAGGAACACGCTCCCCGGGTGCTCAGTTTGCATCTGAAAGACTAATTATGCGATGCCTGGGCGGCTCAGTCATTTATTTAAGTGGTTGCCTTCGGCTCAGGTCATGATCCCGGGGTCCTGGGATCGAGTCCTACATCAGGCTCCTGGCTCAGCGGGGAGTCTGCTTCTCCCTCTACCCTTCCCCCCTGCTCATGATATCTCTCTCTCACACTCAAATAAATAACATCTTTTTTTAAAAAAGACTAATTATGAATACACACTTCAGAGGCAGTGCTGCAAAGCTTCAACCAATCTACCTAAATCTACCAGAGAGGGTGTGCTCATTAATGTAAGGAATGTTAGAAATGAACTTTCACTAGTGAAATAAATGGTATTCTAGATTTATGGATCTATACTGTCGTCTGCCCTCGCATGAATGGGGCCTAAGACACTGATGAGCCCAGAGTGGCATTCTAGGGCTAGGAAGCCATTGGGTCCTGCGTCCTGACACCTAATGGAAGATTCCACCACCTGATCTAACCGCAACTTTAGCTCAAGTGCAACTACTGGAGAACTGCGAGATGTGCTTCGGCGAACCTTTCCTGCGTGGGGCTTCCCGGTCTTATGAGGACAGGTAGGACTTTGTCTAACCACTACTAAATGTGTGCTTGGCAGAACTGGGTCGAAGCCCTGTTTTCACTAGAACGGACCACCTGGTAGGGAGATTGTGCGGGGTGGGGTGAGAATGACAACCCGCAGCTATCTCTAATTACTGGAAGCTACTGAGAGTCGCTGAAAAATCAGTGACGATGTGAAAGGCTAAACAGGCTTAGCTTGCTTTGCAGGAGGGCTCGAGGAGGGCAAACATGGAGGCTGCTGCAAGGGGCTCCGTCAAGAGATGCCGAAGTTCTGAACGAGAGCAGTGCCGGCGAGTGTAAAGAAGATGAAGTCAAGAGCTATTTAAGAGGTAAAATCAGGAAGTCTTGGTGATCCGTTGGACGGTAAGGTCCTGGAGCAGTCTGTGACAACATCTAGGTTTCTTGTTTGAGTGACTGGGTAGGCGTTGGTGACACTCACTGAGGGAGGGGACAGTAGAAAAGCCAGAGGAAGAGAAAGTTTGGGGGTGGGGCAGGGACAAGCATTTTTGGGATACGCTGAGCTTAACGTCTACATGGAGACGTCCAGCAAGCATTTGGATATTAAAGGCTGAAGCTCAGGCGAAAGTCCGGGCTTGAAATGTGGATGGGAAGCCATCAGCACACAGGGCTAGATACTTTAAGAGTGGATGACCCCTCACTTACCATAACACAAAGTCAGTAGGTGATGGTGACAAAGTGTTTGTCAAGAAAATAGGATGTGGAGGGGTGACTGGGTGGCACAGCGGTTAAGCGTCTGCCTTCGGCTCAGGGCGTGATCCCGGCGTTATGGAATCGAGTCCCACATCAGGCTTCTCTGCTATGAGCCTGCTTCTTCCTCTCCCACTCCCCCTGCTTGTGTTCCCTCTCTCGCTGGCTGTCTCTATCTCTGTCAAATAAATAAATAAAATCTTAAAAAAAAAAAAAGAAAATAGGATGTGGAAAAACAGCATTGTGGGTCCTCAAAAAAGCAAACTGTGGAAGTGCCAAACGATCCAGCAATTCTGGGTATGTACTCAAAAGGGGCAAAAGCAGGGAATCGAGCAGGTATTTCTACACTTGTGTTCATGGCAACACGTTCCTAATAGCCAAAAGGTGGAAACAACTCAAATGGCCATCGCTGAGCAAATGGGAGAACAAAATATGGTGTGTGGGGGCGCCTGGGTAGCGCAGTCGTTAAAGCGTCTGCCTTCGGCTCAGGGCGTGATCCCGGCGTTCCGGGATCGAGTCCCACATCGGGCTCCTCCGCTAGGAGCCTGCTTCTTCCTCTCTCACTCGCCTGCTGTGTTCCCTCTCTCGCTGGCTGTCTCTCTGTCACATAAATAAATAAAATCTTTAAAAAAAAAAATATGGTGTGTGGATGTGTGCGCGCACAAGCGTATGTGTATAAAATAGAATATTATTCAGCCTTAAAAAGGAATGGAAGTCTTATATGTGTCACAACATGGATGATCCTCGAAGACATTATGCCAAGTGAAATAAGCCAGACCCTGAAGGACAAATGCTGTAGGATGGCATTCATATGACTTTCCTGGAATAGTCAAGCTCGCAGTGACAGGAACTAGAACAGCGGCTACCGGGGACCCGCAGGGAAGGGAACGGGAAGTTACTGTTGAACGTGTACAGAATTCCAGTGTGAGATGATGAAAAAATTCCGGAGATGGACGGTGGTGATGGTTGCACAATGATGTGAATGTCCTTAGTGCCACTGAACTCTACATTTACAAATGGTTAAAATGGTAAATTTTGTGCTATGTATGTTTTACCACAATAATAAAAAAAGAAATAGCAAGATAATAATCATATTCTCTTTTTTAAGATTTTATTTATTTACTTGAGAGACAGAGAAGGAGACTCCCCCCTGAGCAAGGAGCCCGATTCGGGGCTCGATCAAAGGACCCTGAGATCATAACCTGAGCTGAAAGCAGAAGCTTCACCGACTGAGCCACCCAGGTGCCCCAATAGTCGTATTCTTTTACATGACTGAGGTAAACACCGTGAGGAAACTTCAAGGAGTGATTGTTTCTGGGAAGAAGGAAAGGGGTAGGCATAGGGAGATTTGCTTCTCATTATAAGCCTTTGGTACTCTTCAATTTCTTTTTTTAGCTATATGCCTGTTTTATATGATAGAAATGAAAACATTTTAAACTACAAAAACAAGTGGATGAGCGGCACCTGGCTGGCTCACTCGGAGGAGCGTGTGACTCTTGATCTCAGGGTTGTGAGTTCGAGCCCCACGTTGGGTGTAGAGATTACTAAAATAAATGAACTTAAAAAAAAAAAAGAACTGGATGAGATCACTCAGGGAGAGTTTGAGAAGCTGGTGGGAGAAGAGGTACCTTAGGGTAAAGTTGCAAGAAACAACATTATCCACTAAAACAAGGTACTAAAAAGGGTTATTACAAGGATCCAGGAGAATCACACAGACATTTACTGTAGTAAGCATGACAGCAGCTCCCAGGATCTAAAAGTTGTCTGGGTGCCTTCTCCTGGGCTCTCTCTCATCACTCTCCCTCGCCCCACTGGTCCCTCCCACAAAGCTTCCCCTCTCTCCCTCCTCTGCTACTCCACACCTCTCCTCTGGCTCGTGATCTCTTCCTTGCTTCTCTGGGAGCATCGACTTGATTTCCCTACCCCCTTCCCTGCTCAGGAGTGTCTTCAGGTCACTCGCCCATTCTCACGTGGCCAGAATCGTAGCTTCAGCCTCTGAGGCTATGCAACTTCTCAGCCCTGTTCCCTAACGGTCACCTCCCTCTATCTCGCTATATTCCTAGGCATCCCCCTCTGCCTAGATACCCATTGCCAGTCCTATTGGCCAGGCCCAAGGCTTCACCATCCCTTCTACGGTGGGTGACACTGTGGGGTTGGGAAGTATTGCAATAAAGGAGACTTAAGCCGGGCATTAACCCGAAATATAACTACTATCAAATAAGGTCCTTGAGGAATACAGGAGCGGGAGAACAGGAGAAGAAAAGCCATGATGAGAGTTTCTAGTGGGTGAGTGGTTGAAGGATGCTGAACACTGCAGAGCAAGATCACTTAAAACACAGACTAAAAGGTTCGGCATGGGGGGGGGAAGGAAAGGAAGGAAGCGGGACATGACGTATAGACTATTCTTTAAGGAGGCTTGGCTGACAAGGGGGACATCGGGTAAAAAGATTTTTGTTTTTATTAAAACAAAACTGAGGTTTTGTGACGGTTTCAAATGCAGCAGAGTATAAAGGAAGAGTAAAGAATTGTTCAGAGATGGGCAGGTGAAAAGGTTGGCATTGAATGGGAGAGAGGATACGCTATCCTCGGAGATTGGCAGAAAATCATAAGAACTATGGTTACAGCTTTTCGATCCAGAGTTCATCTTATTTTGCCATAGACACCAACCCTGACCGTAGGCCTACTCTTAAAGATTTTTTTTTATTTTATTTTTTTAAATTTATTTATTTGACAGAGAGAGACAGCCAGCGAGAGAGGGAACACAAGCAGGGGGAGCGGGAGAGGAAGAAGCAGGCTCCTAGCGGAGGAGCCTGATGTGGGGCTTGAACCCAGAACACTGGGATCGTAGGTCTACTCTTAATACAAGGAAAGAGGGTCAAGGACAGAACCTATAACAAGCCAACACTCAACAGCGCGTGCAAGTTGCCGACTCCAGATCTGGTCATTCCGGGTGAATGTTTAATTTGGGTCTAGCTTTCCCTACTGTGGGTGGCTCTGGACCCATCCCCTTAACACCCAATTGGCCACAGGCCCCAGCAAGGCCAACTACTAACCTTTACAAATTGTAATCAGAAAAGGAAATACATAACGATAAAGTCATACATCATATTCTGGAAAGGGGACAGGAGTAGGAATCATGAGCTCTGTCACCTTCCTTCTGGGGGTGTTGGTTTCCTCATCTGTAAAAGTGAAGGGGCGGGGATGAGTTATTTCTATGGCTCCTCCAGTGGGAACCCTCTGTTATTCTTTGACCTCTGGTTTATCTAGGCTTTTCTTGTGGTGGTATCAACGCTCTCTTACACTAATACAAACGGGTGGAAGGTGGCCACGTTCTTTTCAAGCTCCTGATAAAAGGAAAAACTCCAAAGAACTGGGACAATCACAAAATAGGGTAAATAGAGGAAAGTAGGAGTCAAAGGGAACATGTGATTGACCTCTTGCTGTTGATGTCAGTGCTCGGCTGGACAACAGTGAGCCTGGGTTTCCATGAGATCAAGTCAGTGGCTCAGAAGCGGGAAAACCCAAACCACCTCTTTGTCTGGTCAAACTGAGATTGACTCCCCAACCCTGCTGACTTCGGAGGAGACAGTGAATGTTTTCCTCTCTTCCTAACATCCCTCGCAGTCATCATAAGTATTAAGAATGTTCTAATCTATGTACAAGAAAGGGGGATGCACTATTGTTCTCAAGTAACCAACTATTCTTGCCACATCCTCAAAGCTTCCCTGGGTTGGGGGGGTGTGGAATTAAACGAAGGACAGTATGCCCTGCCCACCTTCTCCCATACTGCCAGCTAGGAACAATTTACCCGTGTTCACGCCTAGGCTCCTCACTCCTATTCTGAAGTCTAAAAATACTTTGCTAAGAGTGGGATTGTGAATAAAGATCGTGCTGTCCTTTCCACAAAAAGCTGGTACGACTGATCTATGAGTAAGCCACAGCCTTTCATTTCTTCTGCAGGCTTGAAGATGGGATCGTTCTGTGTCAGCTCTACCCTCTCACGCTCTGGTGACCACGCCGCCTCCATCTGCGCCCGGGGTGGCCAGGGGCAGAGGCCAAAGCAGCGGGCACCGCCTGGGGCCTCACACCAACCCCGTCCTGCGGTCCACCAGCAGGCCACGTGTAGCCACGGGCTGAGCACCCGCGCCTCAGCACTGCACGCCACGGGCTCCCAGCTCCTGCTTCCAGCAGTGAGGCCGGAAGGGTCCCCCTGAGCAGGGTATTGGGGGGGCGGGGGAAGGACACACTGCCGTCCTGTTGTTGGACCAGGGCAGGTCGAGGCCGGCCCCAAGCGTCAACTGCCAGCTCTTTGGGCAGATGGTCTCACCGCCGTGAGAGAAGGGGCACACAGTCGCATGGGGTGGGGAGGGGGGCTGGGGCAAGAGTGTGAGCAAGATGGAAAATGAAGGGAACAAAAATGGAGGGGCGGTGGCTGCACCCCCCGCCCCCAGTGGAAATGTCCGTGCCTTGACCCCCAAGGCCCCTGCCTGCGCTGGGATGCAGGGCTCACTCGGTGGCGTGGGGTCTCAGCTGCCTTCCTAGCCTCGCCGCGTGCGTTCTGCTTCTGCGCCTTACCCAAGGGCCGAGGCCGCTACCCAGGCTGAATCCGGTAAGAGCGAGGTGATAAAGGTGCTTTCGATTATTCTTTTGTCAGTCTAAACATTCTTTCGATGCACTGAGAGCCGCCTCTATAACACATAAAATAAGCAGCCGTCTGTTTCAGGAGCTATCAGATCGAAAATGGGTTGATTCGAGCACAGTCTATGGACTGTGTCAACGAGTCAATGAGTCAACGGACTCCTTGTTGGGCATTGGCTCAGGACAGAAATGAGCTGCGTTCTTGGCCAGACACACTCTTACTTCATCAGTTCTATGTGTCTGTGTCGGGGGCAGGCTGTGAACATAAACTGGGTGAGGAAGACTAAGGGTCTGGTTAACCCTGGGCAGAAGGGGAGCTCAGTTTCTGGACTGTCCTACGGCCCTCAGCAACGGCATCAATCCGGCCACCCGAGACAGAATCTCTCCTCTCACAGAAACTGGCTCACTTCATCCTCCAGCTGAAGTCTCCAATATTCAGCAGTTGAGTTCCTTTTATAAGTAGGACTTCAAGAATGGCCTGCCCGTGGGGAGAAGGAAAAATACTAAATAAAGAATAAAGTTCTCCTGAGATCTGAAGGTGCCCTCCTCCTTGGCTTTGCCTAAGTACACTGGATTCAAACACTTAAAAAATAAATTGGGTTTCAAGGCTCTTAGTGTTTTCTTGGTAGATAGATGAGACAGAAGCAAACAAGGCATCCAGCTTTCCGACTCAAGAGTGAAGGCCTACAAAGGCATGATCCAGGTATATTTGTGAAATAGGCAACATTTGCTCTCAGCATGCGGTAAGTGCCCCCTTGGAACATTCCCCCACCTTCCAGCCCACGTCCTTGGGTCCCGGTATCTCCTGGTGCCACCTGGACATGCAGGGTCGTTCGTTCCCTGTCCCACCTCTGATTTAAGCTGGGGTTCCTATTCCTTAGTGCTGGGCACCAGTCCAGACCTATCCTATACCTCAGATCAAAAGGTTTTGTTCAAATCTCTCAGGGCCCAACTTCAGAATGGGATATCCCCGTTAAGTGACATGTTTGCATTTTTTTTTTAGAGAGGTCTTCTGGAATTTGTTAGCCTAGATCAGTGATTCTAATGGTAGATATTTTGGGGTACTCAAGAGGGCAGTTTAAGAACTCCTGAGACCGTTGTACTCATTCCTTTGTATGGAACTGGCTCAAGAATCATACAGGGGCTCCTGAGCAAGACCCATATATATGTCTAGAGGTCTGCTAGCCACTGCTGTTCTGGTAGGTTCCCCAAGTGGTAAGAGAAGTAATTCAAGAATAATTCAGACGGGGGCGCCTGGGTGGTACAGTCAGTTAAGCGTCGGACTCTTGATTTCGGCTCAGGTCTGATCTCAGAGTTGTGGGATCGAGCCCCGTGTTGGGCTCCACACTCAGTGCAGAGTCTACTTGAGATTCTCTCTCCCTCTCCCTCTGCCCGTCCTGCTCGTGCTCTTTCTCTCTCAAATAAATAAATAAATCTTAAAGAAAAAAGAATAGTTCAGACACTCAGAGATACCGCTTTCTGGTTTCAGAATTCAGAGATGTAATGCTGGTTTAGAAATCAGCATCTACTTCTTGCTTCTCTACTTTTTTCACCGGAAGAAACAGATTAAAAACTGGGTAAGAGAAACATGTTAATCACTGTCAGTCATTTGACCAAAGGCGATTTAATTGCGCAAAAATTATACTGTTACTACACTATTACGAAGCCTGCTTAGAGAACTAACCTGAATAAAATCAGGGAGCAATTCTTAAATTTAAAAATGTGCTTACATGAACTTGGACAGACACAACAGCGTAATGAATCTCGAAGGCATTTGCTGAGCGAAAGAGGCCAGTTTCAAAGTTACCTACTGTATGTTTCCATGTATATGACATTCTCAAAAAAATAAAAGTATAACGATGGAGAAACACATCAGTGGTAGCCAGGGTTTTGGGGTGGGGGTGTATTACAACACAGGGCTAGCATTCGGGAGCTTTGGGGGGATGAAGGAACTGTTCCATATCCTGCCTAGAGTGGTGATTACATGAATCTATATGTTAAAATTCGTAGATCTGTACATACCTATAAGTCAACCTTCCTATATATTAATTTAAAAACTGAAGTAAGGGATAATTACTTCTCCCACTGTTTAGTCCTCTGCGAAATCAAGTTTACCTTCTATAAACAGTCAAGCGATAAGCTCAAGATGTTCCCAGTCTGAAGAATAGGCGGGAAAAGGCCTTTGGGGAAAAGACGATGATAACGCTCTGAGCTTCTCCTGAAGACGCTGAATCTAAGGAGAAGGTGAAGCACGTGTCAGGAGGTGATGACCAGCCACGAAACGGGGTTTGTAGCCAATCACCCACAGCCTCTCATCCCCCCTCGGAGTTTCCTTTGTGGTGAGAGCCAACTGACTGACTGACTGACAAGGGTTGGGGGTGGCTTTTCGCTCTATGGAGCTAACAGGCCCATTGAGGCCTCCTGTGTTGGCTCCACGGGCAGGGATCAGGCCAGTGGTTCTGATTTTGGAAGGGCTAGAGTGGGAACAGGCTGACATACCTTATTTTGGTTTCCTAGTGCTGCCCTCTGCTCTGAAGATTTATAGAGCAAATGCTTGCTTTTCTGTGAAAGTGATTTTCAATTAAATTTGGTTACTGAGAATTTCCAGAAGGTGAACAATACCTCTTTGGATTATTAGAGGCCCCCCAAAAGGTGCTGCACCCCCAGGTGTGGGGAGTCACTGCTTTTTCGTAACTGGCTGGTCTGGTAAGATGGCCAATTAGTTTAATGCCTCCACAACAAGCCAGATTCCTTAATCCCGCTTCTGGAAACATGTTCAAGGCCCTAATTTTTTGTCGTTCTCTTTTTTTTCTTTTTTCAATTAAACTTTTTATTTTGAGATCATTGTAAATTCCCATGCAATTGTAAGAAATAATACAGTGAGATCCTGTGTATCCTTTACCCCGTTTCCCTTGGTGGTAACGTCTTATAAAACCATAGCATAATCACAGCCAAGATATAGACATTGCTGCAACCCATCAATCTTGTGCAGATCTCCCCAGTGTTACTCGTAATCATTTGTTTGTGCCTATGTATTTAGTTCTACGCAATTTTATCATGTGTAGGTTCACGGATCCACGAACGCAGTACAGAACTGTACTGTCACCACAAGGGTCCTTCCTGCCACTATTTGCAGCCACACCCACCTCCTATCTGCCCCATTCCCTAACCCCTGGCACCCACCATCCATGTCCCCATCCCTATACTTTTTGTCATTTCAAGACTATTATATAATCATACAGTATATAGCCTTTTTTTAAAAAAAAAGATTTTATTTACTTATTTGTCAGAGAGAGAAAGAGAGAGAGAGCACAAGCAGGGGGAGCTGCAGGCAGAGGGAGAAGCAGACTCCCCGTGTAATAAGGAGCCCGATGTGGGGCTCGATCCCAGGACCCTGGGATCATGACCTGAGCTGAAGGCAGACCCTTAACCGACTGAGCCACCTAGGCGTCCCAGTATGTAGCCTTTTAAGATGGCTTTTTCTCACTCAGTAAAATTCCCAGGAGATTCATTCAACTTATTGTATGAACCATACCTCATTTCTTTTTATTGCTGAGTAGTATTCCCTGGCATAGAATGATGTAGCACATATTATTTAACTATTAATTTGTTGAAGAACACATGTAGGGGCGCCTGGGTGGCTCAGTCAGTTAAGCGTCTGCCTTCGGCTCAGGTCATGATCTCAGGGTCCTGGGATCGAGTCCCCATCAGGCTCCCCACTCAGCAGGGAGTCTGCTTGTCCCACTGCCCCTCCCCCTGCTCATTTTTTCCTCTCTCTCTCAAATAAACAAAATCTTAAAAAAATAGAACACATGTATGACATATCCAATTTCTTGACATCCTCACCAGCATTTGGTGTTGTCACCATTTTTTATTTTAGCCGTCTGATATATGTGTAGTGATATCTCGGTGGTTTTGATTTGCATTTTCCTGATGGCTGGTGACGTTGAACATCTTTTCATGTGCTATTTGCCATCTGTATGTCCTCTTTAGTGAAATGTTTATTCATATCTTTTGCCCATTTTCTTTTTTTTGAAAGATTTATTTTAGAGAGAGAGCATGAGTGGGAGGAGGGACAGAGGGAGAGGGAGAGAATCCTCAAGCAGACTCCCCACTGAGCACGGAGCTGACACGGGGCTCGATCCCAGGACCCTGAGATCATGACCTGAGGTGAAACCAAGAGTCAGATGCTCAACTGACTGAGCCACCCAGGTGCCCCTGCCCATTTTCTAATTGGATTGAGTTTTGAGAGCTCTTTATACATTCTAGATACAAATCCTTGGTCAGATACACAGTTTGCAAATATATTTTCTAGTCTGTAGCTTGATCTTTCATTGAGCAAAACTTTTTAAATTTTGCTAAAGTCCAATTATAGATTTTTCCTTTCATGGATCATGCTTATGGTGTTAAGCCTAAGAACTCTTTGCTGAGCTCTAGATCATGAGTTTTCTCCTGTGGTTTTTTTTTTCCTGCAAGTTTTATAGCTTTACACTTTACGTCTGTGATCCATTCTGAATTCATTGTTTATAATGTTAAGGTCAAAGTTCTTTTTTTTTTTTTTTTTTTTGCCTAGGGATGTCAATTGCTCCTGCACTGTTTGTTCAAAACGGTATCCTTCCTTCACTGAATTGCTTTTACCTTTGTTAAAATTCAATTGAACAAATTTGGGTTTATTTCTGGGTGCTCTATTCTGTTCCACTGATCTATGTGTCTATCCTCCACTATTACTACACCGTCTTGATTACTGTAGCTCTATAGTAAGCCTTTATATTGGAAAGAGTAATGTCCTTCCAGTGTAGTCTTTTCTAAAAGATTTATTTATTTATTTATTTATTTGAGAGAGAGAGAGCAGGAGCAGGGGGAGGGGCAGAAGGAGAGGGAGAAGAAGGCTCCCCGCTGAGCAGGGAGCCCCACATGGGACTCGATCCCAGGACCCTGAGATCATGACCTGAGCCAAAGGCAGACACTTAACCGATTGAGCCACCCAGGCACACCCCCCCCCAATTTATTCTTTATAAACATCATTTTAGCTACTCTAGGTCCTTTGTCTTTCCATATAAATTTTATAATAAGCCTATCTATGTCTACAAAAATCCTTGCTAGGAGTTTGAGAGAGATTTCATTAACCTATAGATCAATTTGGAGAAAACTGACATCTTTACTATGTTGAGTCTTCTAATCCATGAACACGGTAAAGCTCTCAAATTATTAATTTTCTTCTTTGAGTTCTTTCGTCAGTGCTTTATAATGGTCAGGATACAGATGAAACATGTTTTCATGTTTTGTACATTTTTTGTTAAGTTTTATACCTAAGAATTTCATTTTCTTTGGAACAAATAGTATAGTGGTTTCTTATTTAGATTTCCACATTGTTAGTATATAGAAGTGTGATTGATTTTTACGTGTTGACCTTGCATCCTATGACCTTGCTGAATTCAATTATTAGTTCTAGAAGGGGTTTTTTAGATCTCCTGTAATTTTTTATGTAGACAATCAAGTCTTCTGCAAATAGAGACAGTTTTACTTCATTCTTTCCAATCTGTGTGTCTTTTATTTCTTTTTCTTGCCTTGTTGTGCTGGCTAGAACTTCCAGTACAATGTTGAATACAAGTGATAAGGGCAGACATGCTTGCCTTATTTCAGTCTTAAGAGGCAAAGTACTCAGTCTTTCACCGTTAAGTATAATGTTAGCTGTAAGTTTTTTATAGATTTTTTTTTTTTTTTAAGAGAGAGAGAGCAAGAGCATGGGCTAGGGAGAGGCACAGGGAGAGAGAGAATCACACTGAGCTGAGCGTGGAGCCCGACTTGGGGCTTGATCTCGTGACCCTGAGATCATGACCTGAGCCAAAATTAAGAGTGGGATGCTTAACTGACCGAGCCACCCAGGTGCCCCATAGATCTTCTTTGTGAGGTCAAGGAAGTTCCCCTCTATCCCTAGTATCAAAAACTCAAATTTGGTCAAATGTTTTATTCTGTATCAGTTGATGTGGTCATATGATTTTTCTTTTGTTTTTGATATGGTGGACTACACTGAATGATTTTAAAATAGTGAGCCAGCCTTGCATACCTGGAATAAATCCCACTTGATCATGGTATATAATTCTTCTATACATTGTTGGATTCATTTTGCTAATATTTTATTTTTTTATTTGAGAGAGAGAGAGAGACAGAGAGACAAAATACAAGCAGGGGGAGGGGCAGAGGGAGAGGGAGAAGCAGACTCCCCGCTGAGTAGGGAGCCCAATGTGGGGCTGGATGGCAGGACCCCAGATCATGACCTGAGCCAAAGGCAGATGCTTAACCGACTAAGCCGCCCGGGTGCCCCCATTTTGCTAATATTTTGAGGATTTTTGTGTCCACATTCATGAGGGACACTGGACTATAGGGTTGGGGTTTTTTTGTACTGTCTTTGTCTGATTCTGATATCCATCTGGGACTCTGATGATATAAATGTTGGATCTCTTGTTATTTCCCACAGGTCTCTGAGGCTCTATTATTTAACCAGTCTATTTTCTCTGTTGTTCAGACTGAGTAAATGCTATTGATGTGTCCTCAAGCCCACTGATTCTATCCTCTGTCATCTCACCATACTATGGGCCCCGCAAGTTTTTTTTTTAATTTCTGTTATTGTATTTTTTCAGTTTTGTAATTTTCATTTAGTTCTTTTTTATAACTTGTTTCTCTTTGCTGTGATTTTCCACTTTTTCATTTGTTTCAAGAGACTTTGCAGTTGTTTATTGAAGCATTTTTGTGATGGCTGCTTTAAAATCCTTTTCAGGTAATTCTCACACTCGATTCACCGCGCTATTGACCTCAGTTGATTGTCCTTCCTTATTCAAGTCCTGATTTTCTTGTTCTTAGTATGAGGGTGATTTTTCATTGTATTCTGGCTGTTGTATCAGGAGACTGTTTAAATCTCTTCCTTTAGTGGGCAGTCGCTCTAGGTTTCGCACACAAGTCCTGGCCTACTTTTGTAGGCTGTGATCTCAATGGCGATTTACTTTCCAGAGCCTCTGCCCTGCTATTTTGGTCTGCGTGTTAATGTGGTGCTGACGGGGCCCCCACGGGTCTGTGTGGGTGCTGCGTAAGGGGGCAGAAGGTGCTCCATCAAGCTGGCTTGCCTGAGGCCTGTAGGTGGAAGAAGTGAGTCTCGAGGGTGTGGAAGCAACTAATTTCCCCTGGTTTTGCTTGCTCTGGCAGCACCTTCCTTGCCTGGGCTGTATACCATCCTGGCATCTCTCGTAGGGAGAGGGCACTCTGGAGACCACGGGCCCAAACAGGCTTCCTGGGCCAGAGTACTTGTGGTCGGATTTGCCCTTGATGATGGCCCAGCTATGTCGTATCTCGTGCTAAAGGGAGAGGAGTCTGGCCTGGTGGGAAAGGAGAACACTTCCCCTGGCTGCTTAGTGTCAGAGGGGCTCCCTGCTAGATTCCCTTTGCTGGAGTTGCCAGGCCCACCGGGGTTGTCCGCGGGCCTCCCATTCAATCCCGAGGAAGAGGCCGCCTACCTGAGCCACCTCCTGCTGCCAGGCTGGGGCTTGGGGAACGCTGGGCCTGGTTCACCTTCTGTTGGGCCGGAAGTCATAAGGCGCCTCACTATGAGGATGCTCCCCCAGTCCTGGGGTCCCTAACCATTCTGCCTTCCTCTTTACGCCTTCTGGAATTCTTCTTTGGTGGCTTCTTGAATTATTTCTAGGATTTATAGTTATACTTAGCGGGGAGGAGCAAGGAGAAATGAGTCTATGCCGTCTTGTCCTGACTGAAAATAGAAGACCGATTTTGCACTGGGTTCTGCTGCTGCTTCTCCAGGAATGACTCAGGCTTTCATCTGCCTCCCTTTTCTGGGCAAGGAAGCTCGGGTGGCTTTGCCTTGGTTAATGTAGCAAGCTCCCAGGGTTTTTTGGTGTGTGTGCGTGTGCGTGCATGTGTGTATGCACACACAAGAGAGACAGACAGACAGAGGGAGACAGGGAGAGAGACAGAAAGGAGAAAGGCTGGCAGAGATCGGCCCTGAAATAGAGCCTGTGTTAGAGCGGGGCCAACACTCAGACAGGACCTGGAGTTAGCTGGGGACCTGGGGGGGTCTAATCTAATGACAGAGTTCATAGACAAGAGGGGCAGAGCGTGGGAGTCAGAGAAGGCAACGTGACGCTGGAAACAGAGGTCAGAGAGTGTGGCAGAGATGTGAAGATGCTCCGCACTGGCTCTGAAGATGGAGAACGGGGGCATGAGCCAAAGAATGCGGGCCGGCGATCTCCAGACGCTGGGAGATGGCTGGTTTGAGACTTCTGATCACCACACCCATAAGACCACGTGTTTGTGTTGTGTGAAGCCATGACGTTTGTGGGGCTGTGTTACAGCAACAACAGGGGCCCGGCACGCTGACGGAGGACAGGTGACCCAACCGGGGGTACTGCGGAGTAGGACGAGTGCGGCTGCTGCTAAAAGCAGGAGACTCTCCCGACTGGGAAGGAGAGAGCCGAGAGGAGATTGGCTCGGAGATGAGACCACTGCGGTCCAACGGGACTATCTGCGATGACGGAAATGTTGTCTACCTGCTCTCTCCAGGAGGGTCACCCCTCGCCACATGTGACTACTGAGAACTTGAAATGCGGCCAGTACTTCTGAGGCACTGAATCGGTAATTTGATTTACTCATTTAATTTCTATTTGAGTTGTAAAAGCCACAGGTAGGGGCGCCCGTGTGGCTCAGTCGTTAAGCATCTGCCTTCGGCTCAGGGCGTGATCCCAGCGTTCTGGAATCGAGTCCCACATCGGGCTCTCTGCTCCGCTGGGAGCCTGCTTCTTCCTCTCCCACTTCCCCTGCCTGTGTTCCCTCTCTCGCTGGCTGTCTCTCTGTCAAATAAATAAATAAAATCTTAAAAAAAAAAAGCCACAGGTAGCCAGTGGTTGCTGTATTCAACAGGGCAGGTCCCTACCATTAAAAAAGAGCGTGGGTAAGGTGAACACAAACTTATTCATTTAAATTCTTCTATGCTGGAAAACTCGCCCACCCAAAACAGCTTGTATCCAATTAAAGAGGCACCCACAACTTCTCTGGAGATCAGACTCCTCGTAGCCTCCACCGTAATGTAACCACAAACCTAGACGAGGAAAAAACCCATCTAAACAGCAGGTAAAATTGCTATCAGGAAACCCAGAAACTTCCCAGGAGATGCATGGGGTCAGTCCTTGGTCAAAAATCTCTCTCTCTCTCTCTCTCTCTCTCTCTCTCTCTCTCTCTCTATATATATATATATATATATATATATATATATATATATATATATATATATATATATTAGAAGAACCTAGAATAATGCAGATCACAGTCTCTTTACTCTTTACCAAAGAGTAAAGCTGGAAGTTGAAGCAGACAGAATTTCAAAAGCACAGAAATCTGGGACCCGTTCAAGGGAGAAAGACGTATTCCTACATGCTTCAGAGGTCCAGGGCAAAAGCAGATGGTCAGAATGGCCACTCTGAGTCACAAGACAAGGTCATATTATGTTCTGAATCATTTGAGAAGGCAAGACAGCGAATGACGCAATCTTAGAAAGAAAGGAAGGGAGGGAGGGGGCGGTAGAAAGGGAGGGAGGAGGGACGGAGGGAGGGAGGAAAGAAGAAGGAAGGGAGGAAAAGAGGAAACGAAAGGAGGAAAGGAGGAAGGAACGAAGGACGGAAGGAAGGAGGGAAAGGAGGAGGGAAGGAAGGGAAGGAAGGAACTCAACAGAGGAAACGAGTAAGTGCAAAACAAGACAAAAAACTAAGTCTCCACTCTCCTGCGAAACCCGCTTTTAGGGTGTGGCACAACGCTGTACTTGACACTGCCTTCCTTGTCACCGTCACTTACCAGGACCCGTACGTGCCAGGGCTGGCCACTCACTTCACATACCCTCTCACCATGAGCCAGGAACACCGTGTTTCACCTTGGCCTCCTGCCTTACCTGCCACACAACTTCCAAATTCAGATCGACGCGGTCACCCGCCACTGCCGTTTCCATCTCCAGGCTACGGCGCCCTGGGTGGGGGGACACAACACAGGCGTCTAGACGGGATCGTCTCGGAAAGAATGGTGTCTGTGAAATATTACCCAGCAGTTCAGTGCACGAGAGATCGATACGTGCCAATATGGAAGAACATTCGAGGTGCATTACATAGAAGAGTGAGTGATATCACAGACCTTCGTGTGGCTGTAATCAAAAAGTTTGACACTGACAAGTGTTTGTGGTGATGCGGACAGTGTGTAGTGATGATGCTGGTGGGGGTATAAAATGACTGGAGGTTACAGTGACTTTGGAAGACAGTCTGGCAGTTCTTCAAAACGTCAACCATTGAGTTATCACATGGCCTGGCAATTCCACCCCTAGATAGACGCTCGAGGGACCTGAGAATGTGTGTCCACACAAAACCTTGTCATCGAGTGTCCGTAACGACGTTATTCACAATAGCCCAAAGTAGGGAACAGCCTAGTGTCCACCAGCTGATGAATGGCTAAACACAATGTGGTCTATACATACAATAGAATATTATTTGGCAATAAACAGAAAGACATTAGGAGCTAGGCTGTAACATAAAGGAAACTTGAAAACGTGGTGCTCAGTGAAAGAAGCCAGTCACAAAAGACCACGTAGGATATGCTTCCATTTATATGAAAGCCCAGAATAGGCAAATCTGTAGAAACAGAAAGGAGATCAGTGGTGGCTTTGGGGTGGGGGGAGGGGACTGGTGATAAGGGTGCAATCGTTCTAAAGGAGACGGGGCTTCTTTCTGAGGCGATGAAAATGTTCTAAAAATGGACTATGGCGGTGGTTGCACATATCTGTGAATATACTAAAAAGCCACCGAATTGTACACTTTCAATGTGTGAATTCTACGGTATGTGAATTATAGCTCAATAAAGCTGTTATTTTTTTAAGAAAGCAAGTGATAGAATAATGCATGTACTATGAGCTCATTTATATAAAAACCCAAAGACTACATATGCATGTAATATAAACATTGGGGAATGTATGTAAATATATAGAAGACGATTTGGAAGGGTACCCACCCATCTGTTAGCATCGGTTACTTCTGGAGAGGGAAGCGGGACCGCCTTCTGCGGCACTTCCCTGTTCCTCCACCTACCACTCTGCTTGTGTCTTCAAGTCGCTTTTGTAGGCATTCCTTCCTCTGCCCACCCCTTTGGAATCTCATTCTACTCCTCAGGCTCTCCTTGAAGTGACCCTAAGACCATACCTTTCCCGTGGCCTCAACAACCTCCATCCATCCCCTGGCTCATTCATTCCGCAAATACTCACGGAACACCTGCTAGGACCTTTGATTCCTTCCTCTCCCTCCTCTCCCATCCGTCGTCCCGCAAATTCCACCAGCCTTATCCCCAATTAACATGTTCATCTCTCTCTCCTTCTCTCCTTGCCCTTGGCCTCCACTGTAATCCCAGTCACCGTGTCTCTCCTGGGTGGAGGCAAGTCTCTTCCCTGGTCTCCCAGCTTGTACAGGCCATTCTCCACACCACAGCCAGAGCCAACTTTTACAAAATGTAAATCATGCCATATCCGTCTCCCTGCTTCAAAACCCTCCAAGAGCTTTCAATTACACTGTGTATAATATCTAAGCTCTTTACTTTGACCTAATAAGATAGAGCCCTTACCTAAATCTCTAATCTGAGCCCATCCTGCTGTCCTTGTTTGCTAGGCTCCTATCATTTGTTCCCTCTTGAGGGTGTTTGCACCTGCCTAAAATGTTCTCCTACCATCCACGTCTCAGTTCCAACGTCAGCTCCTCGGAGAGGCTTTCCCTGATCATGGTCCTGACCTTGGTCAGTGTCTCATCATGTCACCCTGTTTTTTCTCTCCCTTACTATCATCCGAAATCATGTTTCATTTATCAGTTTGTTTATTACACGTCTTCCCCACCCCTCAAATAGCACTCCATGAGTGCGGTGCCTCGATTTGCCTTGCTCCTACTGAATCTCTAGCATTTGCACAGTACCCAGCAGGTGCTTGGCGAGTCTTTGCAGAATGAATGAGTCAGGGGATGGATGCTCGAAGCCACGGGAAAGGTACGGTCTTAGCGTCACTTCAAGGAAAGCCTGAAGAGTAGAATGAGATTCCAAAGGGGTGGGCAGAGGGAGGAATGCCTACAAAAGTGACCTGAAGAAACAACCAGAGCGTGTGACCCCCACGTTTTTGGGCTTAAGCAACTAGACCGATGGTGGGTGCCATTCTCTGTGACTGGAAGACGGGGGAGGAGTGAGTGGGGGTGGGGATGGATTTAAGAACAGGGTTTTGGACATATTGAATTTGAGCTGTGTGTTAGTCCTCCAACAGGAGAGCGTAAGTAGCTGGCTGTATCCAGAAGTCTAGACCTCAGGCAGGTGATCAGGGCTAGAGATGGAAGTTCGAAAATTGAAATTCCTCAGCCTAAAGACGGTGTGGAAAGCACCGGGAATCACCTTGAAAGAAAGTGGAGAAAGAGAAATAAGAGGGCCTGACACAGAGTTCTAAGGTCTCCCACATTTGTACCCCTGGTCCTAACCTCTTTCTTCCCTAAGTTCCACAACCACTACTTAACTGCCCTGCATAAACTTGATGCGTGCCGAGATGATTGCATAGACACCTGCTCTCCAAAAGCGGTCCTCCTTCTGTATCCTCTATCCCTTCATCTGTCGATTGGGTCTCTTAACATATCCAGAGCTGTTCCCTACCCTTCTATCCCTGCAATAGTTCCTTCAGTCCCTCAATCTCCTCATCTCATGCCTGGAATACAATCGTCTGTTGGCTGGTAGCTCTGCTGCCCGTCTTGCCCCCCACTGCTGCCACCAGGGTCCCTTTAAAGTGACCCAATCGTGGTACCAGCATATAGTCGTCACATCAGCCAATATTTATCAAGTGCTCCTCGGTGCCAAGTAATTCCGTGAGTGCGCTACGTGTATTGATTCTTTACAACGCCCCGAAAGATCGGTACTATTATTATGCCCCGTTGACAAATAAGGAAATAGAGACAGAGAGGGTTAAGTAACTTGCCCAAGGTCACACAGCTAGTAAGTACTGGATACAAGCCCAGAGTCTATGCTTGTCAGCACTGGTCTCTCAGTATAGATTCAGTAAATAAATGTCTGTTCAACGGATGGGAAATTGGGAACGTGGGGCCTGTGATTTCTTTCATGTTATTATTCTGACCTTGACTATTTCATCTTGTCTTTCATCTTAAAATCTCATTTCGTTCAAAGCTCAGACACAATGAAGTTCCAAAATCAAATAACGGATCTCTTGCTGGGGCACTCAAGGGAGTCAGTCGGAGCACAGGCCATTAAGCCTCATGCCTCGAGCACTGGCAAGGTAGGTTGATTTATCGGTCTCAGTGACTAGGGCCAAGGCACAGGAAAATGAGATGGGAGTAAACGTCACGACACCCTGACACCAAAGCATCGCCACCGCAACCATTTCCTGAGAGCTCCGTGGCCACCAGGCACTTGGTGACGCATGTCACATGCAGTCAGGCCTTCTGGTGGCCCCATGTGCTGTCGGCAGGGCTCTGCTCTCCACCGCCCAGAGGGCAGAGTGGGCCCACAGAGGGTAGGTGACTTGTCCAAGGTTGCAGAGGTAGTCAGCGGTCAACCGGGACAAATGCCAGGAGCAGGCCATGAACCACCATGGCCGCTGGCTTCCGGTCACCTGGGTCCCCCACCTTGTCACTCCCGAGCTGCAACGCCCCCCCGCCCCCGCCATGCCCCCTGCTGGATATTCACCAGCCATGTGTGGCTGGGGACACTTAAATTCATTCAAAGAAAATTAGATGAAAAATCCAGTGCCTCGGTGCCACTAGTCACACTTCAAGCGCTCAGAAGCCACAGGCGACTGCTGACAGCCCCGCGAGAGAGCGTGGACAGAGACGATTTCCCTCATGACGGGACATTCTCTAGGACGGCGCGGCACAACGGCGCGCTCTCCCTCATGCGCCGGCTCCACTGGCTGCCTCCCGGGGCCGATCCCTTCTCCCGTGCCAGTTGGGCTCTTCTCACTTCAGGATCCTGGGGCAACTCGGAGACATACGTTAAGGTAATAACTTCCACTCTTGACCCCCCCCCACCCCGTTCACCTCCTTGGCAATGTCACCCTTTCCATCCGCTGCCCGTGGCTCATCCTCAGCCCCGTCCTGTCTGCCCCTCCTCTCTCTGCTTCTGGGAATGCGGAGCTCTATTCACTCTCATGCTGCTTCCCACCTGGATGATTGGGTGGGGGACAGCCCCTTTAGGGCCACAAGTCTGGAAGGTCCCCAAGAAGTAGAGATCCCGGATGGCCGTCTGCAGCCACACCCTGTCCCACCACCTGCTGCCTGCTCGGCTCTCCCGAGGGACGGCTCACCCCAGCCCGGGCCCAGCTGGCCTGAGAGCTGCTGGCTGCTCGGGTACAGCCTCTGGTGGCCACTGGGACTCCAGTATGATTGTGCAGCTGGTAAAAAAGACCCGGAACCTTTTTTAAAAATCCCAAGTTCCCCGATGTAAATGAAATACGAGAGGCGGCTAGAAGGCAGGCAGGTTATTATCTGCTCTGCTCACACGGATGAGGGGGGAAGAAAGGAGAGGAAGGACCCCCAGGGATAGCGGAGCTAACTAAGATATGCTCACTTACCCTTGGTCGTGGAGAACGGACGTGGAGGGTTAATAAAGCCAGCCGAGAATCCAAAAGGCACTCTGGAATACATGATGTGACCCATCCACGCCCTTCCTCCGAGCCCCAGCAGATTTATGCCTCTAATTAACTTTTCTCAGCTTGACATTAAAACGAGTATATACTTTCCAAGCTGATTCTAGCCGACAGCTACAGGAAGTGGGCAAGAGCGTGCAGACTGGGAAGGGTAAAAGAGCCTAGAATGATCGATTTGTCATAGAAAAAAAATTAGTGTAGGTATTTGAGAGTCACCTGTACACACTGTCCAAAGAGGGGTTCCACCTGTCAAGGTGACTAAAGAGTTGAGCCCCCCAAGACTTTTCCTGGAGGCCCACACCAAAGATGTATTAAAACGAGTCAGGTCTGGGGTCTCCAGCTGAATGTCTCTCAGTCCGTAATGCGTCCAGGCACACGGTATAAGGTGGCCCAAATCAGAGGCCCCCCTGCTGATTTCCGGAAGATTCGGAGGCAGAAGGGACTTTGGTGCAGTTCGTGCCACTTAATAGTGAGCTGTGGCAGGGAAAAGCAGGCTGGGCAGGCTCTGCCCCCACCTCGGGGATGTGTGGGGCGTGCTACCTCTGAAAACACAGCTGTAAAATGGGGACAGTAAGCGACCCTCAGGGTTCTGACGCAGTCATGCTCGAAGTGCTTAGAGCCGAGTGATAATGGAGCATGGGAAGGAGGACCAGGGGCCAGAAGACAGAATCCATGTTCCTGAAAGCAGAGTACTCGCTGGAGACGTTTATTGGTTTCTGTCTTCCCTCTGAAGGGGAGAAAGTAGGTCAACACACTCAAAGAACTGTGACCGGGAACAGTGGGTCTGAGAGGGAGTCATTCGCTGAGCCCTGCCAAGATGAAACAGTGAGAGTCACGCCTTTCATTTTGGGCCATTTGGCTGAGGTCACTTGGCTTTGGGAAAAACTCAGGCCTGTCGATCCCCTGGTGTGTGTTCCCTGCAGGCCCTGGGAGCTGGGTGCAAGGGGAGGCTCGCATTTTAAAACCAACATGTAAATGCTTGGCAGGCGTGAGCTGGCAAGCACGGGAATGTTTATGAGCAAACTGTGTGCCTACTTTGGCTCTCAGACAAGGTGGACAAGCCTCGGGGCCTCTTGGCTAAATATAGACGGCAGAGGGGGGCCCAAGAAGCAGGACAGCTAGGTTTCGTTTCCAGGTCTCGCAGTTAACCTTGGGGCAAACTCCCCGAGTGTCTCTCTTCCATATACTGACTTGTCCTTAGGAGGGCAGCGTTCTTGACTAAGCTTTCCCGGGCCGGGAGAAGGGTTCACGCTGGGTCTGCTGTATTTTCTTGCCTCACCTTCCCTCAAAAGATCCAAGTCTGGGGAAGAGACTGGTTGTGACCCGGTGGAAGGGGATGCTGCTGGCATTCTTACGGACACAGTATGAAGTCACGGTGACCCACTGGGAGCCGCAAGTCCTCCCCAACTAACCAAGGTTGTTGCTTACCCAGAGCCAGAAGGAGGGGACCTGGCCCCTGGCATGGAGCCAGAAGGTGGCAGAGAAGTACACACAAGTGCCAAATCAGAACTCCTGCGGCCTAGTGCACAGCTCTCAGGCAAGCGGTCTGAAACTCAAGATTTTAGGGAGGCAGTTTTAGTAGAAAATTCAGAAAGCAGGGGCGCCTGAGTGGCTCCATTGGTGAGGTGTCTGCTTTTGGTGCAGGTCGTGATCCCGGGGTCCTGGGATCGAGCCCCATGTTGGGCTCCCTGCTCGGCGGGGAGTCTCCTTCTCCCGTTCCCTCTGCTGCTCCCCCTGCTTGTGTGCTCTCTCTCTCAAATAAATAAATAAAATCTTTTAAAAAAAAGCATTCAGAAAGCAGGTAGTCCCCACCCTTTGTCACTGTCCACGTGCCCTTTCTGTCCCCAGCCAGATTCCACTTGTACAGAAGCAAGGCACCCAGACCAAGGCAGCCGCTTTCCAGTCTGTAGTTAGGTGGCAGTGTTCTTAGGAAAGTCCTGGCCTAGTCACAGAGCCTGAGAGGCCGAGCCCAAGGAAACGATTTAGTATTTCCTGCCTCAAGACTCTTGGCCCTTCTCCCATTCCTGGACACTTCCACTAGGAGTCAGCGAGCGTATCTCTGTGCGGCAGGAATATCTGGCGGGAGTTCCTCTTGTTTTCTGATTGCAATATTGATAAGTGTTTCTTTCATGAAACTTTGTGAAAGAAAATATAAAGTAGGAAATAAGAATCACTCTACTCCCTCCCCCTAAATATTAGTACTATTAACAGCTTTTCTGGAAATTGGAGTATTCAGGCCTGGATTCAGGCCCTGGCTGTTGCCTGGGTAAGTTACAGAACCTTTCTGAACCTCAGTTTTCTCATCTGCAAAATGAGATACCACTCACTACTCACATAAAATGAGATACTGCTGGACTAAATAAAGTACTCTACCCGAGTGTTGCAAGGATGAGAGAATTCGGGTAAAGAGGTTTAGGAGTCCCTGGCAAACAGTAAGTGATCTGTAAATGTTGGCCACCAGCAGCAGCAGTAGTATCCCCCATTCCCTGTGCCTATGCTCCAAACTATCATATTGATGGCTGTGTACTATTTCATTTGGGGATGGTACTACTTTCCCACTGGTCAACATTCCTGCTGCTTCTAAGACATTGCACAAAGCTGCCGTGAGAACGTCCTTGCATGTATATTTTCTTGCACATCTCTGATCATTTCCTCAACATAAAATTCCTAGAACTGAGTTCACGGGGTAAAAAAAAAAAAAAAAAAAAAGTGTGACGATTTTTAAGGTCCTTGTTACAAACCACAAAATGGCTTACTAGAAAGATCGTACTCATTTACGTTGTTACCAGCAGGGCACGTTAAATACCCATCTCTTCATATTTTCGCCAACATTGAGTAATAACGTCTTTGTAAGTCTTTGCCAACTTGATAGGGGAAAAAAGGGTGCTTGCTGTCATCCGTAGGACTTTAATGATAAGAAATGAGACATGTTTTATGCTCTCTGTTCAACTTATACAGGAACTCACTTGTTCCCAGAGACAAAAATCTACAACAAAGTCTTGAGAGATGCTGAAATGAAAACACCCAGGGCCATCTGCACAAAAATAATTGACATTTGAGTAGTTGATATACTCATTTTTTAACCACTTTTAATTGTAAAATATAACATATGGAAAACAGTAGAGCTTGATAAGGTTATTATAAAGTAAATATCTTTTTATTATCATCTACGTCAAGGAATAGAACTTTGCCAGCTGCTTCAGAAGCCTGACACATACAGCCCAATCCTAAAATTAACCGCCAGGCTGACTTCTGCAGTAATCTCTTCCTTACCTTTGTTTATTGTTTTACGTCACCCAAGTTACAACTTTCAACGCTGCAGTTTAGTTTTGCCTTTTTATTTTTTTTTTATTTTTTTTAAAGATTTTATTTATTTATTCGACAGAGATAGAGACAGCCAGCGAGAGAGGGAGCACAAGCAGGGGGAGTGGGAGAGGAAGAAGCAGGCTCATAGCAGAAGAGCCTGATGTGGGGCTCGATCCCAGATCGCTGGGATCACGCCCTGAGCCGAAGGCAGACGCTTAACCGCTGTGCCACCCAGGCGCCCCTAGTTTTGCCTTTTTAAAATATTTTAAGTCTCTTTCCCTTGTAATAAGAATTACACTGGATTATAATAGTGTGTAACTTAAAGAAGCAGATGCTCGTTTTTTTAAGGGTGCTTCACAAACACATAACAACATATGCAATTTTCCCCAGGCATGTGACTAAATAAATTACTCTGCCTCAGACTGGGCATGTCACTTTGATACGGTTACACGTATCGCTTCGGTTTTGAGGCAAAGCCTCCAAGGCCCGTATAACTTTAACGTTTTCCAGTCAAGCTTCAATGTCAGTTACAAGTCAGGATCCTGATTTTCAACGTTTTTTTTTTTTTTCTCAACCTAGGAGATAGAGCAGAGGTCTCAGTGGCAAACTGCGCAATCCACTCTGACGGGTTTAAGCAGAACAGAAATTTAGTAAACAATATCAGAGCGTCCACAGGATCTGTCGAGACCCACATGGCCGGGCTTGAAGAAGCCGGAGGCCCGGTGCAAGCACAGTTGTGGGTACTACTCCGGCACAGACACCACCGCCTCTACCCTGGGTAAGACCTCGGCTCCCACAACCCTTGTCTTCCTTTTGGACTTTCCAGGCTGCTGGCATCTCCCTCCAAACAGCCCCTCGAAGCCGGTCAGAAGAGAATGCTGGGCTGGAGAGACTTCAGCTGTGTGATGTTGCCCATCGGCGGCTAGTTTCTCCTACCCAGGACGCTGACCTGTCCTATGCTGGGCACACCAGAAAGCACAGGAACATTTTCTGTACGTTTTGCTTTCTCCTACTCAACTCTTCCGTAGAACATAAACCTTTAAGGGCAGAGACCCGCTCGTAATCACATGTGGATTACTGATTAATTTTCTACTGCGTTTATCACGAATATTTCTGAATCCCTACTCTGAATGTGGCATGGTGCCAGGTGCCAGATGGTCTTCTCTCATGAGCTGCCATTCTAGGCAGTGTTGCGTGACAACAAATACATAAACAAATCAATGATCATGATTTCAGATGAGGGGAGGGCCAAGGCTGCCTCAGGTAGGGCGGTCAGAGAAGGTCTCGGTAAGGGACTGACCGTGGAAGTAACACGCAAAGCATTTCAGGGGCAGCCGGGTGGTGCAGTCGGTTAAGCGTCTGACTCTCGGTTTTGGCTCAGGTCATGATCTCAGGGTCATGAGGTCGAGCCCCGCCCTGGGGCTCTGTGCTCAGCGTGGAGACTGCTGGCGACTCTCTCTCCCTCTGCCCCTCCCCCTCCCTAAAACAAATAAAGAAAGAAATCTTAAAAAAAAAAAAAACCACGAAGCATTTGAAGGGTTAGAGGAAGAACAGTGCTGGAAGAAGGGAGATCCTACGAGGAGGAAAGAGACCCACTCACTGGTGTGAGGCTAGAGCATGACGAGTGAGCAGCGGACTAAAAGGTGTGAATTTTAATCCCAGCCTGTCGAGAAGCCATCGGAGGTTGTGAATAGCAGGCAGTGACATACCTGGTATTGCATTCTCAGGGATCACTCTGGGTGGGGGGTGGGGAACGGGCCGTCGGGGAGACAAGCAGAAACACTTCGAAGGCGAGTAATCCAGATGGAAGCTGCTGGTGCTGTAGACTACGGCGGCTGAGAGAATGAGAGAGGGTCACATCTGGGAGGCGCCTCGAGTTAGAGCCAATGGCAATCACTGACCGGCTGTGGCAGGTGAGCAGAAGAGAACCAAGGGTCACAGCCAGATTCGGGCGCTTGAGCGACAGCGAGATTGATGCTGACAGCGCCTGGGACGGGGAAGGGCAGGCTAAGAGAGGGATTCAAGTTCACGTTTTGATGTGTGGACGTGCCAACACTCACGGAACCCGACATGGCAAGTAGATGGTGAAATATACGCGAGTCTCGGGCTCAGAGGAGAGGTCAGGTCTGGCGTGACTCCGCGCCAAGAGGGTACTCTGAGAGGATATGTGAAATGGAGAAGACACGGCTTAGAAGAGAAAATGAATGCAGAAGGCCTGGTTGATCACTCCTTGCACGTCCCCACGGGAGCCTGGAATCATGACTGACCCTGGACCCACCCCTGGGAATACGGCCCTCAGAAGGTTCTTCGTGTCTCTGACCGATGATGTTGTTTTATATGTCCAGAGCAATGGGGCAAGTTGCACCAGCTCAGGAGGACCTCTCAGAATCGTCTAACAAGATCCATGGTGTACCTGGTTTTGATGTTGGAATCCTGACTTTTGTTTCATGGAAGCCTCAGACCCTGAGGCTTGAGCGGGCTTTCCTGGGCAGAGACATGTCGCAGGTGTCCCTATAGCTCGCTGCTAGTTGCTCCTGGGTCACCCTCGAAGCGGAAGAACCTGAAAGCCCATGCCTGGCTGAGGCCTACATTTTCCAGCTGCCTGTCTCTGTACCCTTTGCCGTGAAAACCTGAGCTGTGAGTAAAATCTGCTGTTGTGGTTTGTGAGTCCTTCTAGTGACTCGCCCAACTTGGAGTGGCTGTGGATCCCTCGAGATGCGGCCATCACCCTCAGAGCGCTTAAGTGTTAGCCAGAGAGGAGAAAGGGACGAGCGTGAAGCAAATAGGAATAGAGTTCGGTCAGCCTGAGGATAGGGACTAAGCCTTTCTTCATCTGTGTATGCCCCAGAGAGGGCTGGGTAAGTGAGAGGTCCTCAGTAAAAGTGTGCTGGACTTAGTGGAAGAGGAGGAACTTGCTGGATGGGCATTTTTTGCATAAGCTAAGCGGAGAAGGAGGGCATGCCAGCTGGAGGGAACAACTTGATGTAGGCCCAAAAGCAAGAACAGGCAGGGTTTGTTTGAAGAAAGCTGTCCTCTTAGTCTCCCTACTCCACAATGCCTGGCTCAGGCACCAAACAGTGGGCCTTTAATACAGTCTGCCACTTGCTGGGTCTCCAGGTCCAAGCCTGCTGCCACACCCTCCTGCTTTTCCTGGGCAGTGCTAAGGACGAGAGGTGACGGCGCAGCACAGCCCTTCTGCGCCCACTCGGTCACTTGCAAGGGAGCAAACTGAGGCGGAGGGGTCTAGCTCCCAATCTCACTGCGTCACAGACGGGGAGCTGGGCTCATCTCCCTGTGACTCCGTGATTAGAATTCCAGATGGGCCCACACTCACTATTCATCCTGAATTCCATACGGCAGTTCCAAAGTCAAACCCCCCAGCACTTCTGCGTCTCTAAACAATCTCTCCTTCTTCCCAGAGCAGCCTCCAAAAGGAATCGATTAATAACTACGTCACCAAAAGCGAGGCTCCTGGGAAGGGGGACAAGGGCACCAAGGGAAAAAGAAAAGACACTCTCGGGGATGGACCAAAAGGTTTCCGTCTGTCTGAACAGGAAAGAGGATGGAAGGCTTCACGCTTAGAGCTTAGAGATTGTCTCCTAGAACCATCGCTCCCTCCCGCTCGGGGAGATGGCTAAGAGATCTGCCTGAGACTGCCCGGCGGTCCACGGCTGATGCAGGACCAGAGCGCGGCCTTCCTGAGCCCCGGCCTGGTGTCAAGCTCATTTTAGTGCCTACGTAGTACTTCCACCGCCATAAGAGTCATCCCCCAGAGAAGGTGAATGCCGTAGGTTCCGATCAGCAACCTTCCCTCGATGGAGCGCGTTAAGGGCCCAGAACAGGGGAACAGGGAAGGGCGGCAAAAGGCCGAGCCAAGGCATCACAATTCCAAGGACTCGTGAGACGGGTTTCTGCCTGCTTTACGGGCTCGGCGGCCTCGCTGCTTCTTGGCTTCGAGCCAAGTCAAGCATACTCTGTGTCAGGGGACGGGGGCTCGGGGAGAACAGTGAGCAAAACAGACCTTCCTGCTGGCGCAAGTGGGAGGCCAGACTCTCAAATGACCAGCAAAAGGCCGGGGGCGGGTAGCGGCGATGGGGGGAGCGGAGGGGGGTGGTGATTGCTGTCCCACGTGACAGCCGCTGAAAGCCCCGGCCCCACCAGCGTCGCCTCCCACCCAAGTCCTGCCAGTTCACAGCAGCAGGTCAGAAAGGACAGGCAGCCTGTCTGCGCACCGCCAGCCTCTGTGCCCTGCCCCGATCGCTGACTCAGCGCCCGTGATGAATAGGCTGGGCTGGTGCCTCAGCACAGTGAACCCGGGCAACAGCCGAGCTGGCAGGCGGCGACTTCGGGCAGGATTGAAGTCACTTCCTGTTTGGGACCCCAAGCCCTCGGCTGCCCTCCCACACAGCTCGGGCTTCCTGGGAGGATCACAGGCCGATCCTGGGCCAATCGCAGAAATCTGAGAAAAATCCTACGGGCCGTTGAGGGAGGCTGCGATGAGGTCTGAAAGGGGACACTTCTACACGGACCAAATCAGAGAATGAATGACCCCCGCCTCCTTCATTCTGCCTCAGGGCCTGAATCTCTCTCACAAAACCCCTGTTCGTTTTGGTCCCTCTGGGCCCTTGCAAATCCTTACTCTAAAAAAAGCATTATAATGTCATTCCAGTAAATGCCTCATAATTCTGGTTTAGGTGAGGTACGGCAGAGTTAGAAATAACTGGATTTGTGCACATAAGGGAATCTTCTCCTTTAAACTCCAAAACTTTTAAACAGTGGTTTTGATAACATGAAATATATACGTATATATTACACCATTCCCAGATTTCTTACTCACTCAAATCTTCTTTCCGGCTAACTCAGGGTAACCAGAAGCAGCAACATCCTGTATTGTGTTATACTGTTTTGTTTTTCTGTCCCTTCACAGGATATCAGGCCTTCAAGTGGGCACTTCCCCTGTCAGTTTGTCTGAGCTTCTCCCCAGCCCACGCCCGCATCCCCCACTCCAACATCTCTTCCTGTTGCTTCTGATCTGTACGCCTAGGAAACCAGAGTACAGAACCCTTTAGAGCTTGTTGCAATTATAAACAAGGCACCAGAAGAGGCCTAGGGAATAAAGTTTGTAGCTTCAGTGCTATCTCTGTGTGTTTGACGGAGTATGTAGCTATTTTCTCCTTTCAGAGTCAGGGCATATTACCAGAGAACAGAAGGTGCCAGAAGCCTGGCCTAGGGTTAAGTGTTGTGCTACTGAATATCTGCCTGGGATCAGGCCAGGCCTCAAAATTCCCTGTCCCCACACCAACTCCCGGGCTCAGACAGCTCTGAGTGACAGAAAATTGGGAAGAATAGCTAAGGATAAACACGAGGCCATGCCAGATTCTTCTTTCAGAAAATCAAGTGCTGACAAAGCAGGGACAACGCTGGCTTCGGAGATCTCCTCTAACTTCCAACGGGGGAGCATCTCTGCTTTGTTCCCAGGACCGTGAAGCGCTGAGGAAATGGAAAATGTGATTTCTCGTGCTTAGGCAGATCCTTAGGGAAACCCGATGGCGTTTAAAAAAAAAAAATGCACTAATGAATTGTTTCAGTGCACAATACCCTATTGTTAACTTTCAGCACGATGCCGTACAGCAGATATCTGGAACTTACTCATCTTGTATTGTGTAACTGTAACTTTATGCCCATTGAGCGACAATGCCCCCATCCCTGTGCCCCCCCCCCGCTGATAACCACCCCCGTACTGTCTGCTTCTATACCTTTGACTATTTTAGACACCTCGTGTATCAGGAATCATGCAGTATTTGTCCTGTGACCAGCTTATTTCACTTAGGATAATGTCTTCTGGGTCCATCCATAACTCACCAAATTATATATATTCATTATTTGCAGGTTTTTTGTATACCAATTATACCTCAATGAAGCTGGGCGGGGTGGGGGGTGATAAATAAGCCAGGGGTTCTACCTTCAAGCAAAAAAAAAAAAAAAGGCACTTATCAGAAGTAAGCCAAACAAAGTGATTTTTGAAGTTTTGTAACTGTAGCAATACTTGAGATCTTTGAGGTCTTTCCTAAAAATCTTGGGAGAAAAGCGACGCACGCCATTGACGAGGTGATAGCACTAGCCCTCATAGGTGCCGTAGTTTCACAATTTAGAACCCACTTTCATAGTCATTGCTTCATGTGACAAGCTGCAGGGAAGGCCGTTCTGCCTCCCATCCTCAGCCATCACTTACTTTAAGGACCGACGCTTGAAAATGGTCATTATTGACAGAGAAATCCTCACTGTGTCCACACCCCTCTGTAGGCAAGGATTACCACCAGGCGCTGCTGGGAGAGCTGGGCCAGGCCCCAAAGGCCCAGCTATGCACAGGATAAAAAAGGAGGGTGGCCTAGAGGCCGGGGTCCCTGCCCTCTGGGGACTTCGAACCCCAGAGTTCTGCCTCTGCCAGACCATTAACCCCCACATAATGCAGAGAAGTCCCCCTCAGCCTGTCCAGTGTCATTTGTAGCCCAGGCTACAAGCAATAATGCAGAGTCCACAGGTCATCATTTCGTCATTTTGGGCTGGACGCCCACCAACCAGCGGGACGATGAAAGCGGAAACGTTACTGAGCATCTCTGAACCTTGATTTACCATCTGTAAAACAGGGGAGGGAAAACTCATCCCCACCTAGTTTCCAGATATTTGGAGAGGATAAATGAGGTATCACAGTGGACTATTTTAGTTTTTTAAGGCGAATTTCTTTGAAGTCCTTGGAGTGATCACGTAAGTCTGAGACAGTCTAACTGGCTAAAAGTTAAACACATACCTCTCCAAAGCTTTACTAGAAATCATACGTAACACCTCCAATCAGAGATCTGGAAAAGGGGGAAAGCTTAGGATTTGATGTTGGGGAGGAGGAGGGAATTTAGGGAAGAAAGTGGCGATCATAGCAGAGATATGAAATGGAAAGAGGAAGACATGAAAGTGTCAAACTGAAGAATCGAAATTGTGTTATGGCGAAAGAAAAGGGAAATGTAAACGGCAACCCTCAAACGATGTTTTTACAGCTAGATTTAAAGATTACGTCAAGGAACTTTTTAAAGCAGTGCAAGCTGAAATAACGGAGACACAATGAGAGCACGTTATAAAGGACATAAGATGGAATTGTGTGAAATAAATTTAAATGGGAAACTCCAGCCCAAGTGACTGCTGTACGCGCATCTTAGAAATCTTTGAACCATAATGAGTCTGGCAGTGATTCTATAAGCGGATGTGATTTCTATTTGCGAACTGACATCTGGGTGAGTCTCGCCCCGATTCAAGAAAACAAGAAAACGAGACCCACGCAGAGTATAGCGATGAAGCCCAAGAGGGAAAGTGAAAACAGATCATCGCCACCTCTTTCAGACACGGCCCCTCCTGACCCCTACCTCCTTCCATTTCTGCCCCTCCCACCCCTCTTCCCCAGCCAGCTCATCAGCCAACCGGCCACTCTGTGGGTAGCTCACAGCCGGTTCGGAGCCGACGCCTCAGAAAGGCATGGATGTCGGAGGCACAGAAGCCGAGCTGCAGGTCTGGCAGATCTGCGCTCCTTGGGCTCGTCCACACTGACTCCACCCACTCCTTTCCTGTGCGAGACCCCGAAGGCCGAAAGAGCAAATGACTGCCGTCATTTGCTCATGCCTGAGATTCAAAGGGAAAGCGACAGAAGTAAATTGTTGTAAGGGCTGAGCAAGTACCATAGGATTTATATATACGTATACGTACATAAATATATATCTGATATATATTTTACATATATATCTGAATACACGCACATACACACACACACTCTCGTATACTCTAGTGGTTATGGTTCAGGTAAACACTGAGTCGGGTCAGGAACAGCCAACCACTTTCTACTGCGCAGGTAACTTCTGGGAATTTGGTCTTCATTGCCAGCGAGAAATCTGGAAATGGCTCCACTAGTCATCCTCCTCCTGGGAGAAGGACCGCCTTCCCTCTCCCGGTGATACTCACAGACCCCGGGGGAGTCTGCTCACCCGATCTTGTCAGAGATCGTAAATGAACTTAAGCTCAATCAGCCCCGCGGCATGAGGGCCACTGCAGACATGGCCGGCCTGCCTTGGCCTTGGGAGACCAACTTCACAAAGAACAACTCCCGCACTTTCTTACCCAACGCTCCCACGGCTCCTGTCAGAACCAGAACCTGGGACGAGTGACAAAGGCGTCTGACCTGGAGGCAACACTTACGCTCACAGGGAGCGTGACTCTTAGGGACAGAAGCAGAGGGGAGAGTGTGTGTTTCATGGTGAGTGACGAGGGGGGAAAAGGACAGTAAGTGGCAAACAGGGGAGTATGCCTGTCCTGCCTCCTGTCCTGCCACACGGAAGAGGGGGTTTGGTGATCGCAGTCCAGTCTGTTACGGAATTAGAACGTCAGCATCGCTCATGCATTCCCTGAGA
Organism: Ursus americanus; assembly: GCF_024610735.1. Classification (NCBI taxonomy): domain Eukaryota; kingdom Metazoa; phylum Chordata; class Mammalia; order Carnivora; family Ursidae; genus Ursus; species Ursus americanus. Next base: position 30,088,322 of record NC_142164.1, read on the forward strand.
GTGGGATGGGAAGTTAATGGTCAGGTGGTACCCAGACAACACAGCGGAGGCTGCGACCAGCCGCCATATATACCCGGCACACCTCTCCACAGCCCAGTCCCCCTCGCAGTTAGGTCGGGGCGAGGAGATTAGCTGCTGTCACTGAAATGGGTGCAGAAGTGGCAGTGAACGGGGCGCCTGGGTGGCACAGCGGTTAAGCGTCTGCCTTCGGCTCAGGGCGTGATCCCGGCGTTCTGGGATCGAGCCCCACATCAGGCTCCTCTGCTATGAGCCTGCTTCTTCCTCTCCCACTCCCCCTGCTTGTGTTCCCTCTCTCGCTGGCTGTCTCTATCTCTGTCAAATAAATAAATAAAATCTTTAAAAAAAAAAAAGTGGCAGTGAACGCATGCGGGCTTCCAGCTGTCTTTTTCTCTGCCATGGTGTCCTGGAAGGTCACGCGTTCCGGGTGGCATTGCTACGTGACAGGGAAGGGCCAACCAGTCTGCATCAAACTTTATTTATGTGAGCAGCAAATGAGCCTGTGTTGTTTATGTGTCACTGCATCAGAGGCTAGCCTATCCTGACTCGCAGGGGAGCCAAAGCAGTGGCCCATCCAGAACATTAGAGACCTTAGCGCGAGAAATTAACCTGGCCGTGCTCACAGACTCTACAAGGGTGATCGGATTTCCTGTTTCCCAAGACGTTTTTCAACAAAATGTTGTCTCTGAGGGAGGATGGTTCGTCCCAAAACAGTAACTTCCAGTGTAAAGGCTGCTGCTCCCAAGACACGTGTCTCCAAAATATCATAAGACATCCCAAATTCATCCGATAGCTCATGAACTCTCTTCCTAGGCACCCATCACCTCCTGCTGCTCCCCATTTTCCTCCCATCACTGGACACGAAGCCGGCTTATAGCCTCTATATCAGAACTTCCTCACAAATTCAGGTTTCCATCAAAACCAAACAAGAGGGGCGCCTGGGTGGCTCCGTGGTTAAGTATCTGCCTTTGGCTCAGAGCGTGATCCCAGAGACCTGGGATCGAGCCCCGCCTCAGGCTTCCCGCTCAGCAGGAAGCCACCTTCTTCCTCTCCCACTCCCCCTGCTTGTGTTCCCTCTCTCGCTGGCTGTCTCTCTCTCTGTCAAATAAATAAAATCTTCAAAAAAAAAAAACAAACAAGAGAAAAGCGAAAAAGGAAACACAACCAAGTTTCTATCAAGATCATCTCAATTCCTAGAGGGACCTGGCTCAATCCACTTTTAAAGTTTAGAATTGAAAGAAAAGAAACTTCCCCTCACTCACTGTTTCTAAAATGGCGAGATCTCAGTGAGCCAGCAGGGCCAGCATAGGCTAGGAGGCACAATGCTTTAAAGCTTGAACCAAAAGAGCTGGGGACAATTTTGGCTTGGCACTCTTCACAAAGGAGGGAAGACCTCTTGACTATTTTCCACTGTAACCAGCGGAAAGCCCTACCTTTCAGAACATCTACTCCCTGAGATGACAGGGACCCCATGGATGACTGCTTATAGCAGATGACCAAAATATGGTCTTTAAAACTATTTCTTTCAAAGGCAGGTCTCATTATCAGCATAAGTTGGAGAAATTATACATGCACATTTTTTTCTTGAACTAGGACTTCATGAAGACTTTGATGTCTTCACAGCCCCTGTTGAATGAGAAGGCCTGGCTGGTGGTTAGGGGCTATACAGACGCCACGGCCTGGGCCTCCTCTGTAAGCTTGCCCCTCACCCCGCAGCTAGAAGTGGGGTCTGGTAGGAAGAGATGGCCAGAAAAGTCAGTCCCTAGTCTCTGACCCAGAAGGCCTCTTCTGAGCATTGCCCAATGCTCTGTTATACAACATGCAAAATAAATAATCAACTTTAAAAGTCAGGCAGCCAAAGCTCTGCACAAATAATAAGCCCTTTTACAAGCTGCTTGTCACCTGCCAAAATCAGCTCCAGAGGAACACCAGGAACTCTCAATTCTATTGTTCTCATTCACTACTTGGGGAAACAGACAAGCTTCAATGGCTTTATTGGTTTTCTAAGAGACAGAGGCATAAAGGTTTTCATCCACCAGTAGCCTGCCCTTGATCTCAATCATTTAAATGCCGCTTCCATCCTCCTGTCCCCGGGGCCGTCTCTACTACAAGTGTGAGCTAGAAAGGGGTCCTGGCCTTTTCTTAGAAAACATACCACTCTTTACATTCCCTCTCACCCGATGGTTGGGGTGAGAAAGGGAAGAACATAAACGCCAACCTTTTCAGAAAGTTCATTGGGAGGGAGGGAGTGAAGGGGCAGGACAGAAGTACCTCAAAAGCGGTCTTCTGCCGGTGGAAGCTCTCGGGCTTGCCTACAAAGAGGAAAGAGGAGTTTTGCTCAAGGAAAACGTCAAAACCGCGTTAGGTGCACTTGGGCAGGCCTGAGGATACGTTGTTGTTGACCCAGAGTGCCTCCTCTGGGTTTGAAAATACAGGATGGGGACTCTTGGGAAGGGGTCTTGTTAAGGAAATCTGTACTAAAACTCATTTCTGATGGGCCACAGAAGGGATCGTCGCCTCCATTTAAGACATTAATATCGCAGGACCCTCCACCCCCAGAGGCAAAGCTCAGGATGTACTTTCTACATAAACTTTAAAAAACGCTCCCTTTTCCCCTCACCGATCCCTCTTATAGACTTGGTCCGTTCCTCCACTAGCCTCTCTGCAAGCTGACTGGCTCACACTTGCTCCCTGCACTACCCTATGGGCTTCTGAGAGCAGGGACCAAGCTTTATTCCTCTCTGCGTCTCTATGGTCTAGCACAGTCCCTGAAACATCATAGGTGTTCATTAAATCATGTCCTCACCAGTAAGATTAATAGTAAGCATAGTTAACACTTGAGTGTTCAGTAACTCGGTTTAACTTCCTATATTTTTTTTCTCATTTTCCAGTTGAGGAAGCTGAGGCACTGATAGGTTAATAAGCTCATAAGTGGCAAAGCAACAATACAAACTAGGGGATCAGGCTCTAGAACCTTCCTTCTTAACCACATGGAGTAGGACACAGGAATAAGTACGTGAGATGATAAAAGGGCTATCGACATATGAAAGCACTGAACATGAAACCGAATTAATCTGATTTAGAAACCTGGTTTATTCACACAAAAGCTTATTAAGCACCTAGTATTCCATGCCGAACCCACTGCTATGAATTAGGGCGCCAAGATAAAGGTATGGTCGTATTCCTCGAAAAGAGACACAAGTAACAAGAGCATATTGAGTGCTGACTATGGGCTGGGCACCATTCTCGGTATTTCACGTGTATTAGCTTCTGTAATCTTGACAAAACCCCCACGAGGCAAGTCCTAGTCTTACTAAATGGAGATGAAGCAGGGACGCCTGGGTGGCTCAGTCATTGGGCGTCTGCGTTCGGCTCAGGGCATGATCCCGGCGTTATGGGATCGAGCCCCACATCGGGCTCCTCCGCTGAGAGCCTGCTTCCTCCTCTCCCACTCCCCCTGCTGTGTTCCCTCTCTCACTGGCTGTCTCTCTCTCTGTCAAATAGATAGGTCTTTTTTAAAGAAATGGAGATGAAGCAGATGAGAAACTGAGGCCCAAGGAGGCTGAGCACCTTGCGCAGACCAGCGCTTGAACCCAGGCTCTCCGCCACCACACTCCGTTGCCTCTTCCGCGACAACCACTCACGCCTCCTCCCAGACAGAGAAAAGTGGTTATGGAAGCTCTGAGAAGGAAAGGATTCATCTTGCCTGAGAGGGGGCTTGGAGCAGGCTCCGCAGACCAGGGGACGCTTGAGCTGGGCCTTGAAGGCATGAGAAGAGGAAAGAAATTCAAATCCAAACGGTACATGGAGACCAGGAAAACTTAGCTGTGTTCTTGAAGCCATCACAACCAACCCACGGAGCTAAGCAGCAAGCCTGGTGCAACTTCTCACCAAGGAACAAGGAAAGAATTCGTGGAACTGTGGCCTGAATGTTTATGGCAGTTTTCCCACTTGGTTCAAACTCGACCTGGGGTTCAGCCAGCTTCACGGTATCCGTAGGAAGTTCTCTCCCTCTTCCTTTCATACGATAGATAATGTTTCTGGAAGGGGACCCCCATGCTCCTTTAGTGTAACTGAAGCCAGATCCTCCAAGGTTGGCGAAGGAGGCTGGAGTCACCATGTGGGCAACTTAGAACAGCTAGGTCTCATGGCTCCCATTCTTCTGTCCACACGTGGAGATACTCTCTCCTTTGCTAACCACAGAGGTTCTGAATCCAGTTTTATCAAAGGCCGTCCAGGGGTTCCCTTAGTCTGTTCTACTCACACCTGCTGACCACTTCCCTTCCCTCACCCTCCAGCTTCTCTGAGGATGGCTGGCTACGATGCCCAGAAATGCAGGCGAATAAGGACAAGCGAACGCCAACAACCAGTGGGTACACCCGAGGCAAACTGTCAATTATTCTTCCCATTCTCAATACCCCTGCAAATAGCCCCCACACCGGTCCAGCGACTGCTTCACTTCTCCACTCTTCTTTGCAACAAAACTCTTTAAGACGGTTGTCTGTATTCCCTGTGTACAATTTTCTCCTCCCCCTTCTCTCTGGAATCCACTCCCATCAAGCTTCTGTCCACTGAAATGGCTTTCATCAAGGCCCCTATGTTGCTAAAGTCCACCAAGAATTAATTCTCAGCCCTCCTCTTGCTTGGCCAACCAGAAATACTTTTCACAGTTGGTCGTTCCTTCTTCCCCAAAGCACCTTTTTCGCTTGACTTCCATGACACCGTGCTCTTCCGGTTTTCCTTCTGCCTTACGGGACACATCCTGCCAGTCTCCTTTGCTTGTTCCTCATTGACTTGCTAACCTTTACATGTGGGAGTGCCGCGGGGCTGACTCCTTGGTCCCCTTCTCTTCTCTCACTGTTCTCATTGTCTTCTGGTGCCTTCTTACCAACCATCTCAGGGCTTTAAATACTATCTAGATGCCTAGGACTAAAAAATGTTCATCTCCAGCCCTAACCACTCCTATGAACGTCGGGCTCATATAGCCTACAGCGTCCTTGATATCTCCACTCAGGTGTCTAACTGGCATCTCGAATTCAACATATCCAAAATTTAACATCTGATATACCTCCAACCTTGTTCTTCCCACAGTATTTTTTTTCAACAATTTATTTAAATTGTTGAAAACTCAGTTCAGGGCACCTGGGTGGCTCAGTTGGTTAAGCGTCTGCCTTTGGCTCAGGTCATGATCCCAGGGTCCTGGCATTGAGTCCCATGGTGGGCTCCCTGCTCAGCGGGGAGTCTGCTTCTCCCTCTGCCCCTCCCCCCTGCTCGTGCTCTCTCTCTCTCTCCCGCTCTGCTTTCTCTCTCTCAAATAAATAAAATCTTAAAAAAAAAAACCACTTCATCCATTTCTCCCACCCCCACCCCCTGCCTCTGGCTATCACCAATCTGTTCTCTGCATCAATGAGCTCAGTTTTTTTTAAGACTTTATTCATTTATTTGACACAGAGAGAGAGAGAGCGCGCGCGCACAAGTACAGGGAGTGGCAGGCAGAGGGAGAAGGAGAAACAGGCTCCCCGCAGAGCAGGGGGAGCCCGATGTAGGACTCGATCCCAGGACCCTGGGATCATGACCTGAGCCGAAGGCAGTCGCTTAACCAACTGAGCCACCCAGGCACCCAATGAGCTTAGATTTTCTTTGGGTTTTTTTTTTTAAGAGTCTATATAGAAATGAGATCATATGGTATTTGTCTTTCTCTGCCTGTCTTATTTCACCTAGCATAATGCCTTCAAGGTCCACCCATGTTGTTGCAAATGGAAAGATTTTATTATTTTCTATGGCTGAATAATATTCCATTATATATATATATATTCCATATATTTATATATATGTGTATATGTATACATATTTCATGTATTTATATATGTGTGTATATGTATGTGTATATATAATATATATACTATTCTACTAAATATATGTGTGTGTGTATATACATATATATGCACACATATATATACACACAAAAATTTCTTTATCTATTCATCCATCAATGGACGCTTCGGTTGTTTCCATATCTTGGCTATTGTAAATAAAGCTGAAACAAACATGGGGTGCATATATCTTTTCAAGTTAGTGTTTTCATTTTCTCTGGATAAATACCCCATAGTGGACTTGCTGGTTCGTATGGTAGTGCTATTTTAATTTTCTGAGGAATTTCCACACTGTTTTTCATTATGGCTGCATCAATTTGCATTCCTGCTAACCACGTGCAAGGGTTCCCTTCTCTCCACATCCTCACCAATACCTGTTATTTCTCGTATTTTTAATACTGGCCATTCCGACAGGTATGAGGTGACAGCTCATTGCGGTTCTGCTTCGCATTTCCCTGATGATTGATGACGTTGAATATCTTTTCATGTACCTGTCGGTCATTTGTATTTTTTCTTTGGGAAAATGTCTATTCAGATCTACTGGCAATTTTTAATCAGATTGGTTTTTGCTACTGAGTTGTATGAGTTCTTTATATATTTTGGATATTAGCCCCTTATCAGATAAGTGATTTGTAAATATTTGGTCCCATTCAGTAGATGGCCTCTTAATTTTGCTAATGGTTTCCTTCACTGTACAGAAGCGGTTCAGTTTGATACAGTCTTCTGTATTTTTCTTTATTTTTGCTTTCATTGCTTTTGTTTTTGGTGCCAGATTCAAAACACTCATCACTAAGACCTATGACAAGGAGCTTACCATCTGCGTTTTCTTCTAGGAGTTTTATGATCTCAGGTCTCACGTTCAAGTCTTTAACCCATTTTGAGTTAATTTTTGTATACGGTGTTAAGATAGCGGTCCAGTTTCATACTTTTGCATGTGGCTGTCCAGGTTTCCCAACACCATTTATTGAAGGGATATCCTTTTCCCATTGTATATTCTTGCCCCCTTTGCCATATATTAATTGACCATATAGGCGTGGGTTTATTTCTGGGCTCTTGATCCTGTTCCATTGATCTACATGTCTGGTTTTTTCTTTTTTTAAGATTTTATTTGTTTATTTGACAGAGAAAGAGAGCGAGAGGGAACACAAGCAGGGAGAGTGGGAGAGAGAGAAGCAGGCTTCCCACGGAGCAGGGAGCCTGATGCGGGGCTCGATCCCAGGACCCTGGGATCATGACCTGAGCGAAGGCAGATGCTAATGACTGAGCCACCCAGGCGCCCCTATATGTCTGTTTTTATGCCAATCCCATACTTTGTAATTACTAGAGCTTTGGAATATAGTAATATAGAAACCAGGGAGCAAGATGCCTCCAGCTTTGTTCTTCCCTTTCAAGATTGCTATGGCTATGTGGGGGTTTCTGTAGTTCCATACAAATTTTAGGATTACTTGTTCTATTTCTTTGAAAAATGCCATTGGAATTTTACAAGGATTGCACTGAATCTATAGATTGCTTTCAGTAGCACAGACATTTTAACAATATTGATTCTCCCTATACGTGAGCATGGAATATCTTTCCATTTACTTGTGTCGATTTCTTTCAAAATGTAACTTCTGATATACTTCCAACCTTGTTCTTCCCACAGTCTTTACCAATGCAACTCCATCCTTCCAGCTGCTCAGAACAAAAACCTTGGCAACATCCCGAACAGAAATGCTGTGTTACACAACCCCAGAGGGCACCAGCCACATTTTATTCAATGCTACTGGTGTTATGCAACATGGTGACCCTGTTTCCCTTCATTCCTCTTTCTCCAACATCCTACATCTGATCTGTTAGCAAATTCACTTGGCTCTACCTTCAAAATATATCCCCAAACCCAACCACTTCTCCCCAGTTCCATTGCTATCAGCCCAGCCCAAGCTTGTCCCTTTATAACTTTTTATCCAAAAAAAAAAAAAACAACTACAGCAACCCTTTTAAAATATGTCAAGTCACATCCCTCCTCTACTCAAAATTCCCCAATCCTTCCCATCTCACTCAAAGAAAAAGTCAAGATTCTTCCAATGGCCTATAAAGCCTTGAATTTCTTTTTTCTCTTTGGTATTTATCCCTATCTATCCTATATCTTTTATGTGTTTATCTCATTGGTTATCTGCTGCCCACATATGAATAAGCTTTGTAAGTCAGGAACCTGGTGTGTTTTGTTCACAGTGGAAGCCTCACTATCTACGATAATACCTGACACAAAGCACACACTCAATATATAGTTGTAGAGGAAAGAAATGAAGCAGGTTACGAAGGGGGAAATCTTTACACGTGGGCCAGAATCATACCAAAACACAATATAACAAGTGAAATGTTATTTGAGCAGCCAGCTAGTGCTGGGACCAAGTCAAATCCCAGGAGATGTTCAGTTCCAGTCTCCTACTGTTTGTTTTTCCATTGCTTTGATATTTTCACCTGATGAAGTCTTTCTTTTGCCTCCCAGAGCAATGCACCTATATATGGTAAAGAGCGCCCCCTGGTGGAAGCAACTCCACCCAAACAACGGAAGAGAAAATCCTAGAGCGACAGGCTTTAAGTTATAAAGGAGACCACTGGGGAGAAAGGAGATGACTCCAGCATTTCACAGAGAAAGTCCTCAAGAGAAACAAGGGGAACTAAAGATTAGATTCAAAGGACATGGCGGGGGATGGGGGCTTATCAACTTATTTTACTGGTGAACCTTTTTTGCATCTGAAATTGAGAAAAAAAATAATTAACTGAAAGCTGAAAAACGTAAGTACCTACTCCCAAGGGATTTTTAATCTGGTAGAGGACGTAAATTATGTATAAATAAGTACAAAGCAACGGGTATGGCTGTGAATGAGTGAATGGGGGCCAAATGAGAGGAATAAACTAAGAGCTATGACTTACTCGGGAAAGAGAAGGATAACTTTGGGCTGAGTAAATCCAGGAAGACAACTTGGAGGGGGTGGTTCTTGAGCTGAGCCTTGAAAGACAGACAAAATTTGAGTAAGAGAGCATTCCAGGTAAAGGCCTAAACGTTGGGAAGGGCACAGCATGTGGAAACCCTAGTAGGCCAACAGGGCTTTGCAAATGTCACAATCTGGGCGACAGCACAATTCAAACCCCTCCTTGAAAAGAGCAGAGATAAATTCTCAAGAGAAAAGTCCTCGGCAGAGGTAAACACAGGAAGGAACCAAAGAAATCCCCCCTTTTCCTTGTTTTCCCTTGGATGAGAGGAACACTACTAAAAACTATGGGGGAAAACAAAGATAAAAAACAAACTCCATGATACATTGTCCAGCTTATATACTAGAGGATTCTGAATCCACAATATTGAGGGGAGCCTGGGTGGCTCAGTGGGTTAAGCGTCTGCCTTGGGCTCAGGTCATGATCTCAGGGTGGCTCAGGTCTTTTCATTTGAAAAATTATAGACTTACCCCCCAGAAAGTTGCAAAACTAGTACGAAGAGTCCTCCTATACCCTTCACCCAGATTTCCCAAATATTACCATCTTATATAACTACGATACTTTATAAATCAAGAAATTAATGTCCATGCAATACTATAATCGATAGACTCCATTTTCTCCATTTGCCCCACCAATGTCCTTTTTTGTGGTCAGGGATCACAGACGTTTTCTTTGATGTATCCCTTTACCCTGGAACAGTTCCTCGGTCTTTTTTTGGTCTTTCATTACCATGATACTTTTGGAAAACACTAGCTGGTTTCAACGTGGGGTTTATCTGATGGTTCATGGTGACTCAAATTGGGTTATGTGCTTTGGCAAGAACACTACAGATATGATGGTGTGTCCTTCTCGATGCATCCTGTCAAGAGACACATGGCATCGGTTTGTTCCACGACTGGTGATGTGAACTTTGATCACTTGGTTAAGGCTGTGTCTGCGAGGTTTCTCCCCAGTGACGTTAGTATTTTGCCCTTTGGAATAAATAAGCTTTTTGGGGGGGAAGATACTTTAAGACTATATAAACACACTTTCTCATCATACTTTTGTCCATTCATTTTACTATCCACTGATGGTCCTGGCCTGAAATAGTTATTACTGCTGGGCTTGCCAAGTAAGTTTCTAGTCCTCTTATTCTTTCTACATGTTACTGATTGGAATGCTATTGTAAGTAAGTGCTTTTCCTTCCCCCTCATTCATTTATTTACTCAGTTAGTCCTTTATATTCGCATGGACTCGTGGGTTCTTATTTTCCTGTCTGGGTTATGATCCATGACTAGCATTATCTTGTTGCTTGTCACAGATTTCACCACTGGAAATCCCTTCAGAGTGACTCCTGCATCCTCCTGGCATGTCCCCATTATCCCATGGACACTGTCTTACTTTCTGGCAGAGGAAGACATGCCCCGCTCTTCTTCTAGTCTCCCTGCCCCAGCCTGGGAATCAGCCATTTCTCTGAGAGTTCTGGTTCCTTTTATTTGGAGAATGGTATTTGGAAACCAAGATCTGAGTGCTAGGTGTACTCGCTGGTATTGGGGTGTCGCCGCTTCCAGGCCTTCTCAGCAGACAGAGCTAGGAAACACATGCGTCTCTACAAACAACTCTATTTCTGGATCTATCTCTGGGTGGGCGGCTGTGCGCGCATGAAATGACGCATTCATACTGATAACCTCTGATCACCACCAGGCTTCCGTCTTTTCTTCTGTGGAACTCCTTCCTCCGAGGGAGTAAAAGCTGGCTCTCGTTATTCACGGTATATTATTTGTTCGAGTAGATTCAGAATGGCCAACCCGTGTCCCTGTGGAAAACAAACCTACTATCTAGAGTGCGGGACTGATGTTCAGTTTGGGGGCGGGGGTTGGTCGCTAGCCTTAGAATAGTGGTTCTCGAAGCGTGGTCCCTCAACCAGTAGCATCAGCTTCATCTGGGAATTTGTCAGAGATGCAAATGCTCGAGCCCCACCCTAGACCCACTGAATTAGAAATGCTGGAGGGGGAGGCCATCACCCAGAGTTCTCCGAGCTCCCTGGGGGACTCCGACGCGTACTGAAGTGTGAGGACCCCTGCCGTAGAGTCCAAGTCAAAATACTCTTTTCCGAAGTTAGTACAGTAGTCTGCTCGAGCTGACAAAACTAAATACCACAGATGGGTTGGCTCAAATGGTAGAAATTTATTTCTCACAGTTCTTGAGGCCAGAAGTCCAGGATTCAAGTGCCCGCAAGCGGGGCAGTGGGGGGGGGGAGCGCCTGGGTGGCTCAGTCGGTGAAGCGTCTGCCCCCAGCTCAGGTCGTGATCTCAGGATTCTGGGATTGAGCCCCATGTGGGGCTCCCTGCTCAGCGGGGAGTCTGCTTCTCCCTCCCCCTCTCCGTCTGCTCCTCCCCCCCCAACTGATATTCTCTCTTGCACGCTCTGCTCACTCTCAAATAAATAAAAAATCTTAAAAAAAAAAAAAAAGGTAAACTCAGAAAAGTTCCCATCCCTTCTACCTCCTTCCCGGTCCTTTCAACCCTGTTCCCATCCCAATGTAAATTACTAATGTCATTAGTTTTGGTTTATCTTTCCACACAATGAGCACTGGTTTTCCGTGGCTCCTGTAACAAATAATCACAAATTTAGTGGCTCAAAACGCCACAAATGTATTATATTACAGTTTTGAAGGTCATAAGTCCAAACTGACATTCATAAGGCTAAAGGTCCAGGTGTCGGCAGGGCTGTTTTTTCTGGGGGCTTTAAGGAAGAAGCTGTTCCCCTGTCTTCTCAACCTCTATGCACTGTCTCTATTCCTTGGCTACGGCCCCTTCTTCTATCTCCAAATTGCTCTGACTGGGAGCCCTGCTTCCATGAGCACATCTCCTCCCTCTGACTCTGACCCTTGTGTCTTCCTCTTACAAGGACCCTTGTCATCCTGTTGGACCCACCAGGGTAATCTCAGATTTCCATCCTTCATCACATATGCAAAGTCCCTTCCATCATATAAGGCAACACAGTCAGTTCTCGGGATTAGTATGTGAACATCTTTGGGGGAGGGCCATCATTCTCCCAGATATTTTTTTAGTTTTTAAAAACACAGAGGGACAGATCTTAGTATCCTTCTTACAATCATTAAAGAGCTCCCCTTTCTTCTTAGAAAGAGCCCAGCCTCTTCATCCTGCCAGCCTCCTTTGCCTCCTTCCATGTCCTTGACTGGGCCAAATCCTTGATGGCTTTCAACCTTTGCACGTCGTCTTCCTCTGCCTAGAATATTCTTTCTCCAGCTCCTCTAAATGGTTGGCTCACTCTTCCAGTCTCATGTCAAATGTCACCTCTCTAAAGAAGCTCTCCCTGCTCACCAGACCGGTAACAGCCCATCTCGATGACTACGATTTAGCCTCTTTATTTTCTTTATCACCGATCAAACGGTCTGTAACATATTATGTACCAGTTTGTGGATGGACCCATCTTCCTCACTAGAACGTAATCTCCATGAGGGTGGAGACGGTGTGTATTCCCGTATATCCCCAATACCTCGCGTAATCTTGGGCGCATAGTAGGCACTCACTAAGTGTTGACAGGATAGATGAGTGCTGCTCCCGTCTGGGTGGCCAGTGGAGGATGAGTGTGTTGCTGGTCTAAATACAGTCAATAGAACAACCCCTGTGACTGTAGGCACTGCTGATGCAGACTCACAATCCCCAGTACGATCCAAACACTTCCCTATATGTCGTTCATTCCTTCGTTCATCCACAAGTGTTTGCTGAATAGCTAATATACACGCATTTAGTCCACACAACAAGGGAGCTACTATTACTATTATTCCCATTGGACCGACAAGAAGACTGAGGTTCAGGGGAGTAGCGCGGCTGAGGACGCGCAGCTAGGAAGCTACTATATGCTACTATATGCTAGGCGTTACGCTGGGCTCCGGGGCTATACCAGGGAACGAGTGAACATGGTCCTTACCCTGTGTGGTGGACAGTCCGAGAAGGAAATCATGCTTACAGGGTGGGGTGCTAAGGGTCATGATAGGGCTCTGCTAAGGGTGCTGTGGGAGCACTGGCCTGGGACAGTGAAATCAGGGTGGGGAGCGAGAGGAGGCTTCTGGGAGCAAGAGGCACTTGAACAAACTTTGAAGCCCAAGTAGACCTTAGCTAGACGAACGGAAGACCAACTAGCCCGCTACTGACCGGGCTCACAGGCTATCATTTTCCTTGATGAAGTTTCTATTTTCCTATGGTCCGGCCTTCGCCACCGTTCTGCAGGGTAAGAAATCCAGTATTATGAGTAACCTAGAGTTATCTGACGTTGGGAATACTGGCCCATGCTAATAACGCCCAGGAGAGAATGAAGTTTATCAGAGTGTCAGTTCATTCGCTGAGCTGGGAAGTGGCCATTCTCTCCCCAGGCATGCCTCCTGAGGCAGTTTTCTGGGGGGCCGAGACCCGGGGTCCACACGCTTTCTCTTTAAAGGGCCAGGCGGTAAACACTTTTAGTTTTGTGGGTCAAATACGGTCTCTGTGCCGCCACTCCACCCTGCCACTGCGGGGCAAAAGCAGGGATAGGTAACTCATAAACAAGTACGTAAGCTGTGTTCCCACAAGACTTGATTTACAAAAATAGGAGGCCGGGTTTACAGAGCCCTGGAATAAGACGAGTAGTTTCAAGATTCGAATGCTTCATCACATCGATGTGTCCACTGATGCGACAGAGATAAACCCGCCTCGGGATCAGCCTGGGCATGTTCTCTCCTAGACAGTGTCCAGACGGACACCACCAACATTGGCCTCTCTCGACCTTTCTTAATGCCAGCCACCCTACAAAATCCCACCCTTTTCTAAAGCATTGGGTATACGAAGGCTCTACTCACCCTTAAAACTCCAAGGAAAATGCCAGCAGCATCAGTTCACAGCTATCCCACAGAGAAAGCCTTGCTCCTTTGTTACCTGTAGGGGGAAAGAGCAGTCTCCAGTCTTACAGATGTTCCCCGCAAAAAAAGTGACAGATTCAGCGAGGTTAATACTCACAAGAGACCCTGGCATGTAAACTCCACGGAGGGAGAGATTATTTTTTTTAATTAGACAGAATCTTTTATTTTTATAAAAGCAGTGTGCGTTCACTGTAGAAAATTAGAAAACAAAAATAAGAAAATCAAAATATTATATTCCCACCTCCCAGAAATTACCCATATTAAGAGCTTAGTACAGGGGCGCCTGGGTGGCTCGGTTGGTTAAGCCTTCAGCTCAGGTCATGATCTCAGGGTCCTGGGATCCACTCCTGCCTCAGGCTCCCTGCTTGGCAGGGAGTCCGCTTCTCCCTCTCCCTCTGCCCCTCCTCCCACTCGTGCTTTCTCTCTCTCTCTCAAACAAATCTTTTAAAAAAAGAGCTTAGTACATATCCTTCCAGATCGTCTTCTAAGTTTACAGAATATGTATCTGAACTTCCTACCAAAATGAGATAATACAGTACATAATGCTTTATAACTGCTTTTTATCAGTCGGTCACCTTCATTCGTCATTGCACGTTCATAAATTTTCATCTCATCGAATACCCCTCCATATTCAAATTTCCCTACTTTTCCTCGAATGTCCGATAAAGCTGGCTTGCTCCAATCAGGATCCAATCTCAGACCACACTTTGCATCTTTAGTCTCTTTTCATTTAGAATCGTATCCTTTTTCAGGATGAGGATTTTGTTTTCCGCTCTATCCCCAATGCCTTTGACAGTTCTTGGTATCCCGGTAGTAGCTCGATAGATGTTTACATAATTGAACTAATTAATATAAAACTTGGGGGGGGATTTCACCTTAGAGCTTTTTCTCCTCCACCCATCACCCTTTATCTCTATTTTAAAGATAATGAAAATCAGGACCAGAAAAGTGAAGTGACTTCCCAAGGTCACCCAGCAAGTACGTGGCAATTGCTTTCCATTTCTCTGTTTATTCTATTAAACCAAGAGCTGGCAAACTTCTTCTGTGAAGGACAGAAAATAAATATTTTAGGCTTTGTAAGAAAATATAATGATAGAAATACAATAATCGACTACAAGGTTTTGTAATACAGGTCTACTAGTAAAAAAAAATGGAATAGAAGAATAACATTTTATTTAATTATGGTTGAAAGCTAATGTTCCCCACGATCCAACTAATTGTAAAGGTTCATCTGATAAAAGATTCTTAGCTCGCAGGTCATAGTTCGCCAACCTCTGTCCTAGGCTATGCTGCTTGTCTGTGATTTGGCTTTTTCTTTGTGTTTGAGTGAAATTAACATCCTTCTTAATTAAGTCATAATTGGGTTCCAGCTTATTGAAGTTATATGGTACTAAAGTACCATTGAGGAAAACTCCTTAGCCACTCCTTTGAAATGCATTATCTTGTCTTACTTCAGTACCTAACTGTTGGTAAAGCCTGTCTTCTTGTGTTTAAATCGCAAGAAGGTAGGTTGCATTGTGACTGCGGCTTTCATAATTAACCATGTGTTAATATTTCATGCGGCTGACCAATTTAGAAATCAGTGCAAGTGAAGACGGTAATTGGCCTATGTCAGGGCTATTTTTTTTTTTCTCAAATAAAAACAGGCTATGCTATTTAAAGATAGAGAAATAAATAGCCAAAGAGTTAAAAGAATAGAAAGTGGTTGCTTTTGGGGGAGCAGGGAATGGGGAGAGAAGCTGGGGACTCCTTTCTTTAAAAAAATAACAAAGCTTGTAGAACTATTTGACTTTTAAAACTACATACATGTATAATTTTGATAAAAATACAAGAAAGAAAACCAGAGGCACGTTAAAGCCCCTTCTAGAAAAGGCTTCTTGAATACTTTCCTCCATCCTCCCAGCTGAGGTTAGGGTCCCTCTTCTCTGCTCCCCACAGCATCCCGTGCTCCATTCCATCAGAGCACCTAACACACTGTACTGTAATTATGTTCCTCTGTCTCCTTCTTGGAGCCATGAGCTCCTTGCATGGCTGGGCTATGTATTATTCATTTCAGCAACGAGATTTTATAATATTTAAAAAGCTAGTCATTAAAGTGAAGTGAAACTGATTAACAAACACCGTTCAGTCTAGGCAAATTAACATCACAATGAGATACCAAACAAAAAGACCAAACCAGTGTTGCTGAGGATATGGAGAAATTGGCAGCTTCCTACATTTACCAATGCAGTCTTAAATGGTGCAGCCACTTTGGAAAAGAGTCTGGAAGTTTCAAAAAAAAAAGTGAAACATACAGTTGCCATCTAATGCAGAAATTCCACTCGTGAAGCAGGGCACGAGGGAACCTGGTCCTTGCCTTCTCTAGTGGGGAGACAGAGAATGAATTCAAGCTTACGGGCAGTGTGTGAAGTGTTAGGATAGAAATGGGCTAAGAGTGCCGGGGAAGCAGCAGCCAAAGGCAGTGAAGTCGAAAGAGTTGAAAACATATGTCCACACAAATGTTCCCAATTATTGGATTACTCTTAATAACCAAAAAAATGAAAGCCACCCAAATGGATCAACAGACGTGGTATTTGCATAAAGCGGTAGACCCAAACCAGGGAACATGACTCAGCTACAGAAAGGAATGACACACTGACCCCTGCTACGACATACAAGCCACGGGACAACACCGTGCTAAGTGAAAGAAGCCAGTCACGAAAGACCACCTAGCAGTGTGGGATTCCATTCCTGTGCACCAGAACAAGCAACTATATAGAGACAGAAGACGGATAAATGGTTGTTTAGGGCTAGAGGTCCGAGGAGAGATTAGCTGAAATTTTATGGGGATTTGCGTGGGCGGCGGGGGGGGGTGAATGGGGACCAAAGTACTCTCAAACCAGATGGCAGTGATGGGCGCACAACTCCGCCAATTTACTAAAAATAACTGGGCGCTTAAAATGAGTGAACGTTATAGGAAGCAAAGTGTAAGGCTCTTTTTAAAATCCCTCCATCTCTCCCATTACTTAGTTTCTCTCCAAATTAACCTCCCCCCTGCCCCAGCGGGACTACCCGCGTTACAGGGCCTGGTGAGAATGGTGGGGAACGAAGTTTCTGACGCATTCCTGTCGGTTGGGGCTGAGGGTTGTGCGGACAGACACATCAAAGTCAGCATCTGCGTGTGTGTGTGACACCGTGAGATGTCTTGAGGTGTACGAGGCATTTCCGGCTGGGCGATCCAAGTGTGTCGTCTGGACCATCCGTGGCCGCTCTGCCCCGCTAAGTGGGGGGTGTGCCTAAGGCCCCTACTCCACGTAAGAAACGTAGTCGGTTAAGACATTCACTTCTTGCCACTCTCAAGCCCTGTCCACAACCAAGTGAATGTTCCATTAGGGCATATCCGTGAAAATGGTCATTTGGGGGTGGGGGTGGGGGGTAATTTGGTCAGTGCTTACTGGGCAAGGGGTCCTGCCAGAACAGCCAAATGATCCAAACCCCCACGGCAACCCCCGCTCCCCGCGCGCGGCGCACTCCCACGGGGTCCCCTTGGGAACAGCACGTCCCTCCACGGGGACGACGGGAGGTGACAGCCCCTCTCCGAGCTAGGGGAAAGCCTGGCACCGAGTCCCCCCTCCTCTGCCTTGCGGGAAGGGCGAAAAGTGCCACAAAGCCAGAGTGCGGTGTCTCTTCCCGGGGGCTCCGGGTGCCCGCGAAACTCACGCGGCTGCTCCGCAGGGTCGCCGGGAGGTTACAGGTCGGGGAGCCCGGACTTGAGTCGCTGTCGCCGACGCAGACCCACCGCGCGGCCGGCGCAGAGCCAAAGGAGAAGGCGAGGGTGGGGGGTGGGGGGAAGCAGGCGAGCGCACCAGCAGCTGGTGGGGGCCGCCTGGCGGACCCCAGGACCCCACGCGCCGCTCCCCGGTCACGTGGCCGCCGCCCCTCGGCGCCCGGCGCCGGTGTCGCAGCGCCCCCTGGCAGCCAGCGGCGGGCACGGCGGCAGTACGGGCGCGGGCCGGGCTGGCTTCCGGTGCACCCGGGGGCGCAGGTGAGGCCTCTGCAGGAGGGCGGGGCGGGGCGGCCAGGGGAGCCCACCCAGACCCAAACTGGGGGCGCCCGCGGCCTTTGCCTTCCACCCTGGCCTCCTTCTCCCCGGGGACCCCAAAGAGCGCCGAACGGGCCAATAAATATTTTGCACCGGGACACCCGTTCCCTTCTGCAAAAGGGGAACAGAACAAGGCAGTTTTGTTGGACGTGGGTTGTTCTTGATGGGCCTGAAAAAAGAGTAGTTTTAGGTGCGTGGATGTGAGCTAATTATGACCTCCCTGGGCGTCAGTTTCTTCCTTTATAAAATAGGGATAATAATAGCGCCTACTTGACAAGGTGTTTGTGAGGATTAAATAAAATAATCCATCCGTTAAAAATAAGACAGCTAGCGCAAAATGGAGGCGCTCATGCTAAGCTCGGGGTCACCAAACCCAGACCTAATATTGGTTTCCACCTTTCCCAGAAATGGAGTCCTAAAGCAGTCAATCAGGAATCACCAGGTCCGTACTAACGAAGTAACATAAAGGAAAGTGATTTCATCCCAACCAATTCACTTTTTGCTAGTATCTTCCTTGTTCCTACTCCCTTCAGTATACAAAAGTCTTTCATCTTATGCAGCATCTCTGAGCTTCTTTCTGTCTGCTAGGTGGAATGTTGCCCAATTCATGAATCCTTAAATAAAGCCGATAACATCTTTAAAATGGACTCAGTTGAATTTTGTTTTTTAACACACCTAACGGGTATAGCGGACTAGTTAAAGCTAGTTATATAATGTTTCTCAGGGCTTACTTAGCAAACTACCTAAGAGTAGGGGTCATCTTTTCTCGGGATTCAGGGAAACAAAAGGATTTTGACGCCACAAAATAAACACATACCTAAGGTGAATTATTCATAAAAACGTTAAGTATATGAGAATGAAAATAGTCTGTTGCCACACTTAGCCTGGACGCTGAGAAATAAAACCACACCTTACTGTCTACATACACAGGACTTTGCTAGTCCCCTGTCTTCGCTTGCACTGCTTTTCCCAGACTCTCCTGTCCAGGCAAAAGTTTCTCCATTACAGGTACTTCTCCAAAGTCCCATCAGCTCTTCAATGGAAAGCATCAACGGTTTGCCCCCTAAAATCCTCCCCTTTCCTCAAAATTCTCCCCTTGCTGCTTCCACCAATCCTAGACTGTTGGCATCATGACCCATATCCAACCTAATCCAGTCTCCGTGTTGAAAGACTCTGTGCCTTAAATCAAAACCTTCATTTCTAAGGGCGCCTGGGTAGCGCAGTCATTAAGTGTCTGCCTTCGGCTCAGGGCGTGATCCTGGCGTTTCGGGATCGAGTCCCACATCGGGCTCCTCCTCTGGGAGCCTGCTTCTTCCTCTCCCTCTCCCCTGCTGTGTTCCCTCTCTCACTGGCTGTCTCTCTGTCACATAAATAAATAAAATCTAAAAAAAAAAAAACAAACCTTCATTTCTAGATAAAGTCCGACCTTTCCTTTCCTCCCTGAAACGCTGCCAAAACCTCGAGAGGTGGGTGTCTCCCATGCTGAGGTAAGGAATACATTCAGCCTTGTCAAATCAATAGGTGTGTCGGTGATATTTGGGGAGTTCAGCATTTGAAGGCCCCACAGAGATCCGGTGGCGGCTGAGACCTCATCACTATAGTTCAAAACCTTCAACTTGAAATGAGTGTCTTCCTCTGAGGCCTCTTAAACTTCCTGCTTGGGACTCTCTGACTGCAAAAGTGGGTTTTGTAGGTTTCACATTGGTTAAAGTCTGATCCCTTTGAGCTCCCAGTTGCTAAGGACACTAGTCCTGTGGTCCACACGTCACCCCCAATGAGAAGCCATTCCTGACCCCCTGGACTGTAGGGCCCTCTGTGTTCCAACTGTCCCCGGCTCATCCTCGCCATGGCTCTCACTACAAGAGTCCATAAGGGTAAGCCTAGTGGGGCCAAAGTCCCCTGCATTGTAATTGTAAGGTCACCCAGTGATGTGGCTGGGACCTGGGTGATTTTATGGTGATCTCTTTCTCTCCGCAGGCATCATGCCCACCGTGCTGTAGCTGAACTTGAGTTCTCTTCTTCCATTCAAATCTTCTCATTGAGTGCCCAAAAGAGTTTTAACATTTTCTTCTGAATCTTTCCGATTTTATATTAATGTCCCTCATTATTTTCAGACGTTTCCACCAATTCTCTTGCTTTTCCTGTGAAAACAATCATACTTATTACAATTAATGCTCAGGATTTGTTGACCAGTAACAACTGTGTTTATTTCTTGTAGGCTTTTTTGTATGTTTTTATACTTGCTTAGACTTTACCCACCCCTTTACTCCTCTTTTTAGAAATGATCTTCCATTTCTGCTCTTGAAATGACAACACTTTTCATTAGAAAAAGAACAAAAAATGATAGCTGTGTATGTGTAAAACTCTAGAGAGCACAACCTCAATAAAGTAAATTGTATGTGTATCTGTGTTCACATGCAGAGTTAGAAAAACATTTTAAAAGAAATATGCCAAAAGGTTCAGTGCTTACCTATGGCTGTTCTTGCTCTTTCTGTGTACTTTTATACCTATTTAAATATTAACCATACAAAATCTTTTACATAGCTTTGTGCCATTCTGTACATTCTACTTTTATAACAACTCTAAAATTATTTAATAAATAAAATAGTTGTACAAAACATTCTGGCAGGCAGGAAGGAAAAAGTGTGTATGTGGTCTCTTTTAAGTGTCAGCTATCAACGATACCAAAGAGATTCTATTTTCAATGATGTTTTCTTGAGCTAAAATAGATCTTGGTTCATCCAAGATATTTAAAATCAACCTTCATCAGGGCACCTGGCTGGCTCAGTCAGAAGAGCACGCGACTCTTGATCTGGGGGGCGTGAGTTTGAGCCCCACGTTGGGTGTAGAGATTACTAAAAAAAAAAAAAAAACTAAATCAATTTAAAAAACATTTTTTAAATCAACCTTCATCGTGTCCCTCTAGTAAAATTTCTCTTACTTACAAATTTTCAAACAGCTTTAACCTGTGTTTAACAGACAGGAAACTGGTCAAATATTTGTATCTGCCTATTACCCCTGCCCCAATAACTAATCTTCCACTGCGATACAGGTTTTCTCAGTAATGTCAATACTTTGCCTTGAAATATATGATAGGAAGTTCACAGGCTTTGGTGTCAGGCTTACCATCTGTTTACTGTTATATCACCTTGCTATCTCTTACTGAGACTCGTTCATATCCTCTAAAATGAGGTTAATAACTCTTACTCTATTATTGACATGGTCAACACCGAGCAATTGGAAATAATATTCATCATTACTGTTATTACTCTTGATTATCCTTTATTATAAGGAAAAGAGCAAACAGTACCCCAAACAGTCATATGTTACAGGTGCCGTTGCTTTTAGGATTTACAAATGCGCACGGAGTGCCTGGCAATTTGAAAGGCCTAAACTTAAGGTCTGATGACGTCACAGCGCTGAAGTCACACGGAAGCCCATCTCTTGCTCTCTGCCACGCGGGGAGGGAATGGTCCAGCTCATAAGCCACAGCCCGCGAGAGTGAGAAGCAAGCAATGGATCTAGAACGTCTCCCAGGTTTCTTACCCCATTAATGAGAGGTGGATGGCCGTTCCATGTGCGCTGGTGCCTCCTTGACCATCTGCTCCCCAGCAGCGCTGGGTGCAGGAGAGCATTTCGTTCGTTCCAGCTACAAACCCGTAATAAGAGCCAGCTCGTGTTTCAGGCAGCGTTCTAGGAGCTGGGGGTGCACCCGTGAACTGGGCAGACTACAACATCTGCCCTTTTGAGTTTGTATTCCAGCAGGGAGAGGCAGGAATGAATAATTGATAGAGTAGCATCAGTACATTAGGTAGCCGAGAAGAGAGGCGTGTGATGGAAAAATAGGGCAGGGAAGGGGCGTGGGGGTGCTGGTGGCCAGGTGTGCCGTTTTCGAATGGGCTGTTCAGGGTCAGCCTCATTGAGAAGGTGCCATTTGAGCAAAAATCGGAACGCGGTGAAGGATCGAGGGACAGTAACAACCACCAGAGCAAACACGTTTGGTGTGGGTGGGCCTGGGTTCTCTCCCGAAAAATCAAACCGTGCTGCTAGGTATGCGGGTGATAGGCCTAGAGGGGAGGACAGATATAAGCAATTATGACGAACTGATAAGTACGACTCTCAACTCTGGAAACCAAACTGAGGGTTGCTGGAGGGGAGGTGGGGGGGATGGGCTAACCGGGTTGTGGGCATGAAGGAGGGCACGTGATGTGATGAGCCCTGGGTGTGATATTGAACTCTACATCTGAAACTAATGATACACTATAGGTTGGCTAATTGAATTTGAATTTAAAAACTGATAAGTACTACCTAAGATATAAAGGATGACCTCGAGTGGAGCCAGGGAAAGCTGACCCAAGGGATTGCCAGGGAAGATGATTCTAGAAGTTTGACAAGGGTTTTGCCAGGTAAGGAGGAGCACCGGGCCGATGGAACAGCACGTTGGGAGTCAAAGATAACACGGAGGACCTGGCAGACTGGTGACCTTTGAAGGCCCTTTTCCAGAGGGGCCATACTTCATTTGTCTGGTGAGGCCCAGTCGTATGAAGGCACAGCCAGAGTTCTGGATGGATCGCATTCCACTGCAAGCACGGAGCCTACTTTATTCAGCCGAGCCTTACCCCTGGTCTTTCAAGTTGTTCGCAGCTTCCCACTACGGCCCAGGAAAGCCAGGGTAAACATCTTTGTTCATAAATCTTTTTTACACTTGCTCAGTTATTTTCTTAGCATGAATTTCAGGAAGTTAAACTGCTGGATTCAGGGGTTTTCATATTTCAACCTTTGATACATTTCCCGCTTGGCCTTCCAGAAAGAATGTGTCAATTCTCAGTCCTACCAGCAGTGTGGGAGAGAGACTCTGCCCACATCCTTACCAACAGGTTGTTATTTTTAGTATTTTATCCCAGAAATTGGATATAAAAATAAATATGAGAAGACAGTTTCAGGCTCTGAGAAGGAAGTTTCCTAAACTGATCGTTTTTTTTTTCTATCTTGTTCAATAAAAGAAATGAGACGGAAGCCATCCTGCTGTGCGGACTTTACATGGTGAGTATGACGCTTCTGAAATCCACGCTCGGGACGCAGTCACCCATAGAATGATCAGACCATTTGCACCCATGACCTTAGGATTGACTCCTCCGGCTTCGGCAAGACTTCTGGCTCTGGGGAGGGGCAGCTCTGACGTCCAACCCCAGCTCCACCCCTCATCCGCTCACTGATCTTAGGCAAGTTACTATACCTGGGTGTGCCTCAGTGTCCTGGTCTGTCAAATGGGGCGGTGAATGCAGCCCATCTCTGAAGGAGTGGTTGTGAGGGGCCGTAATAAGCTGTGAGTTCTGGTCTGAGATGACAGCCATACATCCTGTCAGCATGAGGCATGGGACCCAGCCCCACTCTTTCTACACCCTTTTGTGCTGCCCCTGAGAACCTGGTAGTAGTGACAGGATTTCAAGGTTACCTGGATCATAAAGGACTCCTCAGACCTCAGTCACGTCCCCTTCCCACCACACGCTGGGGAGCCTCTGTGTCCCTCTGAGATGAGCTCCCCTCGCCCCCATCTGTTGCTCAGGGGAGTGGCTTGGGTCGAGGAAGACTCGGCTGGTCTTGGGCTCTCCAAGGGGACACGTGGGGGAAGAAGACATTCCCTGGGGACACATGGAACAAGGAGAGATCCTCCTCGGCATTTAGTAAGTGTTCTCTTATCACCTCATCATTGTCATCGTCACCATCTGCTTCATCCTCATCATCGCTAAACTCTCAGGCATTTCTGAATCCTCTCGGCGACTGTCGCTGCTCCAGCCAGACTGTCATGTTGTCACATTAACACTAAATAAGGCCTGTCTGCACGGCCTGGACAGCCTCTCATTTGTCCCTGTCTTCTTTTCTAAGGCAGAGTAACGCATTCGAGCAGAGTAATCGCAGCTAGTGCTTCTTGAAAGCCTACGAGGGACCAGCCAGCCCGGTGACCGTCATACACAGGACGCACCAGGGAAAGGCAGGGCACCTTATCCCGAATAGACAGACCTCAGTTTACTCCGACGTCACGCGCCGATGATCACGGCTCCCTGGGGTTGTAATCACAGGCCAGCCTTAAAACCCACGCTCCTCACCCCTTCTCACCGGGAGTCTGACCCCGGGCTCCACCGCTAACTAGCAGCCTGACCCCTAGGCAAGTTTCTTAACTTCCCCGCATGCGTGCTAATGGTAATGCCTATTTTAGGGGGTTAATAAGAGGGTTAAAAGAGCTAATGCATTTAAAGGACTTTGGTACAGGCTGCCCGGCCCACAATATGTTCTTCATAAATCACAGTTGTAAGGACTTTTTTTTTTTTATTACGATCATGGAGGGATCAAAAAGAGGAAGGAGATTCAGCAAAGGAGACTGAGAAGTGGCACCAACAAGATCAGGGAGGGGGGAACCAGGAGAGAGGGGTGTCATGGAAACGGAGGGGAGAGAATGCCAGGAAGGAGGGGGATCTAACATAAAAGGGCACTCAGAGGCCGGTTTCCTCTGACAAGACAAAAGAGCAATTTTCATCTCTTAGCGACCGATGAGAATAAAGGCAGAAAGGAAGAAAATTAGCCTATAGCTTTATTTTTTTTCAAGTTTTTTATTTAAATTCCAGTTAGTTAACATATGGTGTTGTTAGTTTCAGGTGTACGACACTTCCATACATCACCCTGTGTTCATCACGACAAGTGCCCTCTTTAATCCCCATCACCTATTTCCCCCATCCCCCACCCCCTCCCCTCTGGTAATCACCAGTGTGTTCTCTAGGGTTCAGTCTGCTTCTTGGTTTGCCTCTCTCTTTTTCCCCCTTTGCTCATCTGTTTTGTTTCTTAAATTCCACATAAGAGTGAAGTCATGTGGTATTTGTCTTTCTCCGATTGACTTGTTTCGCTTAGCAGAATGCTTTCTAGCTCCATCCAGGTCATTGCAAATTAGCCTATAGCTTTCAGTGAAGCCTTTTTTAGACTAACTCCATTAATCTGATCAGAATGCCCGGGTGTCAGTTCCATGTCTTCTAATTAGGGAAAATACGTATTTCTTTTCTTTAAAGTGAAACAAAACAGAACAAAAAAAGAAATGTCAGGTTACATCAGGTTGGTGAAATAAAAATTTAGACAATCTCCAATTTACACAGCGGAGGGGAGGGGAGGGGAAGAAAAAGGGGTGGATCACAGAACAGGTTTTCAAAGCAATGGTCTATACTGAACCCCCAAACTAACTCCAGTGAAAAGGAGAGTAGGAAATGGACAGAACTTATGGATGTTTCATTCCATCTTTCTAGTCTACCTGGTGCCACAAAGAAATTATGGCAACCCTAAACTGTGTCTTTGGACAAATATTCAACAAGTGTTTCTAGAGTAAAATTGAGAAAAAACGATAGGAAAGTGGGCTGCTCTTCTAATCTAGACTACATGAGGGAGGTAGATACTTCCCAAGGGAAGATTTAGGGAGACATAGGAAGGAATTAAGGATGAGAATCTACATACACTGTAAAGTGTTGGGGGCCCCTGTGGCTTTGGGGCCTGGGGGGAGCTGCCACTTGCCCAGGGTGGGGGAGGGGTCCCCTTTGGCTTGGGAGAGATGAGGGTGGCTTTCACGGTCCCAGAGGTGCCCCAGAGGGATGCAAGCAGTGGCTCTGTCCTGACCAGTTACCAGCTAAAGGATACAAGGCAGAGAGGCCCGCCCGGTCTCCTTCTGGCCATGAGAGTTAGGCAGGCTGAGGCTTAAGGCAAATTCGGGGTGCTGGGGGTGGGGGAGGGGTGATGGCAGAGCACCGGAAGCCGAACCTCCAACCCTCACCTCCATCACCACCACGGAGAGGTGGAGAGGTGAGTGTGGGTGTCCGGACTCCGGGTTTTAGGGTCAGATTGTGATGTCATCGATGGAGCAGGAGCAAGAAGCCAACGAGGAGCTGAGGGGCTGTTTCTGGAAGAAGCAGCACTTCAAGGCCGGTTCTGGGTATGGCAGCCCAGGGAGGGCTGTCCTGGCTTCTCCTGCTCCCTCGGGGCCTCGGCCTGCACCCCTTTGTCCCTACTGAGTTGTCATCAACTGCTAGCCTAACTAAAGCCCCAGTGTCTCTCCCAGGGCCCCTCGACCTCCGCCACTCCCGGGGCAACACAGCCCGGAGTTCTGTATGATCCCCTGGACCCTGCGATTCAGCCCGGCCTTCCTGTCCTGTGGCTCTCCGTGTGTCTCCGGGTCACCGCGCCCGCACCTGCGCTCCCCTTGCCCCAACAGCTCTGCGCTTCTCCCCCCGACGCCCCCGCTGCCACTGCTGCTTACGCTAACCTCTGAGCTCGGCGAGTCCCTATTTCCCGCATCACAACCGCCTCCGGGTCCTCAGGTCTGTGCGTTCAGTTCCCTCTCCGCACCCTGCCCTAAATGTCATCATCCCCCACCCCCAGCCTTGTCCTGCTCCTAGAAATAGGGACGTGTGCACCTACACAAGACACAGGGACCCTCAGGGCTGAGGCCGCTCACGTCCTCTTTTATCACCTTCCAAAATGAGATCCGGAGATGGCACAGGGCAGGTTCCAGGAAGGTCCACCTTTTCTTTCCCTCCCCCATGAGCGCCCTCCACTCGACTGAAATGCGGGATGGGGCTTCTCGGCTTTCTGATCGCCAGGTTCCTTCAGGTGCCACGGGCCGGGCCGCTAGATGGCTTTTCATCCCTCCCCAGCTACTCTCAGTTCTCGGGGTGGGGAGGGGGTGGCCTGGAGCCCGGGGAGGGGGGGCCTGTGTCCTGGAGCAGATCTCTTCAGGGCTTATGAGGAGGAGGCCCTGGCGCCATCAGGAGGGCTCCCAGGAGGAGCTGCTCTCTCCTTTCCTTCACTGGGGAGTGAGGAGAGGGTGGTGTCAGGCCACAGGAGAGATTCCGTTGTGACCGGGATGTCCACAAGCAGCAGCAAGAGCAGGAGCTGTGTCCCTGGAATCCCCCATTTGGGGGTTATTACCTCAGCACCAGACTCCTCCCCCATCGGACTCCTTCGGATACGGTAGAGAAGAAAACGTTGGGGCGGTCAACAAGCGCGCGCCCTCATCTGGCTGTATGACCGACGGGTCAGGCCAGTGGTGGGAAGGGGCTCTGTCCATCTACCTTTGGGGACTATTTCAGCCCATTTCTTCTTCCCTTTACCACATCTGCAAATTGAGGTTGATAAGAACCCCACCTCGGGGTACAACCCCGCCCCTTTATAGCTTTTTACTCTATTTCCCTTGTTCCTTTTTCCTTTACCTTTTCCGAAAATAATAACACAGAGACATTAAAATAGATGCTGATATATATTTATTGACATAGAAAGAAGCCCACGACATATATTGTTCGGTGGGAAAATACAGACTATAGAACAGCACTTGTACTGAGCACTTTTATCTATACATGTATCTATCTGGGTACGTAGGTATAGGGAAATATCTAGAAGGACATTCATCAAAGGGTCCACAGTGGTTAGATCAGGGTGGAGAGTTTGGGGTAACTGGTACTTCACTTTTTTGTACTTCTCTTTATTGTTTGGAGGTTTAAGGATGAATTATGCCACTTTCACAAAGAGAATAAAGCCATCAAGGAAATGGGCACACAAAGAATACAGAGCCTTAGGCAGCAGAGAGGGGAGTGGGGAAGCAAGGGCAGAGGTTGGGCTGTCTCCCTCCACTGAGCTGGTATCCAAGACCCTTTCTACTCTGCTCCGCTGGGAAAAGAAAGCTGCTTTGTGGATTCATGCAATTAGAAGCGCCCCTCCCCAGTCGTCCCATTGCTGGACTCTGAGTGTGGGTTAGGGTTCACTTAGGGCTGGGGGGCTACCACCTCACTGTAGCTCAGAAGGGTCATTTTGTTCTCCAGGGGCCTCTCTCTGCCCCTCCTCCTCCGTATGGGTCAGCTCCTGCAGGGTGATGATCAGATTCTCAAACACCTGGGCCCTGTTGCTGTCATTGTCACAGGTTTCCTTTGAGTGGCCCTCCTCGCCGCAATATGAACAGCGGATTGCGTGTTTTCGCTTCCTGGTTCTACGCAGATTCCCAGAACCACCATTCTTATACCCAGAACCCCCACTGGTGGAAGGAGACTGAGCCCGGGAACTGCTGGGAGAATCAATGACTAGCACTTGATCCTGAGGTCTGGCCCTGCGTCTGGGGAGAGGAGAAGCCGAGGACAGTGGAGGGTCCTGAGACTCCACCAGGATCACGTCCTCATCGGAGTCATCGAGGGCATCATCTATCTCTATCACGTTGCAGTCAGCACTGTCCACCACTACCGGAGGGGAGCCCTGAAATGCCACCGGGCTGGTGGCCCTCTCCACCATGGACTCAGATCTCTTGGGCCGTTTCTGCTTACTAAAAGTGTCATCCCAGTCCTCTTCCTCCCTTATCATCTTGATTAAGTCTAGGAAATTGGGGAGCCGCTCCTGCTCATTTGCATACATCCTAAGAAGGTGCTTGAGCCTAAAGCGCAGGTCCCCGTTCAGCTCGGCCCCTAAAAGGAGCTGGTGCAGGCGAGTCTGGTTGGCATCTTTCTGAGCTATGATCCCTGCCTGGATAGCGTTCTGGAGCTGCACTTCTAAACGGATCGCATAAAGGGAGGCTTTCTCCCCCTGTGCCTGCAGGGTGTTAAAAAATTTACCGTGAGTGGACACACTGCTTTCAGATTCTCCGAACACCAATTTCATGGCGCGCAAGAAATCTGCCACGCTTAGATTGGGGTTGGCGGCCTGGAGCAAAAGCAAGACCTCCCTGGCGGGGCCTCGCAGGGTTTTCAGCAAGCGCTTGAGCTTCTCCTCCTCAGACATATTCCAATCTGGCAGGGCCCCATCGACTTGGATCAGCCAGTTTTCAAAGGTGTCTTCCCCCTGGGCTGGCACCACCCTCCCCGAGAACACTTTCATGTTTCTCTCGGCCATGGTGGCCATTAAAGGACCGAGACTTCTGCCCAGGGACCTCAGCATAGAATGGGCCCAGGGCGGCAACGGTGCGTTCTGCCGCCGGCTATTACCCATGCGCGCAAGGATGCTAGCCATGCCTGACATCGAGGATCGAGGATCGGAGGATCCGAGTCTAACAGGATGCCCAGGCTTTGTGAAAAAGCCTAATCTGAAGGCGTGCTGCGGGACGCTGCCTTCCTCCCGTCTCAGTAGGGACTGTAAACAAGAAAGAGAAAACAAAAAACAAAAAACGGGGAGTAGTTAATAAGGGAACTGGCTGCAGTGGTATTCTCTCCCTTCCTGAATGTCCTGCAGTACATTTTATATCTGCCCACTGCCCTAAAAATATCTTCTAGGAGACTGGCAATTACAACCTTATGGAGCCAGCCGGTGTCTGCGTTGTTAGCAGGGTGCTTTTTACAGCCATATCCATCCCCTCCCGCCAGTCGTCCAGGAGGGAGGGCAACTGTTGCTTCTAAGTGTCATAGCGTATGGAAGCTGATAGTGGGCTCTCAAAATAGAGCACAGTGGTCACAGATTTGTAGGAATAAATAAGGTCTCATCAACCTCCTGGTCTCAGGTCCCAACCACACCCCCTTCTCAAAGTTCTCCCCTCCCCCGTTATTTCTCAGATTCTTACGGGAGCGCAAGAACAGGCGCGCGCGCCTTTATTTCACTTCCAGCCACTGCAACCGGTGGCCTCCGTGAGAAAGCTCGTCTCCGCCGATCTCTGTCCACCGGGGGTCGCCGATCCGGGACCTCGGGGTGTCCAGACTGCGCCGCCGCGGAGGGCAAGGCAGGGAAGGGAAGGGTCGGGAGCAGCCTCATCCCTCATCCCGCTCCCTCCCTCCCGCTCCACCCCCGCCCTCCGCCGCCGGCAGGCGGAAAATTCCTCTCCCACCTTCCGAGTACCAGCCAAAGCGACCCCCGCCCCAGGACATTTCCGCCCGGGCAATCTTCGGCCTACCAGCTCTGCAATCAGCCGCGCAGAATTCAAGTTCAGATTCGGCTCTGATGGCCTGCCACAGAGACAGGGAATGGGAGTTGGACACGCACACCCACATACTCCTCTCCAGAAGAGATGAGGAGATGCAAAGGGGGTTCGAGGCAGACAGCTTGCGTTCCTCCCCCCCACCCCGAAAACACCCCCCTCTCAATCCAGGCAAATCCTACCCAGTAGGCAGCATCCGGCGGTACCCCACCTCCTCCCTCAGCGCCGCGGGGCCAGGGGAGTGCTCCTAACCCTCGCAGTCCTCGATCCCCCAAGCGGGGAGCCGCCCAGGACTGGCGGGGCTTCCCCTCCTCTCTCCGCGCCGGGCGATCGCGCCCCCTTTCTTTACCTGTGCTCGGCTGCTGGGCAGCGGACGCGCGGGCCTTGGCAGCTGCGGATGCCGCCTTCCGGGGTCCGCGGCCCTACAGGGGCAAAGGGACGGGCACGGCCTCGGCCGCCCAGCGACCGCGAGCTGCCCGCGGAGCGGCTCCGCACCGCCTTCCAGCGAGCGGTAGCCGAGCCCAGACAGCGCGGTTCCCACGGCAGCCGCCGCGCCTTTTATCCTCTGCCCACTGAGACAAAAGAGCGTGACGAGAGGGCCGGCGCGGCCAATCAGCGGGGCGCGGGGGCGGGCTCCCGCGCGGGCTCCAGCCGGATGCAAACGCACGCCTGCGGAGGCGGCGGGGCGCGGGGCGCGGGGCGCGGGGCGCGCGGCGGGGGGCAGCAGCTCTGCCGGCGTCCAGGGCAGCTTCACTGCCTGGACTGGAAGAGTTCGCGGCTCTTCCCTTCTCGCTCTCGCCCCCGTGGCTCAACTCCGCGCCTCGGGGGCTCGGGTGCATTAAACCCAGAGTGGGATGGCGATCAAATCAACGATAAAAGTCGCTCACCTTTGTATGGGGGGGAAGGGAGCGAAGAGCACGAGCGCTTTCTCGGCGCAAACAGGCTCGCCCCACTCTTGCTGTGAAGGAGGTAGTAGTGTGTCCGCTGAACAGGGAAGGTGCTCAGGCATCCGGGCTCTTAACCGGTACTCACCGAAGTAGGGGTGCAAGGCTGGCTGCATGAGAATCATTTGGGGGCGCTTGTTAGAAATGCAGATTCCTGGGCCCCGTATCTGGGGGGAAGGCTCATTTACTAGGACTAGAACTGGGCGTGGTTTGGCGCTTCGTATTTTTAACCAGCTCGGGCGGTTCATTCGGAGAGGTGCGGGGAGGATGGTGAATAAG
Source organism: Ursus americanus (assembly GCF_024610735.1). NCBI lineage: Eukaryota > Metazoa > Chordata > Mammalia > Carnivora > Ursidae > Ursus > Ursus americanus. Next base: position 30,119,307 of record NC_142164.1, read on the forward strand.
TAAATGGACCTGCCTCCAATGTATCAGTTCATAGCCTATCTGTGGGGAAATGCAGCTCCGGAGCAGACGCCCCTCCCCCAGGGGTCCATGGTCCGCCCGAAATTGTGTGCAAAGATTCTGGAGTCTGTAGGAAACAGTAATGGGCCCTCAAATGTACCAAGTCCTCATCCCTGGAACGTGTAAATGGTACCTTGTAAACTGAAAGAATCTTTGCCTTGGTGCTTAGATTAAGGATCTTGAGGTGGGGAGATTATCCTGGGGTATCTGGGCGGCCCCTAAATGCAGTCACCTGTGCTCGTGAGAGAGAAGAAGAGGGCGAGCTGACGCACAGCGCACACCGAAGAGGGGAAGGGGAGGTGTAGACACAGGCAGGGAGCGAGCGGTGTGGCCACAAGCCCAGGAATGCCGGGGACCATCGGGAACGGAGGGGGGGGGGCGAAGAACAGAGCGCAGCCCTGCCCACTCCTTGGATTCGCCCGGAGAAATTGGTGTTGAAGTTCCAGTGTCCAGAACGATGAGAGTATACATTTCTCATGTTTTAAGCCGCAAGATTTGTGGTGATCTGTGATGGCAGTCCTGGGAAACCAATACGGACTCTGTAGTTTTCTGAGTCCACAGCTTTGTAGAGTTTTAGAGGGGCCTGGGGTCCAGCAATGGTTAAAAACCACTCCCTTCCAATCTTTCCTCATTAATATCTTTCTCCCTCATCTTGTAGGACAGGAAGAAGTGTGAGGAATGACACACAACGCGACCAGACCCCCGAACCACAGCTCTCTGCAGGTGATATGGTTCTTCGGTCTCTCAACTCGAGGACGGGGTGCTGGGTCGCCCTTCTGTGAGCTCCTGGGTGGACCTCTCCTTTGTGGATGTGGCACCCCTGGCCTCAGAGAAGGAGCAACCGCACGAAGACAGCCTGCGGGGCTGTCCGGGGCCAGTGGTCGGAAGCCAGTGGCTCCACATACTAGCCTGCGGGGGCTGCCATCACGAAGTCTCACAGATCGGGTGGCGAAAACCAGACATGGGTGTCCTCGCAGTTCTGGAGGCTAGAGGTCCAGATCAAGGTGCCCGCGGGATTGGTTTCTCCTGAGGTCTCTCTCCTTGGCTTGCGGAAAGTTCTACTCTTGCTGCCTCCTCTCAGGGTCGATGCTCTCTGTGCCTGCTCTGCTGTTCAAATTCCCTCTTCTTTTTTTTTTTAAGATTTTATTTATTTATTTATTTATTTGAGAGAGGAAGAGTGAGTGAGAGGGAGAGAGAACCTCAAACAGACTCCGCACTGAGCACAGAGCCTGACACGGGGCTCGATCTCACAACCCTGAGATCACAACCGGAGCCGAAACCAGGAGTCGGACACTCAACTCACTGACCCACCAGGCGCCCCTCAAATTTCCTCTTCCTATAAGGACCCCAGTCATATTGGACAAGGGTCCCACTCTCACAGCTTCATTTTGACTTAATCACTTCTTTTCTGGGCCCATCTCCAAATACAGTTATAGTCTGAGGTACTGGAGGCTAGGGCCCCCACCCATGTACTTTGGAGGACACGATTCAGCCCATCACACATTATTTTCCCTTACTTTTGGTTCTGGGAAAGCGTGTCTCCTTTCCCTAAGGTACAGTGTGGCCAGGAGGTCCCTGTGGGACTTTGGGGGCTCAGGGTGGTGAGGGCCGGCACTGCCCAAGTGGACTGCCCAAGTTCAAGGTTGTTGCTGTTGCTTGTTCTTGACCAGTGATGCTTGGAAGTAAGTGAACAGCTGGATGCCCATCAGCTCTTGCCGGGTTCTTCTTCAGCCTGTCAGGATACCTCGCCTGCTCCTTCCTGCTTTCTTATTTCCAACCCTACTACTTAGAATCCCTTGGAGGATACAATCCACATTTGGAGGATACAATCCACATTGGGAGGCAAAGCCCCTTCCATCTCAGGACTGTGGCCTGTGTCTTGTGGATGGAGCAGCGCGGGGTGGGGGGTGGTAGAGGTAGGGGGAAGGCAGGCTGGTCACCCTGCAGTCAGCGATGATGCTGGCAGAAGCTTCTGGGTTAACTTCAGACCGCTCCTTTGGCTCCCCAGCACCATGACATCTGACCCTGGCCTCTAAGCAGATTCTTTTTCTGAATTTGAATGGTTTCGTCACCAAGTCAGGTGATCTGCAGCCGGACCTGGTGGCATCGAAGAAGACCAAGATGAGACCTCAGAGCTCTGGCAGAAATGTTGAAGGGAAATGGATGGTGTAGCAGGTGCCCGGGTTGGGTCATTAGAACAAAAAGAGGGTCTTTCCACGTGGCGCTGGAAGGAGCACTTGCTAAGCTGGCCCCAGTCGGCACCCCTTATCTCTGACTTCATGTTTTGGGGTGTCTGGGGACACTTCCAATCGCAACGCTTCAGGCTCTGGTGGCTCTAAGGAGGCCACATCTGATTTTCCAATTGCAAAACATAAACTTTAAACAAACTGACAGTCAGGAGCTAAAACTTTTCAATCAAAGCAGTAATAGCTACCTTTGCTTGCCTTGCTGCTCTTTATCAGGAAATTTCCATCCATTATGTCACTTAAGCATCTCCAGCAGTCCTGTGGAGATAATAGCTAAGGGCTTGCGGTCACTTCACACCAGAGCTCTGGCTCATCGGAAGTCAAAGCCAAACAGAGATGTTTCCAAAAGACCCTTTCTAGACGGAGCAGGGACCCCGAGGGTGGCATGTTTCATGAAAATATTCCACAAGACGGTGATAATAAGGTATTTTTAGACAAACAAAAACTAAGAGAGTTTGTCACCGTCAGACTGCACTAATGGACATTCTAAAGGATGTACTTCAGGGGGAAAATTATCTTAGAAGAACGAGATGCAGAGTGGAATGGAGAGCAAGGAAAGTAATGGTATGTGGGCAATTCAAGGGAACGTGGATGGAAGAAGGAATCATAAAAATGTCCGTTCTGTTTTCTCAAAAATAAACTTGAAGTACCTTATAATATGAAAAGACGTCAGGAGCAGCATAAATGGAGCTCAAGTTTTCTAAGAAGCTCGTTTCATATTGGAAGCGATTTAGGTACTTATTAAATCTAGGCTTTTATCAAAGGTAATTATGTATGTAGAAAGTAATAGGATGTAATTATTAAAATAATAGCAACATAATGTAAATCTTCAAACTAGGAGAGAGGGGGAAATAATTGAAAAATTTAAAAAATCTCAATTCTTTTTAAGTCAAGAAAGAAGAGGCAAAAGAAACACAGGCGGAACCAATGCAAGCGCAAAATAAAATGGTAGCTTGGAAAAAAGGGGTAGCTCGAAACCCCAATGTATCAATAATTTTATTAAATGTTTATGAGCTAAGTGCTCAAGTCTTATCAAATAGGAATATTAAATACATCCATATGCTGTTTGGGAGAAACAAATCCAGGGCGCCTGGGGGACTCAGTCGGTTAAGCCTCCAGCTCTTGGTTTCAGCTCAGGTCATGATCTCAGGGTGGTGAGGTTGAGCCTTGTGTCGGGCTCCGTGCTCCGTGGGGATTCTGCTTGAGAGTCACCTCTCCCTCTCCCTCTGCCTCCACCGCCCCCCCACTCACACATGCTCTCCTCTCTCTCCCTCTCTAAAATAAATAAGTCTTTTTAAAATAGAGAGAGGGGCACCAGAGTGGCCCTGTCGGTTAAGTGTCTGACTCCTGGTTTCGGCTCAGGTCGTGATCTCAGGGTCCTGAGATCAAGACTGCTTCCTGCTCCACGCTCTGTGCAGTCTGCTTCAGTTTCTCTCTCCCTCTCCCTCTGCCCCTCCCCTCCCCTGCACTCAAGGAGAGAAATCCAAAATATAAGGATACAGATAGGTTGACAATAAAAAGATGGAGAGAGATAAATCATACAAATACTTATGTAAGTGATAGAAAACGTGTGTAGTGATATTCATATCAGAAAAAAGCCACTTAAAAAGCAAGAAGCATTATTAGAGATATAGAAGGTCATTTATTTCATCATGATAAAAGACTCAATTCACCAGGAATGATTGGAATGATTGTGCTTTTATAACAAAACCTCAAACTATATAAAGGAAAAGTTAACTTCCTGGGAGAAATAGACAAATATACAATCAGAGTGCGAGGTCTTTCCCCACCTCTCTCAGTAGTTCATCAAAGAGACAAAAAACATGTCTCTAAGGATATAGAATTTTTGAACAACATATTTAGTCATTTGAGCTTATAGCCAATGTATAGAACACTGCACCCAACAACTACAGAAGACACATACAGGACGTTTATAAAATTTGACCATGTAGTAAGCCAGAAAGCAAGCCTCGACACATTTCAAAAAACTAGAATCTGATCATAATGCAAATAAGTTAGAAATCGATAACTATAAAAGATAGCTGGGAGATCTCTGCATGTTTGGAAATTAAGATACCCATTCGGAAATAACTGATGGGTCAAAGAAGAATGATAGTGGAGTTACAAAACATTTATAGTTGAACAATAATGAAAATACATCAAGGGGCGCCTGGGTGGCTCAGTCGTTAAGTGTCTGCCTTCGGCTCAGGGCGTGATCCCGGCGTTGTGGGATCGAGCCCCACATCAGGCTCCTCTGCTAGGAGCCTGCTTCTTCCTCTCCCACTCCCCCTGCTTGTGTTCCCTCTCTCACTGGCTGTCTCTGTCTGTCAAATAAATAAATAAAATCTTTAAAAAAAAGAAAATACATCAAAACTTGTGGGATGCATCTAAAGCAATGCTTAGAGAGAAGTATCTCTTAGCAACGACGAAAGGCCAAAAGCTGATGAGTTAAGTATCCATTTGCAAGGTTTAAAAAAAGCAAACAAGGTAATCCCAACAAAATTAAGAAAACAGGAAATTATAAAGAACAGAGATTAATGAAACAGCAAACAAAACAAAACAAAACAAAACAAAAAAACCACCTCACAATTCAATGTCCTCTCTTGACACTTCCATTCGACATTGTACTGGGGTACGATCTAATGATTTACAAGAAATATAGATTCCGTCATTCAGAGGACCAAAATACATTCCTCAGATATATTGAGTCTTCAACCTCAGTTCCTGTAAATGCTTCAGAGTCGGAAAGGTGAAGTGGGTGTCTTGTTATTAATGAAGGTGACTATTGGACCCCACACAAGGGTAGGGGCTGGTCGCCAGGAGGACCAACCAAGTGATTAAAGTGTTGGAACTTTCAGTTCCACCCTCTCTGGAGAAAGGGGAGGGGCTGCAGTTTGAATCAGACAATGGAGAAAGGCTTAGTCAATCGAGACAGTGTAATAAAACCTCCGTAAACCCCCAAAAGGACAGCCTTTTGGAAGCTTCCATGCTTGGGAGACCAGAATGCTTCCACATGCCACGGAGCCAGGCTCCAAGCTCCACGAGGACAGAAGTTCCTTTGTTCAGGGCCTCACCTTATGGATCTCTTCATCTGCCTGTTGATTCGTATCCTTTATCATATCCTTTCATAAACTGGTAAACGTAAGTGTTTCCCTGAGTTATACGAGCTGTTCTAGCAAGTTCATCAAACCATTGGAACCTGGAATCCATAGCCAAACAGTCAGAAGCACAGGGAACAGCCTGGGCTTGAGACTGGTGTGTCTGAGGTGGGGGCGGGGGACCCTCTTGTAGGACTGAGCCCTTAACCTGTGGAATCTGATGCCATCTCTGGGTAGACGGAGTCAGAATTAAGCTGAATATTCGGACACCCTGGTGGTGTTTGAGAATTGCTTGGTGTTCACCGGGGGACCACTGCCCCATGTTGGAATTGGGTCTAGGAACCCTAAAAGCTGGGGGTTCTAGCCAGGGAGATTAGGCCAGAAAAAGAAATACATAACATCCCGATTAGAAAGAAGTAAAATGATCTCTATTTGTAGATGATATGATTTTGTACATAGAAAAGCCTAAGGAAACCACTGAAAAACTACTAGAACAAATCGATTAGTTCTGCATGATTGTAAGATACAAGATTAATATACAAAACTCAATTGTATTTCTATACACTAGCAACGAACAACCCAAAAATGAAATTAAGAAAACAATTCAATTTACAGTTACATCAAAAAATAAAATATTTATGAATAAATTTAACAAGTGTGAGACTCCTACCATAAGAAACACAAATCGTTGCTGAAAATAACTAAAGATCTAGGGGTGCCTCGCTGGCTCAAGTAAGTACAGCACGTGACCCTTGATCTCAGGGTTGCAAGCTTGAGCCCCCCATTGGGCATGGAGCCTACTTAAAATTAAAAAAAAAAAGAAATTAAAGATCTGAATAAATGGAAAGATATTTCATCTTCATGAATTGGAAGACTTAATATTACTAAGATGGTGACCTACAAATTCAATCTGATCCCCGTCATAATTCCAGTTGGCTTCTTGGTAGAAATTGACAAGCTGATGGTAAAATTGATGTGGAAATGCAGGGGACCCAGAGTAGCCAAAACAATCTTGAAAAAGAAGAGCAAAGCTTGAAGATTCACACTTCACAATTTCAAAACTTATAAAAAGCTACAGACTCAAGACTGTGTGGTACTTGCATGAGAATAGATATACAGATCAGAATAGAATAGAATTCAGTGTCCAAAAATAGATCCATACATTTATGGTCAATTGATTTTTGACAAGGGTGCCAGACCATTCATTGGGGAAAAATAGTCTGTGCAAGAAATGACACAGGGACACTTACATATCCACAAAGTAATGATGTTGGACCCCCACCTCACACCATGTACACAAATCAATACAAAATAGATCATAGGTTTAAATATAAGAGCTAAAATTATAAGACTCTTAGAAGAAATCATAGTAGAAGTATATATTTGTGACCTTGAGTTAGGCAGAATCTTCTATGACACCAAAGCACAGGCAACAAAAGAAAACACAGATGAACAGACTTCATCAAAGTGTAAAAATTTGTGCATCAAAGGACACTATCAGGAAAGGGAAAAGAAAATCCACAGAATGAGAGAAAATATGTGCAAATCGCATATCTGATAAGGGACTTGTGTCTAGACTATATAAAGTACTTTTATAACTCAATAATAAAAAGACAAATAATCTGGGTGCTTGGGTGGCTCGGTCTGTTAAACATCTGCCTTCAGCTCAGGTCATGATCTCAGGGTGCCAGGATCGAGCCCTGCATCGGGCTCCCTGCTCAGTGGGAAGTCTGCTTCTCCCTGTCACACTCCCTTTGCTTGTGTTCCCTCTCTCGCTGTCTCTCTCTGTCAAATAAATAAATAAAATCTTAAATAAAAAAATAAAGAAGACGGACAGCAACAAGTATCGGCAAGGCAATGGACAAACTGGAATCCTCAAATATTGCTGGTGGGAACGTAAAATGATACAGCCACTTTGGCAATTTTTGGAATTTCCTCCAAAGGTTAAATACAGAATTACCATACCATGCAACAATTCCACACCTGGGTGAATTCCCAAGGGAAATGAAAATATATATATCCCTATCAAAACTTGTACACGAATGTTCATAGCAGCATTACACGTAATAGTCAAAAGGTGGAAACAACCCGAATGTCCATCAACTGGTGGACGGATAGAAGGAATGAAGTACTGATCCACGCTACCACACCCATGAACCTTGGAGACGCGGTGCTAAGTGAAAGGAGCCAGTCGCCAAAGGCCACAGATTGTATGGTTCCATTTGTATGGAATGTCCAGAAGAGCCAAATCCAAAGAGACAGAAAGTAGGCTAATGGTTGCCCGGGGCTGGGGGGAGGAGAGAAAAGGGGGCGACTGCTAATGGGTACAGGGTTTCATTTTGAGGTGACGGAAAAGTTGTAAAAATCAATTGTGATAATGATTGTACAGCTCTGAATATATTTTTAAAACCACTGAGTTGTATACTTTAAAAGGATGAATTGTACGAGTGTGCACTGTATCACAATAAGGCTGGGTTTTTTTTTAAATCATTTTTTCATTTTTATGTATTTATTTTTTTAACTAGGCTCTACACCCAACGTGGGGCTCGAACTCACGACCTGGAGATCAAGAGTCTCATGTTCTACCGACTGAGCCAGCCAGGCGCCCCTACATTTTTATTTAATTTTTCAGATCACTTTAACAGCTGCGTTTTTTAAGAATTTTAAGTGGCTTAGATTTTCTTTTATTCTCGAAGTATAGTTGACATGCAGTGACATGCAGTGTTGTGTTAGTTTCAGGTGTACAATGTAGCGCGTTGGCAATTCCACACATGACTCACCACAAGAGTGGTCTCCATCTGTCACCATACAGATGTTATTACAATATTGTCGACCAAATTCCCTGAGCTGTACCTCTCATCTCTGTGACTTATTTATTTTATAACTGGACGTTTGTATGACTTAATTCCCTTCATCAATTTCCCTCCCCTTACCTCCCGTCCGGTAGCCACCAGTTTGTTCTCTGTGTTTCAGGGTCTCTTTGGTTTTTTTGTTGGTTGGTTTTGTGTTTTCGATCCCGTGCAGGAGGGAAATCGTATGCTATGTGTCTTTCTCACGGATCAGATCTAGAGCGAGAGAGGGAGGAGGGTGGTGTGCAGAGGTGAAGGCAGGTGGGAAAGCGCTGGGTGCCCCCTTGTCACGGGAGGCTGGCGGGGTGAGCGGCGGATCAGGCTGCTGGCCATTCCGGTGTGTGCAATGAAGGGCACACTGAATTACGGCCTGGAGGCTTGGGTTCAAATGGCAGCTCTGCCACTCTTGGAACAATTCATCAATCTCTGGGCATGTCAGTTTCCTCGTCTAAAGGGCGGACGTCCTAACAAGGGTAGCTTTTTCATCAGACTGTCGCAAGGATCAAATAAAATCATCCTGTAAGAGCACTGTAAAGGGTGCCTGGGTGGCTCAGTCAGTGAAGCATCTGCCTTCGGCTCAGGTCATGATCCCAGGGTCGTGGGATCAAGCCCTGCATCGGGGGTCCCTGCTCAGCGGGGAGTCTGCTTCTCCCTCTCCCTCCACCCTTCTCCATGCTCGTGCTCTCTCTCTCTCTCAAATAAAAAAAAAAGCACTGTGAAAACTGACGGTATACAGAAAGATGGGGTTATGTGTTTGCTTGCATTCTTTACTTGTGTAATGCGGGCCCCTGGGACGGTGTCTGGCTCACAGCAAGTTCTCAATAAACGCTTGTTGAATGAATGAAGAATATATGTACTAGACTAGGAGTACTGACTATTTTGAAGACTGGGTGCTCGCGATAAGCAAAGGTAGCAGACAGGCAGAAGTAAGTTTCTGCACCCTTCTCCTTGGAGTGCCGTCGCCGTCCCTTGACAGGGAGGTGCCCTGGAGGTATGAATATCCAGTGTGCTCATGCTACCATGTTTTCCCGAGCCCCGCCCACTCAGTCCCGCCATGAAAAGAGCAACGGCGGCCATTCATCAAGAGCTCATGATGTTCTCGGCACTAGGCTTTGCGTGCACATCCTCAGCTTCATCTTCCAATCTCACCCCCACGTGTAATGACTATTTTTCTTGGGGGAAAAAAATACATGTTAATGGCTCTAAAGCTTGAGTTTTCTCACCGAAGCTGTAAGGCAAATCTTACTACAGACGTTGGCTTGGTTCCTGTGGGAGTTTCTTTTCTCAGGGCTCTTGTAGGCACAACACAACCCCAAGCTCGATTGTGCGTGGCAAGGGGCCCAGCTACCATAGCTGTGCCATCGGGCCTGGCTGTGACTGACGCGGGGCAAAAGCAGGGGCAGGGGGCGAGCCATTGGGGCTCTTCTTCCTGAGGTGGTCCCCAGTGTTGTGACGGGCCAGCTAAAGACCCCGACTGTTGATGGGTTCCAACGTGCACCAGGGCACCGAGACTCATCTCTTTCTTTCACGGCTACATCGCTGGGACACAGCAGCTGTCATTCAAATCCAGGTAATCTCTTTTCAATGCTCTGTGACATTTAAGGGAGCAGATGGAACAACTTGTCAAATGCTTGGCCGAAGCTGCTCACCTGGGCCCACAAATCCTTCCCCTCAGCCAACAGATTTTTCATAAAGGAGCGCTAATCTCTCTGGCTTACTGCCCTTTGCAACCCTACAACCTTAGATGCCAGGGCCATTGGCTAGGTTCAGAACCCTCTGGTAGGCTCTCCCATACTGCCACCTCCATTCTTCCTTTGTAATTCTATCACAGGTAGAAGAATAGAACTACTTGTTGATCGCCTTGGGTCTCCCTAAGTGCCCCCAAGTTCCATGACAGTAGATGGAATTGACTACCTTCCCCGCTGGACCCACAGTGTTCAGCGCCGGGCCTGGCCCAAAGCACGTGCTTAATCAATATTTGTCGAAGAATGAAGGGATGAATGAACGAACAAGCGAGAGAAAAGTAGAATCAGATTAATGTGGTAATTGTTCTCAAACTTTGAAGAGCTGTCATATGGAAGAGGGAGGATTTTTTTTCATTATCTTTTTCTTTTGAAATAATTTCAAAGTTAAAGAGTGGGTGCAAGAACACTAGAAAGAGGGGCACCTGGGGGGCTCAGTCGGGTAAGCCTCCGACTCTTGATTTCGGCTCAGGTCATGATGTCAGGGTTGCGGAATCAAGCCCCGCATGGGGCTCTGTGCTAGGAACGGGGTCTGCTGGAGAGTCTCTCTCTCTCCCTCTGCCCCTCCCCCTGCTCGCACTCTAAATAAATAAATAAATAAAACCTTAGAAAAAAAAGAATACTAGAAAGAATCCTCCTAGGCTATCTATCCAGACCTCACCAATTGCAAATATTTTGGGACTCTCTCACTACTTATATATTAATGTTCTTTTTTCTGAACCATTTGCAGAACTATCGTGTATGTCATTCCACTTTTCTTCATGTTTCAGTGGGTAGTTTCCAGGGACAAGGACATTCTCAGAGATAACCACAGCACGGTTATCAAATTCAAGATCTACAGTCTACAGTCCTTGTTCCAAGTATTGTGTGGAAAACTTTTTCTGTTCGCTTTGGTTCCCCAGGGTAGAAGTTTTCACAGGTAGATAGATACACGAGGAAGCTGATTTTTGACCATAGAATGTAAAGAGTGATCTAAAAAAATTAGAACGGACCATCAGAGAATGAAACGGCCTCTCTCCAACAACAGAGAACTCCCTGTCGCTGGAGGTGTTTAGAGGGAGACAGATTACCTGTCAGGAACGAGGGAAGAGGAGCTACGGAATAAGTGTCTTTCTGGATACGCCTCTGCAAACGAGCGGACTTATGTGCAACATTCTCGGCTTCTTTTTTTTCCGCTTAGCATTTCTAGTGTCAGGGTTGGCCCTTTGTGGGTGGCCGGAGTAGCCAGTCTTTTCCATGGCATGGTGTCGAAGCAACCTCGTTCCATCAGCCCGATAGTCTTTCCCCTGACATGTTCTATGAACAGGTCAGCCCTGAAATAATACTAATGTGTATTATGTGCTTACGAGGGGCCAGCCACTGGTTTAAAGTGCTTCGCAGGTGTTAACTCATTACGTCTCCAAAAAACCCCCAGGATGTAGCTACTGTTATCATCCCTATGTTACTGATGAGGAATCTGAAGTTCAAGTAGGTGTTTGGTATCTTGTGTTGGTTCAGATCCAATGTGTTAGAATATTTAAGACATTATGTTCCAGTTCAAATGAGTGTATGTGGAGATTTTAAAAATTGGCTCAATTCCTAGAAAGGGAAAAAAAGTGAAAGAAACTGAAACATGGTACTTCAAGACCTCAATATTAGTATTTCTTTATCTTCTTATATGTATTCTTTTCCCAAAAGTTCAGGCTAATTCAGAGTTTGGGGGGTTATTTTTGTTGTCGTTGTTGTTGTTCCATATATTTTTGAAAGATTTTATTTATTTGAGAGAGTGAGTGCACACAGGGGGAAGGGGCAGACGGCGAGGGAGAAAGAGTCTTAAGCAGACTCTGCACTGAGCGCGAAGCCCGATGCGGGGCTTGATCTCATGACCCTGAGATCACAACATGAGATGAAATCAAGAGTCGGACACTTAACCAACTGTGCCACCCAGGTGCTCCTGGTTCTATATTTCTAAGTTTCCTGATTTTCTGATTGTTGTTGTTGTTATTGTTTTTATTTTAAACACATACTTTTCACTTTAATTGATATAACAGTTCCAGACTCAAGACTCTCCTAGGGACTGTCTGTATAAAGCCAATGATTCTCCCTATTGCACTGTCATCCCAGAACACAGAGGAAACACGACCATAGCTCCTTATTTCCCAAGCCTTGGGGATTTCATCATATTTTTCAGAATAGTTATCTCCTGGCCGATTCCTACTAATCGTTCAAATTTCAGCTTAAATGTCAGAAAAGTTTTTGCTACCCTTCAAGATGGTCAGATTGTGGTCCGATTGCCCTGTTACCTGCTCCCACGGCAACATCCATCTTTCCCTCAGAGCATCCATCACATGTCATACGACTGTCTTCTGCCTTTACAGTTAGACCGTCATACAACCTCCTGAGGGGCCGCATCTGTTTTCCTTCCCAATGTAGCTTCAGCGCTTAGCACATTGTAGCCACTCAATAAATGATGAATGAATGAACCAAAACACGAAGACCTGGTTCCACTCCAGAAAAGGAGGTTGGCAAAGGAAAACATCGAGGAGAAAGCGGTGCCGCTGGAGGTAAAAAGAAGGGGGCCCTGGTATCAAAAGTCAAAGCCAACGAGTGACTTGGTCAAAATGAGGGATTCGGTGGGTCCGGCAGAGAGCTGTGGTGCCAGCCAGAACTTTGGTCGTAGCTACGTGACAGCAGCAGCGGCAGGAAAGATCTCAATTTGGCGCTAGCATGCCATAGCTGGCCAGAAGTAGTCTGCTGTCGAGGGTCAAACCCTTCCAGAAAGAAAGGATACTATGGAACACGTGCCCCTGTAGTTTTCTTCGTTGGGGATGGAGGAATAGAGCTAGCCTAACGAGTCTTCAGGGAAGAACTATAAAAGGTTTTCCAGAGGAGGGGTCTTGGTGGCCCCCAAATCATGTCCCCTCTAAGTGGCAATCACAGAGCTGCCATTAGCATTTCTCCATGCAGCCCCCAGATGGCAGCAGTGTGTTACTCTTGAGCGGCAAGCTGCCCATAAGGGCTCTGCCCTGCCATCTTGCTTGCCATCGCACGACTGCCCTATAGCAAGCTCAGATTCGGAGTTTCTTCACCCTGTGCCAAGAGGCTTGCAATGTGTCTTCTGGGAGTGAGCCCACTGGTCTTTTCCTTGGGGGCTGGCTCCCAGCAGCCCTGACTCTGGAAGTTGCTTTCCTCTCATTGCCCCCCAGGGTGCGCTCCAACCCTGCTGGAAATCGTGACCCAATGGCTCCCGCCAACAATCCACAGTCTACCATGTCCAAAACAGAATTTGTATCTCACGCGCCCCCTCCCTCACCCCCACTCCAGCCTTCACTTCTCTATAGCATCTTGAACATCTGTCCATTCATCAAGTTCTGGTGAGTCCACCTCCGAAACATTTCAGATCTGAGCTCTCTTTTCTAACTCTCCTGGCACAGGAGAGCCTCACCACCGCTCAGCTAAGCTCCTACCTCATCCGCTTATCTCCATCGTCTTCCTCCCACAATCCATCTTGCCACCATCTGTGACTTTGCCCAAACTCCGCCCAGGACAAGAATGCCCCCTTTCATGAATCTGTTCAGATTCTCCTCACACTTCAAGGTGCAGATCATTCTTTCCACGGTCTACTGAGCTTCATTTGGACCTCCTCTGATAGCTCTCATTTTTCACCCTCTGCCTTGAAGATTATTCATTATTTATATCTATGGAAATCTCCCTCCTTCCCTTAGCCCAGGATGGCAACTACGTGGCACAAATTCTTCAAGTCCTCCCCACCAGTACCCAATGAGGCCTTGCTAATGGATCTTAGCTGTCTTTCTGCCAAGCCTAAACTCAATCTCAAAATCCTTCTCAAAACAGTGTCTCCAGGCAGACAGAGCTGGTTCACCAGACGGAACAGATGTCCCCTCCCTACCTCGGACTCTGAGAAACAATGAGATGGAAAGCAAGTCCTATTCTTTGAACCCACCGCAGCATCTTGTACCTAATCTATACTCATTTAAATGCTTCTGAACGAAGGAATAAAGCAGTGGACTAGAGCAGACCCTGGGAGCAGGAATGCTGCTCCCAGACTCCACGGTTCAATTCATTCATCTTTGTTTCACTCTAGTGGATCTACTCCAACTTACCAAAAGCTGCATGACTAAGTGTTCACTCATCAGGTGGAAGGAGCACGTACTTAACCACACATAATTTTCCTCGGCCTACCAAGCAGACTCCTAAGCCTGTTTTTCCAGCCTGCTTTCCAATTTTCAGCACGTTTAAAAATATCCTAAAGGGGTCGCGCCATTTTGGTCCTAATGAACCCATGCTGAAGAGTTCTTTCATTATCACATTTCCAACATGCTTATATTGGGCCTTATCTCAAGGGGGGAGAAATGATACAACAGAGAAGTGCTTTCGATTGCCATGTGCATGAACATCCCCTACGTGTATTAAAAGTTGGCATTTGGTTGTGTGGGGGGTGGGGCAGGGTGTGTGTGTAGGGTTGTTTTTTTTTTTTTCCAAGGAAAACTGGGTGTTGGCTGTCTAAGAACTTCTGAATTTCAAGGCTAATCTTGAGTTTTCACTTATTTTATGGGTGACTTACGGTCCTTATCGAGAATTTCCAGAGCCCCGTGGCATACACAGGTGACACTAATGTGCAGTACAGCCATCTGGAAGGTGGGGGGAGCTACTTTGTGGTGACAGGGCCATATTCATGACTAGATGCCAATGCAGTAAGGTCTTGAGGGCCAAACAATTGTTTGCTCCTAAATCCTTGCCCCTATTAATAACAAAGCGTTGGTCTTCAAAAATCCATCATGAGCCTTGCTCAATCCTGATTCAAACAAACTATAGGGAAAACAAGTGAGATAGTTGGGGAAGTGTAAACACTGACTGGATATTTGATAATATTAAGCAATTATTGTTAATTTTTAAAAGTATGATGATGGTATTGCAGTTTATTTCCTGATTGATTTTTGGTACTTCGTGTTTTCTTCTCTTACCTTTTTGGACAAGGTCTAGCTAGTCCATGATTTTCACTTTACTCATCATTTAACTTGGCAAAACTTTGAAGTTACCGGTTACTAAAGATTCTGGAAGCTCTTTAACGGTTTGCCTATAAACCTTTTCATCTTATTTACATCTATTTAATTTACTTGTTCTTAATTATGTTTAGACTACCCACAACACTTTGGGAGGCACTGGACAAAGTCAATCATCATTATTATTATTATTTTTTTTGGTGACAAATTTGCAACTGAGATAACAGGAACTTACGTGATTTTCAGTAAACACAGACAGAACAGAAGCTGTATATTCAATCCCGATAACTCTAAAGACACGTCTATTTTCATTAAAACCACAACCTTAAATTAGCTTTAATAACGAATATTTTCCCTATTGTAGTTTTTCTTTTAAACAAAAGTGTCGTTAGTTTTCAGAGATGTGTACTGAAGTATTTACAGATGAAATGATACAATGTCTGGGATTTGCTTCAAAATAATTCATTGTCTGCGAGATGGAGACTGGGTGGAGGTAGAGACGAAGCAAGACCGACCGTGTCGATCACTGTCAAGCTGGAGGATGGTCACTCATTGTAACAGTCTCTCTACTTTTGTTTATGTTTGAACTTTTCCATAATAAAAGATTTTGAAAAATACACCATGAAAGCGGTAGCATGATTTTGGAGAGCCTTCTCGGACGATGAATCTTACCCAGGAGTAGGAACCCACAAACACGTGGGTCTTCCTTGACCATATCAGAAAGGATGAACAGATCAAATGTCTTGTATCAGGAGGCAGAGGCAAAGAGGGACGAGAAATGAGGCAAGGCGAGTCTGAAAAGAGAGGAAGGCGGGAAAGGCCTGGAACATGGACTCTTGCCAGACTGGACAAGCCACCGCCTGTTACTGAAGGACAGCACTGGGGATGGTGGCAGCTGGAGAGAGAATTCTAGAAGAAAGGAGTGGGACTTGGAAGGGGGAAGGTATCCTGTCTATGCATGTTGGCGGGGGGCTGGTGGGCTGCAGCTTGAACATCCAAGCTGTAAAGCAGACTCACGTTTGGGGGAGATCTGTCCTTGTCTCCCCTCCGGTGCTTTCAGAGACATTGCGGAGATAAGACATTTGGAATTCATTCTTAGTCCAATTCTCAAGTCAAACAATAACTCATAGAATCACCTTCTGGTTTTGTCTGCATTTTCAAATCTACAAGTCTTAGGTCAGCTGCTCTTTTTCTATGTCTGTTTCCATTTATTTTCTAAGAAACGACCCCAAATTGCCATTTTCTTAGCTGTGAATATTAGACCTGAAAGGCCCCCTGTAGATTGCTTACCACTTTTTTCCTAGGTGAGAAAACGCAAACTAAGAGAAAGGAAGTGACTCGCCCAGCAGGCACGTGGTAGGTGCTCAATGGCGATCTATTGAGTCCGGTAGCGATGTGTACTAATTTGACTCTACCAAGAAATTAGAGCTGACATCAGGTCTGAGGGGTTGGTGCCCATGTCGTGTAGTTTTCACGTCACTGCTGGTCGAAAGAAAATGATCAAATCAATAGAGAAGGCAAGCTGAGGCTGTTCCTGGCTTAGGTACCTTCTTCCTCTATGATTCTAGTTCTCGTCTCCATGGGGCCCCTATGTGCTGGCAAGGCAGCTCCTGGGTGTGAAGCCTACAGCTAACCCAGGCTTTCTCCTCGGGCTGAGGCTTGTCAATTGTCTGTTAGCTTCCTCAGTGCCCCCAGGTACTGGCCAGCCTTATTTTGGGCTGCGTGGCGGGGCGCCCATTAATCCCCGTACATTAGACATTCATACTGCACTCCCATCCTGAGAAAATGGTTAGTGTGGGCTCCAGACAACCTATTGTACTGACAAGGAGCAGCTACCTAGCATTATGTTTCCAGTTTTCATCTACCCCAGGGGAAGGAAGGAAAGGGAGGGAGGGAGACAGAAAGAGAGAAGGGAAGAAAGAAAAACTACTTTTGATCTGGGGCACCTGGGTGGCTCAGTCAGTTGGGTGACCAACTCTTGATATTGGCTCAGGTCATGATCTCAGGGTCGTGAGATCGAGCCCCATGTGGGGCTCAGCACTCAGCCGTGAGTCTGCTTGAGATTCTCTCCCTCTGCCCCTCCCCCTTCCACTCTCTCTCTCAAATAAATAAATCTTTCAAAAAAACCTTTTAAGTGTTTTTAGAAGCCTAAAAAGAGTTAAGATTCTAAATTCCTAAGATTCGAGTATAGAATTCTTTTTCTAAAACCAGTGCAATTGGAAAATGTCGTGCCACTACCAATTCAGTCCACTGAAGGTAAACAGTGTAACATGAGATAGTAAAAGCAAGATACACTGCTGCTACCAGGATTCTCATTTTCACGTAAGGGAGAAGGAGGGGCGCCTGACTGGCGCACTCGGTGGAGTGGCAACTCTTGATCTTGGGGTTGTAAGTTTGAGCCCCATGCTGGTATAGAGATTACTTAAAATCTTAAAAAAAATGATATGCACAAGAAGGCATATCATTGTGAAATTTTAAAACACTAGAGAAAAAGAAAAGTTTTAAGCTTGCAGAGAGAGAAGAGTTACACCCAACAAACTGGAAATCAATAAAGGAATCAGACTTTTTAAAAGCAACACTAGAAGCAAGAACATAGTGGAATATGGCTTCCAAAATTCTGAAGGGATATTGTTTCTAATTAGGAATGCTTCACCTAGGGCTAATTTTAATCATATGTGAAGATATATTCAGACACAGAAGGGTTTTATTAAAAAATTACCTCCCTCGTGGGCGCCTGGGTGATTCAGTCAGTTAAGCATCTGCCTTCGGCTCACATCATCATTCCAAAGTCCTGGGATCGAGTCCCACATCGGGCTCCCTACTCAGTGGTGAGTCTGCTTCTCTGCCCCTCCCCTGGCTCGTGTGCATTCTCTGCATTCTCTCTCTCTCTCTCTCTCTCTCTTGCTCACTCTCTCTCTCAAATAAACAATCTTTTTAAAAAATACCTCCCTCGCCATTTTTCTAAGGAAGTTACCACAGGGTGTAGTCCGGCAAAACCAGGGCGTAAAGTAAGAAAGAGGACCAGCTGAAATGTGGAAAGCAGAGTCAAACAAAGAAGAAAAACAAAGGGTGCTCCCCGGATGACAGCTGGGTGGCAAGCCTGGAGGGCAAACATTCCAGAATGGATCAGGAAGCCAGCAAACTCCACGAGTGAACGTTGTCTCCAAGAAAAAGAAATGGAACTCACTGATTACGTGTGATAGGTGACCATGCCGAGGGGTGTTTTGTGGTTCTGTCAGCAAGTTTGGGGATGAACTCATGACAGGTACATAGAAAAACAAGTCAAACCAAAAAAGAGACAATTTGGGGGAGATAAGATAAAGGAAATACAATTTAATGGTACCATACATGGATCAACTGTGCACAGCGATCATACAAATATTGCAAATATTGAATATTTTAACCAAAATTTTTTGTATTTGCAGAAGTGTGAGTGCACGTGGGGTGTGTGTGTGTGTGTGTGTGTGTGTGTGTGCTGGGGACATATAAGAAAGCTAGTTCCTCATCTTCCATAGCAGAAATTCAGAAATAGGTAATTTCTAAACCTAAATAAAAATAAGAAATATCATTCCGTATTTGGGTGTTAGAAGAGATACCAAAAGAACCAGCTAAAAACGTTAAAAACAGTTTAAGACAACACAGCTTTATTATCTCACACTTCTGTGGGTCAGGAGTCCAACAAAGTATGATTGCATTTTCCGCTTGGGGTCTCATAAGGCTGGGCTCCTATCTGGAGATGCTAGGGGGAGAGTCTGCTGCCAGGCTCATTCATGTTGTTGGCAGGATCCAGTTCCTTCCAGCACTTTCTAATGGACTCTTCCATTCTCAAGCCCACAACAGCACTTTGAGGCCTTTCTGTGCTTTGATTCTGTCCTCCTCTTCCACTTCCAGCCAGAGAAATTTCTCTGCTTTTAAGGGCTCAAGTGATTAGATTGGGCCCACCCAGATAATCCAGGATAATCTCCCCCATTTTAAGATCTATAATCTTAATCACATCTGCAAAGCCCCTTTTGCCATGTAACATAACATTTTTCACAGGTTCCAGGGATAGGGTGAGGGTGTCTTTTCTGGGAGAAGGAATCAGGGGTCAGGAGTCTTGGGGCAGAGAACCACTGTTTTTTTTATAAACCCTGTGGTATTCTTCAACTTTTAAAATTATGTACATGTTTCATTTTGATCAAATAAAACCCAAAATGTTAAATCCAATGACCAAATTTACAAGTATGGAATTCAAAGGGACTCTGTCTTAGGTAACATATTGAATGTCATTACACAAGGAATCTATATTACACAAAAACCCATTTTTGTGTTTCTAGGCAAAATGACCTAAGATCTGCAAAGCATGGTAAGAAATAGTTGTTAGGCACAATCATGGCTGGGCCCTTGTGAAAATTCTGATTTGGATGGACCACAGGGCTAATCCCACATACCTATTCCTCTGTTCTTACTGTTGTATTAAGGGACCCACTCTGGTTATTTTTGGCAGTTACTGCTCCTAGCTAGCTACTTCCTGTATCAACAATCGGTGACCGTAAATGCATTTTCTTGATATGCAAAACAAGTCATTATCTCAGTTTTTGTTGGCTGTCAGAATAGAGCGAATCTAGTCCAGTCTCCTCATTTTACAGATAAGAACACTGATGCCCAGAGAGAGGAAGGGACCTGCCCGTGGCATTGCTCGTGTTTGCAGCCAAGCTCCCCTGTTCCGAATGAGTTCCACAGCTTACGGCCACCCTTACGAACGTGGGACGGGATGAAAAATCACTAAGACTAACATCTTCATCTTATAGATAGGGAAGCAGATGCAAACAGGAAGAAAGCCTGCCCAAGGTCACTTGGAACTCCTACATTCTAATCTAGGTTACTTTGCCCTGTGCAAAGCACATTGAACAGAACGCACAAATGGGTAGGAAGACGCTGTAAAAAGCTCACTTAAATGGTTTAAATTCTCAAATCGCTTCCATTTGATAAGCAATTTGGCAACAATTTGAACTAAAATGTTTCTTCTTTAGGTAGCTTTCTTCTTAGGACAAGTAAATACATCACTGGCCTTCTAATACAGGCTCTAATGTCAGGCTGACTTGGCTTCCAATTCTGTCTGTTATTTACTAGCTGGGTCATCTTGCGTACACAACTCCATCCACTTTATTTTACTTTTTTTAGAGATTTTATTTATTTGAGAGGGAGAGAGGGAGGGAGAGTGCACAAGCAGGGGGAAGGGCAGAGGGAGAAGCAGACTCCCTCCCGAGCACAGAGCCCTACATGGGGTCCCATCCCAGGACCCCAAGACCATGACCCGAGTGGAAGTCAGACACTTAACTGACTGAACCAGCCGGGCGCCCCCCACTCAATCATTTCATGTCTCAGTTTCTTCATCTGTAAAATGAAGATAACAATGCCACCTAGCTCATGGGAGTCACGTGGGAATTTAGTGAAATACTACATATAACTTGGCACCCGGTAGCCACTAACTATTTTCTCTTTTTATGTCATGTTTAGACCTAATAAATGTTGAAAACTAGCAGTGAAATATTTTCCTGTTGCTAATAGTAAACTAATAGTGTGACGATTAGGAAAGACGGTTAAAGGCCAAAGAACCTTCAGGAAGAAATTGTCTCGGGGATTGATGTCAAAAATATCTAGCACATCCAAATGCCAATAAAACTCCTCCCTCGCTTAAAGTAAAAGCACGCCAAGATTTAGCTACAGTATTTACAAGAAACTTACTGCTTGATCTCATCAGTGGGCTTTCAAAGAAGAGTCTCTGAAAGAAATGTTCTTGTTGCCTTGTTTTCTCCTGAAACTACTAATGTCCTGATGGCACAATGTGTCTCTCATGTGAGCTTGTAAACGAGCAGGACTTCATGGAAATGACAAATGGCAAATTACTCTGGAAATCAATGTACCTCAATCATTCTGGCTTCTCTCCCCGAGACAAGGTGAACATGTTTATGACTACGAATACGTGTTTGCCAGAGATCTCATAGAGATATGCAGCCTCCAGGGTCTGCGCTCAAGTGTCTTCCGTCATAATACTCAGTATACCGATGTATTAAGCAGCAACGCTTTCTTATTAAAAACACAACTATACTTACCTGGAGGCAGATTTCCAGAATCTTCTTGGATCATTCTAGATAGTTGAAGAAATCACCTTGCCGACATCAGCAGCCCCTTACCCACCCCCTAGGTTTGGATCTTGTAAAGATTCAGGGCAATGAATAAATGTGGTCTGGCTAAAGACCCACTCCTACAACTTAACACTAATAAATAATAAAAACTCAACCAAGTACATTTTAAAGGTCTAATTGGCTTTATTATTTGATTCATGAATCCAGCAGCATCCCACCTAGTAAGTAGAGAGGAGTTCCAAAGAGCCACAGAAAAGAAAAGGCTTTTCAAGGTGAGGGGTGCCTGGCGGGCTCAGTCGGTGAAGTGTCTGACTCTTGATTTCAGCTCAGGTCATGATCTCAGGGTCGTGAGATCGAGCCCCGCACAGTTGGTTCCACGCAGGTGTGGAGCCTGCTTAAAATTCTCTCTCTCGCCTTCTGCCCCTCCCCCACTCCCCTCACTAAAAAATATTAATAACCAAGATATAGAAGGAGTGGAAAAAAGGAAATTATTAGCAAGGAATCCATTGTTTTAAGCAAGGTCACCCTCCCAAGGGGAACGGAAAGGGTCTATCAGTAAAATTCCTAGTGCTGACCAGGAAATCCCACAGTGACTGGTTAAAGGTTACATTCTGGGAGGCTGGGACCGCAGTTAGGTTAGGTATTAAGTCTTGGCTTACTGACTTGGGTAAGTGACACCATTCTGGGCCAGTGGTTTTCTTTTAACAACACGAATGAGAAAAAAAAAAACAAAACCCTCCATGACATTGAAACCATTTTGCTGTATTTACAGAAAATATGAAACCACATTACCATCTCTTAAGAGGACAGCTATTGAAAACCGATTATTAGTCTCAAATCTAACCTGCTCATGGGATTGATTTCTAACTGGGGGTCCCGCATCATGTATACCATGACAGTCTCCTTAAGAATGTGCGTGTGTGTGCGTGCGTGCGTGCGTGCAAGCACGTGCACACGTGTATTTCTTTTTTTCCCATAGGTTTCCTGCCACTGGTTGGGGGTCACAGTCGGGTTGGTGACGACAGACGTTCTCCCCCCGGGGTGGGATGACATCATTGGCAACAGGCCAGAGCCGCTCCGAGCTCTAAGGTGGTGTTGGTGAAGGTCACGCCCTTGACTCTGGTGACACACAGCTCTGCTGGGAGGTGTTGCTGTCTTGGTAACACTTCTTCGCCAGGAACACCCAAACCATCAGGTATGTCAGGATGCAGACCCGCAGCAGCCGGCAGAGCCACCCCCCGCTTCTTGTCTTGTCTTTGGCAAGGACATACTTTGCCGTCCCGTAGCTGAACGACGAGGATGGCTCGAGCTCCTTGCAGCCGCCCGCCCCGCGGAGCTGCCTCAGCTGCACCTGTGGACCCAGCTCTTGCTGCCGGGCCCCCCACCCCCGCACTGCACCCCACGGTGCATTTCCCTTAATTATCACAACTACAATTTATCAAATACTCCCCATCCCTTTAGGTACCGCTGGCACAGGCGGTGCTGATATTAAACTCGGTGCGTGCTCTTATCGGAAAACACGCGCGGACCGAGAACAGCAGACAAGCTTATGAGAAACAACTGTAAGATAAAATAGCTGTCTTGGATTTTTTTTTTCTGCAACGTTTATTCTTTTTTTTTTTTTAAGATTTTATTTATTTATTCGACAGAGAGAGACAGCCAGCAAGAGAGGGAACACAAGCAGGGGGAGTGGGAGAGGAAGAAGCAGGCTCATAGCGGAAGAGCCTGATGTGGGGCTCGATCCCTCAACGCCGGGATCACGCCCTGAGCCGAAGGCAGACGCTTAACCGCTGTGCCACCCAGGCGCCCCAGCAACGTTTATTCTTTTAACTCCAAATTTTCCGCCACCCACTCCTCACAATGCTTTACCCCAAAATAAGACCAAAGGAAAACAGGCAGGTGACATACAAAAAGACAATATTTATTTCACTCAAGCTTTCCTATAAGAAGTTAAACAAAATGACCCCTAGTTGAAGGCATTACCAAAAATATTCTTAACATTGTTTCACGTATCCCTTCTGTGCCCAGATAGAAGAAAAACTTATCTGAATCAAAGAATGAGAAGGACCATCCTTACAGTGGGTTTACTTAGGTAGGTGGAAGGAAACAAAATCCATATAGTTTAGGCATAACATAGCGAATGGACCTACGAGTTTCCGACAGGTGGTGGAAATCCCACTGATGCGTGCAAGTTCCCGAGAGCTCCCAACACCTGGGGGTGACTTTTCAGCAGTTACAGACCAGCCACAGGTATTCCCGTAATTCACTGCGCCCTTTTCCCTCGACTATCTGATGGCTCAAAGCGGAGAATGGAAACCAAATGCAATGTCCTCGCTCCCGGGCTGTGACTGTCACCATCTGCAGGCCCTTGGGTAATCGTAATACCAAAGCATCCCCCCGCCCATTGCCATCTAAATAGGATACCAGGAAAAACGGCCCTGGGTGAGGCGTGCTTGTGTTTTGCTTTCCAGAATTATAAAAGACTCGACTAGGAGATAACCTCATTCCGACACAGGAAAACCAAATGTTCTTTCTCGAAAATCGTAGAACAAGGTGGGACGTCTACTCTGCCTGTCTCCCACCTCAATCTGACCTAAAAAAAAAAAAAAAAAGAAAAGAAAAGAAAAAAAAAAACGGCACAGGGAGGAAACATGTTGACGTCTGCCCCTGGCACGGAATTTCCTGCGACGAGCCAGGGCACAGTCCTCTCCGTGGCAGCGCAAGCCGGTGGCCACCTGGGCCCAAGCCTGTGGCGAACAGGAACCTCTGACCTCCTCCCATCCCGTAAGAGCAGGAGTTGCAAGTCGCAACATCTGATTGCTGCCAGTGGGTGAGTGTCTGGAGAACTTGTGGTATCAAGTTTTCAAGTTCCTACCAGGGATCGGAATCAGTGCGCATGCGGAGAGAGATGCTGGGGGGTGAGGGGGGGGGCCTCTGGCTTCCATGCTTCTTTAAATTTGGAGGGGGGAGGAGGAGCAGGGGGCACATCTCTGTGGGTCCGATGTAGGGCTGGGAGAGAATGGAACCCTAACTTAGTATGCAACCCCCCCCAAAAAAAAACACAAACGTTGGAGCCTCAGATGCTATCCACATAAGAAGCAAACCCTACTCGTAACCAGTTGTGGCCTCAAGGGAAGAGGGGAAGACCTAACTATTCTTTCCCGAAGCCAGCGAGAGCAAAGTTCGAAGTGAAGATAATACCTCCTTTCTGTTTCGAAAATGCATAGAGGAATAGTAAACGCTGAAAACCTTCAAAGAAATGCAGACTCACGGACAAGTTACAAAATATGCAAGAATTGTTTCTTAGTCTTAGTCTTAATAAGTCATTGTTTCTCAGTCTCCGCACGCATTACCTGAGATGCAAATTACTCCCTGCCCCTCTAGGTGTTGTGAGCAGCTTTTCATTCTGGTTTCTAACGACAGGGGCCAGCCAGGCTGCCTGCTGGGACCAGGGTGACTGCGCCAGGGAGACTGAGCGGGGGCAACTGGGGAGTCGAAAGGTCTGGCAACTGACGGGTGGAGAGGAAGTGGTAAGAACAGAGGAGTCTCGGCTAGACTGGCACCCCTCGGGGCGACGCCTCAGGCTGGGGGCGAAGGCGGAGGTGAAGGCCCCGCGGCCGCGCTCTCACAGCCGGCGAGCCCTTCTCCCTCCACGGCCCCAATCGCCCGCCGCCTGCCTGGCTTTGCAAGGGGCGGGAAAGGAGCGGCCCCTGCTTTCTCCGGAGGCGTCCTCCTCGTGGCTAGCTGCGGCCTGCGCCTTCCAAAGCCCAGAAAATCGCGGCTGCGGGGGCTCAGGGCTCCAGATGCGAAGACGCTGACGAGCCACGCGCACTCCCGCTTGAGATCCCGACCGGAGCGCAGATTTAGCCGCTTCGTCCGCCAGGTGTTCTCGGGGACTTGGGGCTGCCTTTAGGGACCGCCCCCCAAATGAGCCTCACACAGCCAATCACACGGGTTGGTCCTGTTTGGCGCAGAGAGTGCGGAGCACGCACAGGTCCCTCCGAGGGCTCACAGTAAGAGTCCGTCTACCGCCAGCATCACCGCTGTCTGCTCTGTCCCCTGCTTCGAAGCCTTGGCCGGGGCGGCTGCTCTTCGACTCGGCGACGACGACTCCGCCGTCTTGGCCAGAGAGCCCTTGCGCGCGGTGTCGCGGCGCTTCTGAGCTGGCTGCTCTTCGGGGCCCAGTAGTTTCAGCGTCCGTCTCACGAGTTCCCGGGTAACAAATGCAGAATGGGACGAATCCGCACAAGGTCACGAGGAAGGGTAAAATAAATGACGCCCGTCACTGAGGGGCTCTCTTCAGGTTTTCTATCAGCACCACAGAGTCGGTCTCTTCTTTGGTTTGCTTCTCATAGATGTCGTACTTCTTCCAGTGCTGGAAGGAAGGAGAACACACACACACACACACACACCCACACACAGACACACACAGACACACACGCACACACACGATGACTCGAGTAAACAATGTTCTCTCCCGGAGGACCCGCGGCCAGCGCTTATTTTTAGGTTTGCGTGCATGCAACCATGAGTGTATGTTTTCCTGTTACGGTTTTAGAGGATTTTTTTTGTGTGTGACTAAGACTCTTCATCTATTTGAACAATTCATGAAACAAAACAAGCAGGAATTAACATTCAAGCGGGGAGGGGAGAGCATGGGATTGTTAGGTGATGTTTGACAAGTATCTCCACAGAGAAATGTGGACATCTCCAAAACTGGAAACAAAGTCTCTTGAAGAAGAAGAAAAGGGTGGTGTGCTTTTCTTACGTTAACTGTTACTACCTTTATTTTCTTGCCCCTCAAATTTGCCCACTGCTCCAGTGAGATAATAGGCTCAAAAAGTCAACCAGCATCGAGGTCAATGGCGATATATAAAATGTCCCAAGAAGTCTTAGTGCAGTTAGAACTTTTGAAAGGCCCTATATTAACAGTTTCATGGGACATCATTTACTAGGGCCCGATAAAGGTAAGCTCATCCTGAACTCAATGTGTCTCTTCACGGTGAAAGCCAAGACCCCGGCCTTTGCCTTCTTTACTTATAAATCAAGGGAGGGGTGGAACCCGAGCTCAGTCGCCTCATCTGTAAAACAGAGTTGCTAGACTGAACCAGGGGTCAGCAAACTGTGGTGGAAGGGCTGGATCCAGCAGGCCGCCTGTTTTTGTAAATAAAGTTTTATTGGAACGCAGGCGCGCCTCCTCCTTTCTGTGTTGGCTGGGGCTGCTTTCCTGCTACGCCAGCAGAGGTGAGTTGCTGTGACTAAGACCGAACGGCTGGGAAAGTCAAGAATATTTACTCTCTGGTTCTTTACAGGAAAAGTCTGCCACCCCTGCACTAGAGTATTTCTAAGCTCCTTCTCTGCTCGAATGTATTCTGGTTTGAGAAGCCTAGGAAAGGAAACGGAAAGCAGAAAAACAGAAACAAGAGCAACAGCGACTATTCCGCTGCCTCGGGCTGTACAATTAGAGATGGACTGAGCAGGTCGGGAGCGTCCAGTCTTAGAAAGCACAGGCAGGGATGAGTGGAGAGACAATGCTTAAAATATCCAAATCATTCTAAATAAATTATTTCACCCTCATACTCCTGGTAGGATGGCTAAAATAAAAAATACTGACAATCCCAAGTGTCGACCAAGACGCAGAGTAGCTGGATCTCTCGTACAGTGTTGGCGGACGGTTCCTTATCGAATGAAACTTACGCCTACTTCGTGACCCGGCTGTCCCACCCCCACGTATCTACCCAAGAGAACTGGAAACGTAGGTCTACATAAAGACCCCTACGTGAATGTTTATAGTGGCTTTCTTCGTAAAAGCCCCAAACTGGAAATAAGCCCACTGTCCTTGAACAAGTGAATTGTTAAATAAGCTACAGTTCAGCCATATCATGGAATGTGGCTCAGCAATGAAAAGGAATGAACCACTGATAGCAACAACACGGATGTCTCTTGAATGTACTGTGCTAAGTGAAATAAGCCAGACCCAAAAATCTATGTGTCTGATGGTTCCATTCGTAAAGACATTCTGGAAAAGGCAAAAAAATTAGGGATAGAAAACAGATCAGTGGTGGCAAGGGTATAGGGTCTGGGGTGAGGGGGCTGACTATAAAGGGACACGAGGGACCTTCTGGAGGATGATGAAAACGTTCTAGATCTTGACTGGTGTGAGTGGTGGCGACAACGCTGCATACATTTGCTACAACTGCACTTAAAAAGATGAAATTGTATTTTACATAAATCAAATCAACAAACCTGACTTTTGAAAATGTGAAATGCACAGGATCTAATAAAAAACAGTCTGAAAAAATTACATAACCTTGAAATAATGGCTTATTCAATAAATGGCACTAAGACAACTGGCTAAGCATTTGAAAAATAAAGTTAAACCCTACGTGACGGCCCACATGGATAAATTCCCCATGGATGAAAGACCTAAATGTAAAAAACAAAATCAAATAAGACCTAGGACAAATATATTGGGCAACAAGTACATAAATCTGAGACAGGAAAAGGCTTCCTACACACAAAAAATACAGGAAGATTTGAATGCATAAAAAAAGAAAAACATCATTAATCACCCAAAATACCATACCGAGGCAAACGGACAACAAGCCAAAGGATTAATAGCTGATAGACAAAAAGAACTTTACAGGGGCGCCTGGGTGGCTCCGTCAGTTAAGTGTCTGCCTTCAGCTCAGGTCATGATCCCAGAGTCCTGGGATCGAGCCCCACATCGGGCTTCCAGCTCAGCGGGGTGCCTGCTTCTCCCTCTCCTCTCTGCTTATGCTCTCTCACTCTCAGTCTGCTCTCTCCCAAATAAACAAAATCTTAAAAAAAAAAAAAGAGCTTTACAAACTACCAAGTTTCCAAAACATGAATATGGCAGGGAAAAAGAAATGGACGGTGGGGGCGCCTGGGTGGCTTGGTCAGTTAAGCGGCTGCCGTCGGTTCAGGTCGTGATCCCAGAGTCCTGGGATCGAGCCCCGCGTCGGGCTTCCTGCTCAGTGGGGAGACTGCTTCTCCCCCTCCCTCTGCCTGCTGCTCTGCCTACTGGTGCTGTCTGTCTCTCTGTCAAATAAATAAATAAAATATTTTTAAAAAATGGGCAATGAACAAGAACGTCACAAAAGAATGACTTCAAGCCCATGAACATACAAAACAATACAAAATGATATGTAAACGAAAACAAGATGCCCTTTTCTCATCTGTCAATTGGCAAGAACTTAAAAAAAATAAAGATACACTCATGCTGACAAAAGCCTGGCAAAACCACCGTTCTAGACTGAACCAGGGGTCATAGCGTACTATGGCTAGGTGTTTAAGTGGGTACCACCTACTTGTAATCTATACTTCTTGTGAAAAATTTACAAGCATGTAATCTAAGGCCCCCCTTTCCTTAATACGAAGGAATCATACTCTACATCTGTAACCAGGGTGTTTAATTTAACAGCATATATTACAGATTTTTATGTATTAGTAAAATTGAACTACCTCATTTCCCTTACCCTCTGCATAATACGTCATTGCATGAACGCACCGTACATTTATTGAATCAGTATCCTTAATAGATATTTATTTAGCCTGTATATCCTTTCTGGACGACAATTTGTCAATATTAATCAAAGAGCTTAAAAAGTATAATCTCCTCTGATCCATCAATCTTACCTGTAACAAAGTAATAAAATTATTACCCCCCAAAATAATAAAATATATATGCTAATACAGCTATGAAATGATGCCTATAATGATGAACTTTAGAATTCGTCTCAATGCCCAATAACAGGGACTTGGTTAAGTACGTTATGATAGAGCCACACAATGGAATACTATTCAGCCATTAAAAAGTATATTATAGGACCAGGGTTGGCCAACGTTTTCTGTCAATGGCCAGATAAGAAATTTTTTCAGCTTTGAGGCTCTGTCGCATAACTCATTGTGCTGTTAGAGCATGAAAAAACCACAGATACCATGTAAATGAACAGGTGCGGCTGCATTCCAACAAAACCTTAGTGGTGCGGACGTTTGAATGTCAAATGATTTTCATGTGCTATGATGAAATATTCTGCTTTAGATCTTTCCAACTATTTAAGCATATAAAACCATTCTTAGCTTGCAGACTTTAGACAAGCAAGCAGCAGACGATCTGGCCTGTGCTCTGTAATTTACAGAGAAATCCTGGGGGGGGAGGTAGTGGTTGGCAGCATAGCTTTTAAATGTCCCCAAATGCCACCACAGAAAACACAAGCAGGAAAGGTAACCAGGGTAAGTAGGAAAGCAACAGCCAAATCCACAGGCACCATCTATGGCAGAACCGGATCAAAAGGATTCCCCCCTGAACCCTGAAGTACGAATGGGTGGGACAAATTAAAGACAGCTACAAGAGCACACTGGAATCAGTTACGGAGGAGGTATGGAGAGGGAACCAGCAGGACATCTGATAGACCTGAGAACTCTAAAATAACTCAAACCCCAGCAAGCTAACGTATGAACAACAACTAAGACTGGCAGGGGTTTGCCCTTCCCAATAGTGTCTCAGCGCAAGGAGTCCATGGTAGCTGCCTGGGCCCCATGAACTCTCAAAGTCATCCAAAGCTCCCTTCCAGGGCCAAGTCCCACTCTGAGGAGCAACTGGTGCACAGAGACGCCACACTGACCCAGACAGAGACGGGGCACTCCATCAGTGAAGTGGCCGACTCTTGATTTCGGCTCAGGTTGGGATCTCGGGGTGCTGGAATTGAGCCCTGCGTTGGGCTCCACACTCAGTGGGGAATCTGCTAGCGAGTCTCTTGCTCTCTCTCCCTCTGCCCCTCCCCCCGCTCACGCACGCACACACAGGCACACACAGACACTCTCTAAAATAAATAAATAAATCTTTTTAAAAAATCTTAAAAAAAAGGAAGGTGGATAAAAATTATTCAAGAGGATGTGACAAATACAGAAGACAGGCAAAGAAAACAAGGCAACGGAATAACTGAAGTCTAGAAGTGAAGACATTTTTACTGAAATTAAAAAAAAGCAAACATCTGAGACTACATATTGAAAGGGTACGCTACCTACCACAGAAATCAAGCCAGGATGACCAACAACACCAAGACCTATTCAATTATTGGACTTGGAAGGAAAAAAAGCTTTTGACAATCAGAAAAGACCAAGTGTTTGTTTTTTAAGTAAGTTCTACGCTCAACATGGGGCCCAAACTCACGACCCCGAGATCAAGAGTCACACACTCCACTGACTGAGCCAGCCGGGCGTCCAAAGACTAAGTATTTTAATACAGAAAATTATATTGTCAGCAGACTTTGGCAACATTTTATGCCAGAAGAAAATGGATGCCACATTTAAGATACCCAAGGCAAGAACATGTGAGCCA
This sequence comes from Ursus americanus, assembly GCF_024610735.1. Classification (NCBI taxonomy): domain Eukaryota; kingdom Metazoa; phylum Chordata; class Mammalia; order Carnivora; family Ursidae; genus Ursus; species Ursus americanus. Next base: position 30,149,794 of record NC_142164.1, read on the forward strand.
TGGATTTTATATCTAGCTAAAATGACTTTCAATTATTAATGCAGCAGACGCCATCAATGTGTAAATAATTCAGGAAATGTTGGTCCCAGGAATCCTCCCTGAGAAAACGTGCAGAGCTTCAAACAACCAAAGTGACTGGAGAGACATGAACACGAAGACCGGTGGTGAGCATCTAATAGATATACTCACCCGGAATTAAGACCACATGAGGGCTCTAAGGGAGACACTGTGCTATGGCACAGTCACCTGCACTGACCATGCAGATACTGGACAACTTCAAAAATGGAGAGAGAACAGGGAGAACGTACAGAAAAATGGCCCTTTCCAATAATCATTAAAACTTATTTAAAAATTTGTCAGAAGTTCAGAAATTCCTTCAGTTCCACCTCTTTCCTTCTCATCCGTTAAATTCAAAGAAAATTAAATATGAGCGTTTTATTAAAACATATCATATGACTGGCTCAGAGTCTAGACTGGAGAATCAGGATGCCTGGGTTCAGGTCCCAAGTCTGACTCTTGTCCGTTCAGTTTGGATCCTAGCTCTGTTGTGTCCTCACAATGCAACCCCTAGCAAGCTACAAAAGTCCCCCTCTGGTACCCCACTTTCCTCACCCGTGTGCTGGAGATAAGACCTACTGCAAGATGGGGACAAATTAATGAAGGAAGTGCTGAGAAAAGCGTCTGATATGTAGCAAAAATTCCACAAGTACAAACTATTATTATTGTTGTCACTGTTACTCCATTTATCATTAAAAGTTCCATTTCTCTATGTTGTTCACATAACATTAAAGATGGTTACGTCTGGGTGACAGGATGAAGAGTGATGTTATTTTCCTCCTTTGGTGATCTGTATTTCCCATTTCTCTATAATAAATACGTGTCGCTTTTAAAAAGAAAAATATTTTAATTTTTAAAAACGCATGCCGAAGATTACACTGTCGCTGGTTTCTAGTCATGAGACCCAATGGTTAGCTGGGTTGGACAGGGAAGAAAAAAAAAAAAAACCACCCTATTTTAATGAGGGGAACACTGCAGCAGAAATGGCTTCCAAGAAGACATTAATTTTTTCAATTGCCTTTTTTCATTTCTAAAACTCGGATTACTCTCATTTTCACTCATCATCAGCATTGTGGCCTTTTCCTGAGGACTGCTTCTATGAGTATGTCTGTGTAAGAAAAGGGAACAAATGCTCTGACCTATTATTCAATTTCGTGAATTATATGCCAGTCTATTTTTAAAATTACTTGCAGAAAAAAAAAATAAATCCACAAAATTACCCATCCATAATTTGATTCTCACACTGCCAATTTTTTAAAACAAGGTAATCAATGACAGAATAATGGCTGAAGATGAAAAACATCATAGATGGGGAAAAATCAGTGTTTGGAGGCTAACACGACTGGCCTTTAGTTGTCAGCCATTCAATCCAAGAAAAGCAGCAGGCTCTACAGGCTTTTATATTTTAAAGAAATAAACAAATTTCGTGGTTTCATGGAACACCAAATGTCCACTTAAGAATACTTCCAAGGTTTGGTTAGTTCCCATAGTGAATTCGCCATAGAAACCAAGTGGGTTTCATGCCCCTAAGCCCTGCACGAAACAGTGGCCTATTGTACAACTACAAGTCAACAGATTGCTTGCCCCGGTTTTCTTCAGATCGACATCCACAATAGGAAGTTGAACAATATGAACTGGGGATTGCGATGCCTTAAAAATCACTGCAGCTTAAAAAGGAAACGAGGGGCGCCTGGCTGGCTCAGTTGGTAGCACGTGCGACTCCTGATCTCGGGGTTGTGAGTTCGAGCCCCACATTGGGGGTGGAGTTTAAACTTAAAAAAAAAAAAAAGAACCAGTTGAATGTGGTGTGAAGGGGACAAAGGTGGTACCATTTAAGGGGGCTTTGGCTCCAACCCTTCGCTTTAAAAATTGAGAAGTAAAGGGAAAGAATTAAACACGTACCTGCCTTCCTAGCAGAAACAGAATTTCAGAACCCCCCCAAGAGCCGAGTTAATGACTCAAAGCAGTGCTTTAGAGAAAAGGGACAGCTTATAAATGTAGATTAGATGACAGATGAGAAAAATCGTCAGTTCAGAATGCCTGCTGAAATTATGGATTCACTCGAGGCCAACTGGCCCAAAAAGCATTAGCTACGGAGCTGAGCCAAAGCGCCGACAGGGCGCTAACCCAGAGCCACGCAGACGAGCTTCAGGTGGCGAGGGGGGACATAAGTGTCAAGGGGCAGGAGGGGACACCCTGTTACCACCCTACACACAGCGCTCCATCTTCACGTCACGAACGGTGCCACGGCAATGGATTCGACCTTGTCTCCCCGCAACCGGGGGACAGCTGGAAAAATTGCAATAGGGGCTGAGTATTAGATGATATTAAAGAATGTGAATCATTTTTAAAAGGACGGCCAGGCTATTTTGCTTATGTAGGGAAGTGTTCCTAACTTTTGTTTCCTTTTTTCGCGTTCCTAATTTTTAAAGATACATACTGACGTGAGAAAAAAAAAAAAGAAAGAAAGAAAGAAAGAAACAACTCCGCAGTATCTGGAAGTCGACTCCCAGTTACAGAGCCGCTTTCCAATCAGGAATGTGAAACTGGCACGGTGCTGGAAACATAATTGGCTTCCAAGAAGCGGGGGAAGAATAGATAATTTTTTACGGATGAAACAGAAATGCAGATGCGGAGCAGCAATCCCCTCTGCACAGCCCCCCGCCCCCCAGACGTGGCCCGCAGCCCAATTAGTCACAAAGGAAAGGCAAGCAGCGAAGCCACAGGAAGAAATGCTGTTGGCCGCAATGTTACTATAGTGATGAAAAAAACACTGTCAAAACACTAGGAACCTTAAGGAAAACTATACAGAGGATTTCGTTTCTTCGTGGCCACACCTAAAAGAGTTTTTGGGGGTTTTCTTATTTAAAAGAACCACCGCGGATGGTGTAGTGGGGAAGAAGAGTAATAAGAAAGGGCCGGGATTATTTCTCGGGATTAGGAGACAGTAACTCTGGGCTACCCTGGCTTCTGGTGCAGGCTCTGCCATGACCTCTCTCCGTGACAGTCCCTGAGAAATGTCTCTAGGGCCCCCACTGCCCCCGTCTCTAAAAATGAGGGGGTAGGACTAGCATCTTAGCATCTTAACAATTCACGGTTATAAATAAATAATTCAACACGTGAAACGCCCACCTCGCTGGATGACCTCTGGGGCCATGTTCATTCTCTAATTCCATAATTCTAGAAGGAAAAGGCTCGTTTTTCTGCCGCGTATGCAGTTGCACTGGGGAGGACTGCTGCCGTGTAGAGAAAGGAAGATTATTCATTTGCTTAAAAAGAAAACATGAAAATTTGTTCTATTACCCTTTCCCCTTGTCTGGCATTTTTATTATACTTTCAGTTTTAAACCCTGATTTTATTTAATGGTCTGCAACCAACACAAACAAAAACATCTTATGCTTTTAGTGGTCCATCTTGTCAGTATATCAGCCTCGCTAAATTATAGAATTCTCTGACTCATCGGGACAACATATTATCCTCTAGACAGCAAATTGAAAAAAAGCAATTTTCCCATCTCTGAGAAAGATAATTGATCTGATTTTGCTGTCAATGTTACCATCGTTCACTCTATCACTCAGGCTCGAAACCTTGAGATTATTTTTACTCTCTGGACCTTTCATCGCCCACAGAGTCCCCAAGTTGTAATGAGTTGCCTTTAATACTGTCGCCTGCGTCAATCTCTTCTGCTACCACCGAAGTTCCAGTCCCTATTATCTCTCAAACCCACGTGACCCAAATATTCTCTCTTCCCTTAATGACTTGTACAGGGTTCCTTTTCATTATGAAAGTCATACATGCTCATCATAGGCAATTTGGAAATTTCAGAAAGGTAGAAAATAACATCAATTATCCGTGCAGCCCTTCTGGCCAGACATGATCATTTCGATTCCTTTCCTTCCACTCATTGTTCTGTGCGTGGAGTCACGCATTGTTATCCAAATTACCATGGCAGCATATTCTGCAGGGCTGATGTTTCTTACTCTCGAATCGTGAGTATTTTGCTGTGACATTAAATGCTTTGAAAGCCTAGCTTGTTTTTTAACTAATTCTACACTGGCTTCTAAGTTTTTCATGTTAGAGACAAACGCTGCATTGCCCATCCTTGTGCCATTGCTGGATTATTTCCTCAAAACAGATGCTTAAAAGTGTAATTATCAGACTGAAGATTTTTGTGACATTTTGCCAAGCTGCCCTCCAGAAGGCAAAAACACCGTTCTGTAGGCCCAGCTGCCCGCTCCCTACCCATTCATTAGCGTTGGCTGGGATCACCTTTTAGAAATGTATTAGGCTGGAAACTGCGCTCTCATCTAGGCTTTGGCTGTATGCTCTGTATCTATCAGTGAGTCCAAACACGTTTTCGCCAGTATTGGGCATCTGTATCGTGGCACTTTGACTTGTCCCCGTCCCGCTGGGAGGGGCAGCGAACGCAAACGCCTCTCCGGGGCCTGGCCTGGCAGCTCCACGTGACACCAGGTGGGAACGGGGAACGGGAGGGCCTCGGATGAACCAGCAGAATGTATGCCACGCAGCAGGCTCCAAACTGAGAACCGTGAGATACGCCACGTGGCCAAACAAAAGCCTGGATGTGGCAAGTTCAGGACTAGCTTCCCGGCTTGCCACCGGGCCTCCCCCTCTCACCACTCCCTTCTGACTCCTGTCCGATGGCTCTTCCTTATGCTTTCCCACAGAAGGCCAGCCACGATGTGAGTCCAAATCTTTTTCTCCGAAGGCCCCCATCCCGACCCTCTCCTTCTGTCACAAAGAACTCTCCGAAGGTAGTGAGCTTCTTGAGGACAAACACTCTCTCTTACGAGAGGCAATGCAGCAGAGCGGAAAGAGAGAGAGAAGTCTAGAGTCAGACCATGCCGGGTCAGATCCCGCCATACTACCTACTAGCTGTGTGACTGCGCTAAAGTTACCGAACCTCGCTGAGGCTTCATTTCCTCATCTGTGAAAAAAATGCTACTCACAGCACGTAGGCTGCGGGGCGGTTATGAGGACACAGCAAGGAAGGGAAGCCCAGCACCCCATCTGCTGTATACACACAGCAGACCTTCCAGGGCTGGTCAGGGGTGTCCGCAAGGGCCTGCGCCATCCCCAGCCCCCGGCGGCCAGCGCGCTAGTGGGGGAGATGAAGAAAGACACGAGGTCACCCTAAGGAAAATGGCCACAACAGTGTTTGTCAAAGTGGGCTCTGCAAACCATCTTGCAAGCAAAGGAATCCTCTGGGGGGGGGGCTCCTGTTGGAGATGCAGATTCCTGGGGTCCCTCCCAGACCGGTGCACTCAGACTTTCTGGAGGCGGGGACGGGATGCTCTATTCTCGCAAGCCTTCCAGTCGGTGGTGACTCAACGAGAGGCGAAGAGCCGCCGGTTGCCATATTCCCCCTAGGTGACCGCCTCCTCCTCAGGCACTTGACTTTGGGACCTATCTGCCTGGCGGTGCCCTATCCCCCGGGGTCGGGCAGCGTGACCACGACCTGGTGACAGAGCGATCCACGTGCGCCCTGCCCTGACAGCACATCGGCCTCCCCGCCTTCCTTTCCCGCTATACATCAGCGCGGCTGTTGTGAATCACTTGTTATGACAAGAATTGTTTGGGGAGGGGCGCCTGGCTGGCTCAGGCGGCACAGCATGTGACTCTTCATCTCGGGGTCATGAGTTCAAGCCCCAGGTCGGGCGTAGAGCTTACTTTTTAAAAAGAAAAAAAAAAAAGAACTGTTTGGGGATTAACAATAAATGGGAAGTATCAATAGTAATACTAACCGCCGACGCCTCCTGAGCACTGCGGAATGCCTGCCTGCTGAGCGGTTCTTCCGTACTCAGTTACTCGAACCCACATAACACCACCAGGAGGCAGGTGCTATCATGACCTCCATTTTACAAATGAGAACACTGAGGCACAGAGAGCTTAAGGAAGTTACCTAAGGTCAGACAGATGGTAAATGAGATTTGAATCCAGACAATCTGACTCCAGAGCCCAGGCCATTATGCGCTATGCTGTACTGCTTCGCTAAATTAACTGCCCTGTGCCTGATATTACTAATTTAAAATATTTGTAATGATACTGATATTTATTCCATTTAGTGTCTTTATTATTTTATTTGGGTGAATGTACTTATCAGGGAAACCTGAAACTCTCTGGTTCCCCTGAGGTCTTAGGTTTTCCGGCCACAAATTCTAGCAAGAGAGTATGCAGCAAACGAACCAGAACAGTTCGGGTGGGTTTGCCTCGTCTTCGGAGGCCAGCTTTCCAGGCAATAGCATGGACAGAATCTCTTTCAGTTGTTTACCCTATCCTTCTATTCCCCCAAGTCTCCCAAGAGCCCGAAGCCCTGCCTACCGGACTGGTTACATCGGGGATGCTCCCCTCCTCGAATGTTTGGATTAAACAGATTCCCTGCCCCACAGACAGAATGAAGCCCAGTGAGAGGAGATGGGCAAAGTATTCGGAGGACCTCTCAAATGGTATGCTTAGTCTGAGATACCACATTTTTTAAATGTGTTAAATTAATTTAATTTAATAAATTAATTAAATGTGTTTAAATTAATTAATTATTTTTTTATTTTAAGTAGGCTCCACGCCCAACGCGGGGCTCAAACTCACAACCCCGAGATCAAGAGTCACACGCTCTACTCACTGGGCCAGCCAGGCACCCCTGGGATACAACATAATATATTGCCTCTTCTTTAACCTTTTAGATAAAATGAAGTTTAAAATAACCAATTTTAGGGGCACCTGGGTGGCTCAGTCAGTGAAGCATCTGCCTTCAGGTCACGATCCCAGGGTTCTGGGATTGAGCCCCACATCGGGCTCCCTGCTCAGTGGGGAGTCTGCTTCTCCCTCCCCGCTCTGCCGCTCCCCCTGTTTATGCTCTGTCAAATAAATAAACAAAATCTTAAAAATATAATCAATTTTGAAATACAGTTCTGACACACGCTACAACATGGACGAACCTTGAAAACATCATGCTAAGTGAAAGAAGTCGGACACAAAAAAGGACAAATGTTGTGAAAGTCCACCTACACGAGGTACTGAGAATAGGCAGATTTATAGAGACAGAAAGTAGAAAAGAGGCTACCAGGGGCTGGGGGGAATGGGGACTTATTGTTTAATGGGCACAGTGTCTATTCTGGGATGAAGAAAAAGTTCTGGAAATTGTGATGATGGCTGCATGACACTGTGAATGTACCTAATGGCACTGAGCTGTACATTTAAAAATGGTCAAAATGGTAAATTTTATATGTTGTATGTTTTACCCAACTCTTTACAAATCCCATAGCCTCCCAACAAAAACCAATTTCGACTTCATGGAATCGGGGCTTACCAGGGTATCATCGTTCTGGTCTCCAAACATTTCTTTAAAAATCTTGCCAGGATCAGGAATCGGAGGGAATATAATGATCTTGAGCCTTTCAGAAAACAGAGACATTTTTTGATCAAATCTTCCAGCCCGTAGGAACGCCGCACTTAAAAAAAAAGCCACATTAAAAGAAGATGTGGACAAAGGCACGGTACACAAGTCACCTTTAATGATGGAGCAGCTGTGAAGAAATTCCCGCAAGCAGCTGAGAACCCGATGTCCTGAGGGCACCCAGGATGGGCAGGCCAAAGGGGCCATCAGGGTAAGCAGACTGCTCGTACCCTATCACTTTTAAGACTCTTTTTCTTTTTCCAGCTTGATATATACTCGACAATTAAAAATTACCTATAGTTGACATGAACACCATGATACACGTGTACATTATGAAATGAGGACTACAATCAAGCAAATTAACACACCTATCGCCTCACATGGTTATGACCCTGTGTGTGTGTGTGTGTGTGTGTGTGTGTGTGCGCGCGGCGTGCGCGCATATGCACTTCCCCTAATTTAAATAATAATGGTGCTTTACTCATCTGAGACCAGATGGGGGCTTACTGCTTATAATTTTGAAAAAAATACTCTTCTGAGAGCAGGGTACATTCTTCTTTAATTTTTCTTTCTTCTCCCCCGTCCATCTTTGCACGTCATAGTACCCTCTGGTGGCCCCACCTCATCTCCTGGGCCCTAAATGTTGGTGTGGCCCAGGGCTCCCTCTTTCACCCTCCGTCCCACTTGCTGTACGAGTGCTCTCTTCCAGTCTTAGGGCTTCGGGTCTGTTTACATGCCGAGGGCTCCCAGAACTATCTCCAGCCCAGACCTCTCCCTTGTACTCCAGGTTCATCACACAACTACCCATTCAACATCTCTACTTGCGTTATCTACTAGGCATTTCGAACTTCTGTTCCAACCTGAAGTCTTCACCTTTGTCCTAGAGCCAGTGCTCCTCACAATCTTCTCTGTCTCAGCAAATGGCTCCGGCGTTCGCTCAAGTTGCTGAAGCCCGAGGCCTGAGCCCTCCTTGAACCCTCCGTCCCCCCTCGTACCTCTATGGATGGATGATAAGTGCCCTCACTTCTACCTTCCAGATACATCCCGGCCCTGACCACATCTTAACTACGTCCGTCGCTAACCCCCTAGGTCAGGCTGCCCTCACCTCCCCCGCGAACGCACCGCAACGCCGCCTCGCTAGCCTACCTGCTGCCATTCCTGCCCCAGCCAGTTCTTCGTTCGGCAACCGCAGTGACCTTTTATGACAGTAAAATCAGGTCACGTCCCTTCCCTGCTTCAAACTCTCCAATGTGTCCCCACCAGGCTTAGGAGAACAATCTCAATTCCTTGCCACGGCCTACGGGAGCCCGCTCCGCCCGCCTCTCCGGCCCCCGCTCCGGTCGCCCGGGCGCGGAGCACCAGCTACCAGAGGCGACTTGGGGAAGCTGTCTTCCCGCAGCTTGGAGCAGCGGCCCGCTCTGCATTAACACCGGCCGAGTCGTTTCATCGGTCACGTGCTCCATCTCTGAAACATCACTCCAAGAGCTACCCGCTATCTGTGGCTACGTTAGCCGCTCGAAAGAGTAGAGCGAACGCAAAGGGAAGAGCTCCTGAGCGGGGAGACGAACCCAACATCCTGCTCCCCAGAGGATGCGCGCGATGAGCCCTCTTGGCCATGCCATACTACCAAGAGCCACGTAGAGCCAAAGGGCCGCGGATAGCTGGGGCAAACGCCCAACACCCTCGCGGACAGTAGGGACTGCAGCTCCCGGGCTAGCAGAAACTGCCAGGCCTTCCGCCGCAGCTGCCTCACCTTTTGAGATAAAGCAGGAGGACTATGATGGCGCCCGCGACGATGACCGGAGTGGCGAGCAACATGCTGACGTAGAACGTGGGGTCGGTATTCTCACCTGGCAAATGGAGAGCAAGCGCAAAACGTGAGAGATCAACCCCTTTTAGGAAAAAAAACCAAAACACCAAGCAACGGTTGGATCAAACGAGCAAGATCACAGATATTTCCGCACTCCGCCCCGACCTATTTTCCAAAACTCTTCAATTATCTTATCTTCCGTTCCCTTCTTCGTGAACAGCACAGTCCTGCTCTGGTGCCTAAAATCCCACGGATGACTAAACAGCTTGCGGGTTATCCGTAAACCAGGATATCTTAACTAGTTTTGGACACTATTCACAACGTTAGACCTGTTAAAAAGGTCATCTCATTAACAGTGACTACCTTTTCTTATTGGTTACCACTATTAGACTATGTAAATCAGTCCTAACTACCACTACTTCTTAACTGAGCAGCTACTATATGTGTGATACCATCCTAAGGGCTTGCACATGTATGTACAGCTATGCTACAGAGATACGTAACAGTTATCTTCCGTTCATACAGATGAGAAGGACAAGGCTCAGAGAGGCGCAATGGCTCGTCCAGAAGGGTTTCAGCAGTGATGCCATCAAGCCTCAAATCTGGCACTGTCTGGTTCCAGAGCTTTTCATGAACCGCCTTGCTATATATCTCCCATGTAGAAGGTCGTGTCTCCTTATATGCTCATCTTTCCCACTAGGACACGGCCATCTAGAAAGCAACACCAGGGCCTAGCATCACTGTGTTAGTCTCTGAGGTGACCCCAAATGATCCCTGCCTCCTGATATTCACAGCCTTATGTAATCTCCTCCCCTTGAGGGTGGGCTGGACTAACTGACTTGTTTGTAAAGAACTGAATAGCAGCAGTGATGTCATTTCCAAGATTAGGTTATAAAAGACTGTGATTTCCACACGGGTGTTCTCTCACGCACTCTTGCTTGGGTCATTTACTTGAGCAAGCTCGCTGCCGTTTCATGAGGTGGCCCTGTGGGGAGGCCCCAGGGGCAAGAAGCTGAGGGAGGCCTCTGTTATTAGCCCCCTAGGGTGGCTGTGGCAGATCACCACACGCCAGGTGGCTAAAAACAGAAATGTATTCTCTCACGGTTCTGGAGGCTAGCAGTCCAAAATCAAGATATCCATGGGGACATGCAGCCTCTGAAGGCTCTAGAGAAGAACCCCTCCTTGCTGCTTCTTAGCTTCTGGTGGCTCCCGGGCACCACTGCTGTTCCTTGGCTGCAGCTGCGTCACTCCAATCTCTGCCTCCATCCTCACAGGGCCTTCTTCCCCGTGTGTTTGTGCGTCTCTTGGCATTTCTGTATATCCTCTCCTCCGACAAGGGTACTAGTCATTGGATTTAAGGCCTACTCTAAGACAGTGGGACCTCATCTTAACTTGATTACATCTGCAAAAACTCTATTTCCAAAGGAAGTCACAGTCACAGGTATAGGAGTTGGGACTTGAATGTATCTTTTAGAGGGATGGGATTCAACCTGCTACAGCCTCCATCTAACAGCCAGCAAGGAATGGAGGCTTTCCAATGACCACATAAGTGAGCCTGGAAGCGGGTTCTCCAGCCCCAGTCAAGCCTTCAGATGAGACTGCAGGCCCAGACAATAGCTTGACTGTAACCCCATGTGAGAAGTTGGGCCAGAGGTACTAAGCTAAGCTGGGCCCTGATTCCTGACCCATGGAGACTGTGAGATGGTAAACATGTGTCCTTTAAGCCACCAAATGTTGAGGTACTTTGTTATGCAACAATACATAACAAAATACAGGCATGCCGGGCACATAGCTTGCTCAGTTCCTCAATTAATAGGGAACTGCCTACCTCAACAATCTGTTTCTCTGACCGTTAGAGAGCTATTAGAAAGCTCTTCAGTCGGTCCTATTTTGCCCCGTGCAGCCACAAAAGAAAATAACCTATTCCCTCTTCTACCTAACAGCCCAAATATTAGAATTCAGCAACTGGGACTCCTCACCCCTGAGCTTGCTTCATCAATCACTCCTCCCAAAATTTTGAGATTCTTTCATATCCTGATTACCCTTTCGAGAACAGATTCCAGTCTGCCACTGAACCTCCTACAGTGTGGTGCCCAGAATTGAATACTGCACGCTGCTGATATGGCCGGGACCCTGTGGCCCACCCTGCAGCGTTCCCTTGCTCTCTCTACGTGCTGCACCGTCACTGCGGCCTATGGCTGCATATGCCTTTGGGGGATATTTAAGTCAATGCTGAGTCACTTTGAGCTTACGGTTCAATAAAACCCTATACACCCACCCCACAACATACACATACATACACACACACACACACACACACACACACCCATAAAGCACAGGTCTTTCCAATCCTGTACTTGGGCCTAACACACAGTTTGCTCAGTCACTCCGTTAATAAATGAAACTTGTTTTCAAACCTAGATACAGTCTGATCTCTATTAAATGACATCAAGGTCACTGTTCTCTCTTGATTCTATCACCAGTACATAGGATAGCCCTCTAGCACTGCACGATCTGCAGATTTAATCATGCCTGCCTTCTGATATTTTTGTTCAGGTTGTTAAGAAGATGGAGACAGGACAGAAGAGAGAATAACACCTTTTGGATTGTGGATTTTCAAAGAGCTGCACATTGTGAATTAAAGCTGGGTGATCTGACAGTAATTAAACAGAAAACACAGTTCAGTTGTAGATATTCTCTGGATGACATCAAGAATGCAGAACAATCCTTTACCCCAATCTATTTTCTGCTTCAGCTTAGTTTTCATGCATCAGTGGTTTAAATTTTAATGAAATCCTGTTCTCTTACCTATACTCATCGCTTGACTCCAATTACTCCAGAGTTTGTCATCCTCATAGCATAACTTATTTGTTCTGACTCTTATTCTGACTGTGTTCAAAGTATCAGGAAGCACACCGGGGACCATGAAACAAATTGTACCCTTAGAAATAAAAACACACAAGGAATGTTACCAGGTTATTCCCTTTTTCTGCTTCTGAATGCTAAATATAATTATCTGCCAAATTCTGTATATGATTAAGACTTGGACTGCAGTCTAAATTATCTGACTGTAACTCCTCAAATAAAAATTGGCAATAACCCACAGAACAAAGGAGTCTATTTTTCTCAAAACAGTTCAAATTTAGTCTATGGTCGCCCTGCCCCACCCCCAATCATTCTATGACTTTAAGCCCAAATAGCTAACGTAGAATTTACTGACCTCCAGGTTTCCCTCAAATTCTGAATTCTGACATTTGGCCTCTTCAACCTTGAAGAAAGAAAAAAAAATTCAAAAAATTTAAGAGATTACATTATATCATTTAACTATTTCTAACAAGGTTTCCTTTTATCCCATCAAAAGAGGACCAGGTACAGTGAAAGAGAAGGCTGGTTTTTTTAAATAAGTGGTGCTGGGTCAATTACATATCCATACAGGAAAAAAAAGAATCTTGACCCCTACTTCACACTATTTACGAAGTCAATTCCAGATGGACTGCAGATCTAAATGTGAAAGTTAAAATAAACTGAACAAATAAATACATAAATACAGCAAGATTTTAGAAGAAAATGTAGAATATCTTCATGACCTTGAAGCAGATTTCTTAAATAAAACCAAAAAATATTAACCCTAAAGGAAAAATTGTTATAAAGTCATCTATATTAAAATTGCAAACTTCTTCTGTTCATCAAAGATATCCTATTAAGGAAATTAAAGAAGTCATGTATAGGGTGAGAGAAGTTATTTGCAATTCCTGACAAAGGACTTGCATATATACATATCACATAATATATACTTATATTTACATATATTACGTACACACACATATACGTATATCCCACCAATTAATAAAGAAAAGACAGCCAACCCAACAGAAAAACTGGCAAAGGATTTGAACAGGCATTTCATAAGAGGGTATTCAAATCACTAAGGAACATGTGCAAAAGGGCTCAACTTCATTAGTCATCAGGGAAATGCAAATTAAATCCACAAGAGAACAATACACACGCCTACCAGACAATACCAAGTGTTGCTGAGGATGTGAAGCATGTAGTACCCTCGATTTCTGCTCTTAGTAGTGTAAATTGGCACAACCACTTGGGGAAAGTCTTATTATCTATTAGAGACAGTCATATGCAAGCCTCTGACCCACACATGCCCACACGTGCCCACCCTCACACGCACGCCAAGAGACAAGAATGCCGTGTTCATAAAGACTCTATTCATAACACCCCCAAACTGGAAATTATCCAAATGTCCACCAAAGGCAGAATGGAGAAATCAAATGTGATATACCGACATGATGGAATACACGCAATGAGAACAAAACACTGACAACTAGAGGCAACAATCTCTCTCCCATAAACGCAACATTGAGTGAAAGAAGGCAGACACACAAAAAAGTAAATTCTGGGCGCGCCTGGGTGGCTCATTTGGTGAAGCAGCTGCCTTCGGCTCAGGTCATGACCTCAGGGTCCTGGGATCGAGCCCCATATCCGGGCTCCCTGCTCAGGGGGGAGTCTGCTTCTCCCTCTGCCCCTACTCCTGCTCTCTCTCTCTCATGCATGCCCTCTAACAAATAAATAAAATCTTTAAAAAAAAGTTAAAAAAAGTCTCCCTCGTTGAGAGTATAATATATCAAAAACAACTGGGTTAGAGAAAAGATCAGTTCTGAAAATGCAAATATTTCAAAACTGGAGCAAAAAATCAACACATGAAAATCTGTTGCTTAGTACAGTCTGGTTCTGGCCAACAGGATGTATGAAAAGATGTTTATATCAGTAATCATCAGAGAAATGCAAATCAAAACCACAATGAGGTATCACCTCATACCTGTTAGAAAGGTCATCATCATCAAAAAGGTAAGAGGTAACAGATGCTGGCAAGGTTGTGGAGAGAAGAAAACCCTCATGCCCTGCTGGTGGGAATGTGAACTGGTACAGCCACTATGGAAAACAGCATGGAGCTTCCTCAAAGAGTTAAAAATAGAAATACCAGCATAGGGAATATAGTCAATAATATTGTGATAACATTGTTTGGTGACAGATGGTGACGCTTACGGTGAGCACTGAGAAATGTACAGAATTGTTGAAAACATATGCTCTACACCCGAAACTAACACCGTATGTCAATTATACTTCAATTAAAAAAATACCATATGATTCAGCAATTCTACTACTGGGTCTCTATCTGAAGAAAATGGGGGCTCCTGGGGGGCTCAGTCGGTTAAGCCTCTGACTGTTGGTTTCGCTCAGGTCATGATCTCAACGATCGTGGGATGGAACCCTGCGTCGGGCTCCCCATTCAGTGGGGAGTCTGCATGAGATTCCCTCTGACTCTCCCCTCACACATGTGCTCTCTCTCTAAGGTAAATAAATAAACCTCTGGGGAAAAAAAAGAAAATGAAAACACTAATTTGAAAAGATACATGCACCCCTGGGGCGCCTGGGTGGCTCAGCTGGTTAAGTGTCCAACTCTTCATTTTGGCTCTGGTCATGATCTCAGGGTTGTGAGATTAAGCCCTGTGTCGACCTCTGCCCTGGGTGTGGAGCCTGCTTGGGATTCTCTCTCTCCTTCTCCCTGTGCCCCCCGCCCCCGCGCACATGCACGCTAACAAAAAAAAAAGAAGAAGAAGAAGAAGAAAAGATACAAGATACATACACCCCTATGTGTGCTGCAGCGTTACTCACAATAGCCAAGATATGGAAGTAACCCAAGTGTGCGCCGACAGATGAATAAAGGTGTGATATATGTACACGTGTACAATGGAATATCATCCAGCCACGGGAAAGAAGGAAATCCTGCCATTTGTGACAACACAGATGAAACTCGAGGGCGCTGTGCTAAGAGAAGTCAGTCGGAGAAAGACAAACACCGTATGACCTCACTTAAATGTGGAATCTAAAACGAGCTCATAGAGGCAGAGAGCAGAGTGGTGGTTGCCAGGGGCTGGGTGATTGGGGGAAATGGGGAGATGTTGGGCAAAGGGTATAAACTTCCAGTTATAAGTTCTGGGGATCTAATGTACAGCACGGTGACTGTAGTTAATAACACCACATTGTATACCTGAAATTTGCTAAGAGAGATCTTCAGTGTTCTCACCATTTAAAAGAAGGTAACTAGGTGACGTGACAGATGTGTTAATGAACGTGATTGTGGTAATCACCTCACAAGATCGATGTATATTAAATCATCATGTTGTACACCTTGAAAATAATCACACTGTACAACCCAAATACATATGGTTTTTACTTGCGATCGTACCTCAATGATGCTGGAACAGTCAACTTCTATCAAAGAGATGTTTAAACATGGGACAAAGACCAGAACACAGAGCTATGACTTTTGACCTTGAATGTTATTTACTAAATGGCTCCTAGCAGCATCTGGGAAGAGCTGAAAGGCCAACTGAGTGATCAAGAGCGTCCTATCGACACTTCACACAGGGCAGAGAAAAAGCCACTTGGGAATCAGAGACCTGTTGGGGAAGCCCAAGTACCAACTACGACTTGAGGGATCGGGTGGCAGGTTCCTGTCTCCCTCCCCTGGGACATCTCCCAGATACATGTATGTTCCCAAACTGGCAATTCGCCGTGTAAATGGAAGGTTCTGGGCTCTTGTTCAAATGTAAATTCCCTTGCATAGTTTATCGGCTGCTCAGATAACTCTGTGAGAAAAGGAAAACAAGGGCACAGAGGACCAAGTAGCTCGTCTGTGGAGAAGGCGGGTGGTCAAAGACAGGTCGTTCCTTGCTTTGTGGCTCTGTCATGAGCTATCTCTGACCACAGCCCCCATGTGAGGGCATCAGTTCATGTCCCAGCCTACTTCCCCCTCTTAATTACAACACCAGGCAAAATAATTCCTCAAAAAATCTTGCAAAAAGGGGAGGGGAAAAAAAAGGTCTAACCAGCAGAGCCCAAAATCAGTGAGCACACAAAAAGCTGATGACATTTTAGGAGAGGAAGCAGCTGGTGAACATCTGCTAGGAGAAAGAACATTCAACCCAAACGTATAAACAGAGTTAATTCCAAATAGACTACAGTTCTGATTTAGGAGGATAAATTCCATAGTATGTACATTCTCTTCAGGGCAGAAGCTTGTAAGAAAAAGGTAACTCAATTCAACAAGAATTTCTTAAGTGAGGATGAGGCACATGGTATTAGACCCGACGTTCTCCGTCTAAGTTTAATACATGAAGACCAACCTCTGAATACGTAAAGCCCAACTTATCAGCTGTGTGGCCTGTAGCAAGTTACTTTCCCTCTCTGAGCCTTAGTTTCTCAAATATAGGTTAAAATAGAACCATTTCGTGGACTGTTATACGCTATTGTATAAGAAGGACCTAGAAGAGGATTCGCGTAGCCCAGCTTAAACACGTAGTAAGCGATGGCTCGTACAGTTAAGAGGAAGTACTGCGGTGGCCCCCGGTGTTAGGGACACCAGCTTTAGAGTCAGACTTGCTGAAATCTCGACTCTACCACTTAGCTTAGGAGTAAACCTCTGAGATGGCATCTTTCTCATCTGTGAAACGGGGACAAAATCAGGGGCCCTAAAGCCGCAGGGTTACCGCGAGGACGACACGAGACAGCCGAGAGAAGGTGCTTCTTAAAATGCCTGCTACGGAGTAACCGCTCCATCCGTGCCGGCCGCTATTAGCAGGAGCTGCCCGGTGTAAACACCACCTAACTCCTCCCTACAGGAGCTTTTTATTTTTAGTTGGGAGAAAAGGCCTGCCCACGTGATCAGGGGAACCAGCAGGACAAAATTCAGTGCCAAATGAGTAATACAAGCAGCCTGTGTCTCAGGATTTCAGACAGAAGAGAGCAGGAAAGGCCGGAGTCGGCAAGGAAACTTCAGCGTTCCAACAGCTGACTTTGTGGTAAATCCAAGCCTCACCTTCTCCCCACTTGGAAGCCCTCTGCTTTTTCCCTTTGCAGTACCGTGTGGGGACACTGGTTTCTGGTAGGGGTGGTGATTATTCTGTTTCAGCAAACGGATTCACCTGCAAATGCCCACAAAAGCTCTGGTCAGCTGTGGACCCAGGCCCTCCCTCTGGGGTTACAGCCTGTCAACGCTGGCTTATTTTAGTAAGTATTCTGGAACTCCCACAGTGAACTAGAACAACTGGACCAAGGAATTTGCCCACGTGCGAGATGCAGGGCTCCTTTAAAAGCCAATATAAAACTCTTGGTCTCGAACTTCTGCAAGTCCAACGCACCCGGGGCCCGGGGCAGCTGGCGCGCCAGGGACCAGCACAGTCCCTGTGGCCTTGAGGCGCCACCTTATGGAACCTACGCTCCTCAGGGGCCATGGTATTTCAATCTGGACAAAATTTTCAAATTGAATCAACAAAACCCCACTTGGTTGGTAGTTCAGACGAAAGCGTCAAAGGCCCGAGTGTGTGACCTCTACTGTAAAGTGAAACAATGGGACCAATGCCCTGAGGTTACACCACATCCTGTTAGGCCCAGTGGCCCACGGGGACCTCTAATTAGTGTGTTTTGTACTAGATTCCCCGCGGTGTACGCGGACAGAACCCAACAACTATGGACTCCTCCAACTTGACGACTCTAGCTGCCACAAACCCAAGGCAAGGGGAATGGCCACACCACAGCCTCGAAGTATCGACCGGATCGGACCCCGGCCTCCTGCTTACACGTCTTTCCCTACTCTACTTTGGCCACACCGGTCTCCTTTCTGTTTCTCACACATGCCAAGCTCATTCTTGCCTCAGAGCCTTTGTACTTGCTGTCCGCCCACCCCCAGACCTTCACATGGCAAGCCCCTGCTTGTCACTCTCGTCTTATCTGAAATGGCGTCACTTCGGATGACTACCCAACCTTGTATTCCCTCAGGCCCTCCCATCGTGCTCCTACCTAATCCATTTGACTGTCTTCATAGCATTCATGCTCTGAAATTAGCTTTGCTCATTTACATACTTATTTCCTAGTAGGTAGGCTTCGCGGGAAGAACAGACCTTTGCGTCAGGGTCATGTGCACATAAGATAGTGCCTGGCACGTGGCAGATACGTAATAAAAAATGTGTTCAGCAAATGAACTGATGAATGGCTTGATCTTACAGCTGATGCAACTACCATAAACCCTCAACCCTTCCACCATACCCTATTTCAGACAAGAAACGTCATCATCACCATCACCGTCATCAGGCGAGTAAGAGCTACATTTCAAGAGATGTTTCTATCTATTACCCTGGAAGAAACTCCAGTGAAAGAAAAATATCCAAATAAAATCAACCAGCTAAGAAAAACTTACGTAGAAAATATCACTCGTCTCAGTTTGGCTGTTATTGACTTCCACTTGATAAGATAAGCATCTGCTGTAAAAATTCTGTGGATTCGTCCATTGCACATACAAGTTACCATTTTGGAAGAAGAGACGTTTAATATGTGGGGGATCAGGTTTCACTGAAAGAAACAGAAGAACACAAATTAGCTTCCAGAGTATTTTTATGAGGTTCATATACAGGTAGAGATAATGAGGGTCACGATTAATGTAGAAAGCTTATTTTAAACTCCCTTGTAAAAATGGATCCAAAGAACATCTTTGGGGTGTCTGGCAGATGGCGCGAACTCTGTCCTGCATCCATCCGGTTAGAACACGGCTGGGGTATAATCAGGACATTCAGTTGTGACACAGAGAATAAAGAAAAGAAGCACGTGGGTCCACATGTGCGTCCACCTGGTGGATAACGAGGGGCACCAGGGGTTTCCCCCGCTGCCGCTTACTTGCGTCAATCCAAGACCACAACTAAAACATGAGCCTAGTCTCTGTCATACACTGCGACGTGGACAAACCTCAAGGACATTATACTAAGTGAAATCAGCCCATCACAAAAGGACAAACGCTGTAGGACTCCACCCACGGGAGATACCTAACGTAGTCAGAATCACAGAAACAGAAAAGAGAAAGCGGGTTGCTGGTTACCAAGGGCTGGCGGAGGGACAATTAGGGTTAGGGGGCATCGAGTTTCAGTTTTGAAAGATGAGAAAGTTCTAGAGATCTGTTGCACAACAATGTGAATGTACTTAACATGACTGAACTGTACACTTAGAAATGGTTACGATGGGGGATCTAATGTTATGTGAGTATAATCACAATTAAAGTAAAAAAAATTAGCCTCGTCAATTTAGTCTCTCAGGAGTCAACTATACTTAAGACTAAGTGACAAAAGAGAGTGGAAGATTAGCAGAACACAGCTTGAAGATGTCATCTCCCAGCTGAGAAGGATCTCCCTTTATGTCGCCACTAATCTCCAGAAAGAAGAGCAAAATGAGCTTTAAAAGGTCCACCAAGGACAATCTGCCAAGCAAGGGGGGAGGACAGAAAAGGGCTTTGCTTCGGATTATCCCACTTGGCAACTTACCACGATCTCACTCCCCTGGCCTTCGGTCCACAATTAGAATTCGCTTGCGTGACTATCTGAAGGGGCGGTGAATAGTGCTCTGCTCCCAGACTTGGGAACCTTTGTCAATTCATGGTTATTTGCCTATAAATTTTCTGTACACCACTTAACCAGAATCTGCACTCCTTGTTGGGATCTTACAACAAATAAATAAACATGATGCTTCTAGTAGTAGTTTGCTTTAGAGATTTACAAAATACTTATATACCTCACATCATTTGGAACTTCGGACAGTTCTTTGAGGTCAAGAGGGACTATGGACCCTGTTTTACAGATGAGGAAACACTTAAAGAGAGTTTATGTGCTTTGTCCGAAGCGAAGACCTAGAAGCTCAAGCAGATACTCTGTTTTCAAGTCGAGGCTTCTTTCGAATAGGCCAGCACTCGGCTGCGTTGGGTGTTCTGAGTGGTCGGGGCCTACGCCACCCCGCACGTTAGCTAGTTTGAACATCACTTCTGATCGCTCCTCCTCCAGTCGGAGCCTTTTTTCAACTAAGAGCAAGATTATTCGGGAATCATATTTGATTTTATTCTGCACCATCATCCTCTCGAGTATCATAAGTAAAAGAGAACAGATCTTAAGAGTCAGAGAGCCTGGTTCCGGTCTCGGTTCTACAAATGACTGCATGTTTGAAGTCTCGGCACACTCAGAAGTAAACAAGAGCAAAGCGTGTGGCACATATACTCAAGAAATATTCGAATTTCTAAGCCTGCTGCTTAAAAAAAAAAAAAAAACAACCACCAAAGAAAGGTATACATAAATACAGTCCTTTTTTCTGGGAAAATCTTTAAACCCAAATCATCCTTTTTTTATTCTTTGCATTGACTGTTCAAAAGACGTAACCCTTTTATCCACACTGTCATACAGGACTTCGAAAACTTACCATGAGAAGTTAAAGGCACTATATTGAAGGATGGTCTAATTTTTCCTGCATTATCCTTGACCACTATTTGGACACTGTGCTGTTCAAAACTGGAATCCTTCAAATTAGTGAGAGCAAAGGAACAGCCAATGTGTTGACCTTCCCTATAGATGTCTTCACATTGAAGAATTTTTCCCAGGCTGCTGTGCCTGCAAGATATAATGAGACAGCCTTCTGGATTATTTTTAACAAGGTGTTCAGGAAACAAAGGCAGACGTTTGTTTTCTTTTAAATGGCTGAAGAGGACCATGAAAGGCAACATCTGCAATATGGAACGATAGCTTTTCTTAAAACCCTGCTTTATAATGTGGCTCTGTTTCATACTCTAGGAAGAAACAAATGTTCCTGTTTGATGAACACTGGTACTTTCTTCTTCTCCCCCTCCCCCTCCTCTTCCTTCTTCTTCTTTTAAAGTAAGCTCTACACCCAACGTGGGGCTCGAACTCACGACCCTGAGATCAAGAGTCACCGAGCCAGGTGCCCCGAAGACTGGTACTTTCTTTCTTTCTTTCTTTTTTTTTTTTTTTTAAAGATTTTACTTATTTGTCAGAGGAAGAGACAGAGAGAGCACAAGTAGGGGGAGTGGCAGGCAGAGGGAGAAGCAGGCTTCCCGCTGAGCAGGGAGCCCTGTGTGGAACTCGATCCCAGGACCCTGGGACCATGACCTGAGCCAAAGGCAGACGCTTCACCGACTGAGCCACCTGGGCGTCCCAACGCTGGCACTTTCAATAGCTATGGGAACTATAGGAGCCCTGACTCCTTTTCGTCTTCTGTATAAGAGATGTTACGAGGCCAGCACGAGAAGTTTTAAGCTTCTTGAAAATGCCTCATCCACTGAATTCCATGGTTCTCCTCTGGCCCTTCTGCCTGCCTGCCTTGTTTTCATGGCTTCTCCTCCCTCTCCCCTTTTCAGAGGGTTCACATTCGGGCTTCCGCCTTCTGTACATTCCTCTCTACCGCTTACTGCCTCATCCATTCTCCCCCATTTATCATGTCTGTCCTTCAACTAGAATTTCTATACTGGGGATTCCTTGGAGCTAATCCCAGATTTCTAACTGCTCCATTTGAGTGTTCCACTCTGGCCTCAAAGTCAACATCCTTCTGCCCTCTCTTCCCTGCCAAACTGCCTGTCTTCTGACCTTCCCCATCTCCATCAGTCAGAGCGCGTGTTCTCTGGACTCCTTGATCATGGCCTTTGAAATCACCCTCGCCCCACCACTTTCCCTATATTCTGTTATATTCTGCTACTTCCTCCTTCGCCAAAGCTTCCTGGCTTCTCGCCTGTGACATTCCTGGAACCCTCACCCTGTTTTGTGCCCTCCTCACTTCAGGCACCATGTCCTCTCCAGAATGACCTCTCTGACCTTCATTTAAATTAGTGCTCTCTAACCCCTGCCAGATCAATGTTCCAGAAAACAACGGTTTTCTACGTGTCATACTCCACCGTGTGGCTTTAAAGGCCTTCCATAAGCAGCACCGCTGGCATCTGGGTTCCCAGCCCGAACCTCTACCCACACCTTTGCCGGTGACCATCAGCACCCAGTGCAGTGCAGGCACACAGAAGGGGCTCGTGACGCTTTTGTGTCTAGGGTGTCACAGGGTTCTGCCTTGTCGTAGCTGACAGAAGCCGCAGTCAAGCCCTACCTCCGCCATAATGGGAGCTGTGCCAAGGTTCTCCAGAAAAGGACGGCAATTTCAAAAATGAACTAACAGGGAGAGTCCCAAACCCGTGACTTGTTAGCTCGGAGGCATCTGCAGTTGTAGAAAATGCAGATTCCTCAAGCCCTCTCCCGAGAAGCCCACTTGGCAGGTTCTGCCCAGGGCCTAGGCATCAGCATTTTGACAGAGATTCTCCAGGGGATTCTTTTGCAGATCGGGTTTTACAGCGCTCAGATCTACTCTCATGAAGACGGTCAACAGATCTTCGACAAGGGGGCAAAGACAGTCTCTTCAACAAATGGTGCTGGAACAACTAGATGGACGTCCACGTGCAAAACAATGAATCTAGACGCAGTCCTTATGCCATTCACAAAACTAAACTCAAAATGGAGCACAAGCCTAAACGTAAAGTGCGAAACTATAAGACTCTTAAGAGATGACATAGGGAAAAGCCTAGATGAGGTGGCGTGGTAACGACTTTTTAGGTACAACACCAAAGATGTGATCTGGAAAAGAAACAATCAGTCAGCTGGACTTCATTAAAATTAAAAACTTTGGCCCTGCAAAAATCAGTAGTAAGAGAATAAGAAAACAAGCCAAAGACTCGGAGAAAATATTTGCAAAAGACACATCTGATAAAGGACTGCTACCCAAAATACACAAAGAATTCTTAAAACACTGAGAAAACAGGCAGCTCACCAAAGAAGATACACAGATGGCAAAGAAGCGTCTGAAAAGATGTTCCACACCACGCATGTGTCATCAGGGAACTGCAAATTAAAGCAAGACGCCACTACACACCTATCAGAACGGCCAAAATCCAGAGCCGTGCCACCACCAAAGGCCGGGGAGGACGTGGAGCGACAGGACTGCTCCGTCGCTGCTGGTGGGAATGGAAAATGCTACAACCACTTTGGGGCAGAGTCTGGTAGTTTTTCCTTGGTATTTCCCTGAAGGAGTTGAAAACTCACGTCCCCGCGAAACACTGCACGCAAATGTTTACACAGCAGCTTTATTCATCATCGCCAAGGCTCCGAAGCACTAAGATATCCTTCAGTAGGTGGATAAACTGTGCTGTAGCCAGACAATGGACTATTCTTCAGCACCGGATAAAAAGGTATCAAGCCAGGAAAAGGCACGGAGGAAACGTAAATGCGTATCACTAAGTGAAAAAACTCAGTCTGGGGGCTCCTGGGTGGCACAGCAGTTAAGCGTCTGCCTTCGGCTCAGGGCGTGATCCCGGCGTTATGGGATCGAGCCCCACATCAGGCTCCTCCGCTAGGAGCCTGCTTCTTCCTCTCCCACTCCCCCTGCTTGTGTTCTCTCTCTCGCTGGCTGTCTCTATCTCTGTCAAATAAATAAATAAAACCTTAAAAAAAAAAAAAAAGAAAAAACTCAGTCTGAAAAGGCTGCATGCTGTAGGATTCCGACCCAAGGACGCTCTGGAAAAGGCAGCACCGTGGAGACAATGAAGGATCGGTGGCTGCAGGGGTTGCGGAGGGAAACATGAACAGGCGGAGGACAGAGGTGTTCTAGGGCAATGAAAATACTCTGTACAAGCTTATAATGATGGACACGTGTCATTATCCATTTGTCCAAACCCACAGTATAGATGACACCAAGCGGGAGCCTGAAGGTAAAGTATGGACTTCGAGTGGCTAGGATGTATCAATGTAGGTTCATCGGTTGTGACAAATGTACCACCCTGGTGGGGGATGCAGATAATGGGGGAGGCCATGAATTGTGAGGGCAGAGGGTATACGGGAAATCTCTGTACCTTTCCCTCAGTTTTGTTGTAAACCTAAAACTTCTCTACAAAAATGCAATCTTTAAAAACAAACCTCAAAACTCAGATCTAATGTATTTACTCCTTCAAAGGCTATGCAAAGAGATACTTAAATACAGAAAATGCAGGGCGCCTGGGTGGCTCAGTTGGTGAAGCGTCTGCCTTTGGCTCACGTCATGATCCCAGGGTCCCGGGATGGAGCCCCACATGGGGCTCCCTGCTCAGCGGGGAACCTGCTTCTCCCTCTCCCTCTGCTGCTCCCCCTGCTTGTGTTCTCTCTCAAATAAATAAATAAATAAATAAATAAGATCTTTTAAAAAATACAGAAAATGCTCTTGTCCCTTAAGAGATGGTACATAAAGTTTTTCTCCTAGCTTAGGCCCCTGTGGTTCATGAATGAATACAGTCTTAGAAACTAAGTTAGTGCCATGGCCAGTTTTTAGATCAGACAGGCCTGGAATGTTTTCCACCCACACCCAGAAACAGAAACAGAAGAAATTTATGACACTTCTGTTACATAACTTAAAAAAAAAAACCTAGGCAGAAAATTAATTTTTTTCAACTAGTGAAAGGAACTTCTCTAATGGGCAATCCTTAAGATTCCTTTTTCACTTCCGTACCTTGGGTGTTTCACAAACTCTCATGGACCCCGGATAAGAAATTAAAAAAAAATTTTCGTTGTTGTTGTAATTTGGACAAAATAAAAAAGGGGAAATACTGGGTTTTGAACAGACAACTTCTGGGGACTTCTTGCGAAATACGAGATAAGACCTTGAGCCAGAAGGCTTTCAGGTGCTTCCTGCGAAGATGCAGACACCAAAATCCCGCACAGAATCACACCATAGACATAAGGAGGAAATGGACAGATTTAAAGACAATTTCCCCAACTGTGAAGATGATTAACGTGGTAAGAAATTCCCTTAAATTCATTGGCAGAGTTAGTCCGTAGCTATTTTTTTTTTTAAGACTTTATTTGAGAGAGAGAGTACAAGCTGGGGGAGTCGCAGGCAGAGGGTGAGGGAGATGCAGACTCCCCGCTGAGCAGGGAACCCGATGTGGGCCTCCATTCCAGGACCCTGGGATCCATGACCTGAGCTGAAGGCAGATGCTTCAGTGACGGAGCCACCCAGGCGCCCCTAGTCTGTAGCTATTAAGGTCAGGCTCCTTTCAATGCCAGACTAGCCCTGCAGAACAAGTCATTGCCCTGGGGCTTCAAAGTGACTCCGGTTTCTAACTGGGGAGAAGGGAAACAGTCTCTGGCAGTTGGTTTGACATGATTTAAACTGGTACCTAAACCAATTCCAAGTGCTTGATAATGAACAAGCTTGATAACGAACTGCCTTTCTTTTGTGGTTTTGATTGGAAGGGATCTCTCCTAGGGGAGGGCAGGGATAGAGGAGGTAAGGACTAGCTGCTAATTCTTCCAAGTGGGGGAAGAAGCCACTGATGCGTACCAGTTACATCTACAAGGGAGTGGGGATGAATAATAAAAAAAACAATACAGCTCTCATGCACCGATCGCTTACTCTGTGTTAGCAGTTGGGCACAGCTCCAAACACTTTTCACCCAATAACAGCCCTTAAGAGGTAGCACTAATATTACCATGCCCATTTAACAGAATAATCTGTTAGAAGAATAAGCTGCGAGTGCTGAGGATAGAGGCCTAGAGAATCTGTAACCAGCACTGTCCAAGGAAATTTTCCGGGATTACAGAAATGTTCGCTGTCTGTGCTGTCCAAGGCACGAGCCACTAGCCACGTGTGAAAGTGACTAGTAAGACTGAGCAACTGAAGTTTCCATTCAACTTAATTTTAATTAACTCCAATTCACATGTAAGTAGTCACAGGGGAGCTGTGGCTTCCGTATCGGACAGCACAGGTCGTACTACAGAAAGAGACCACGCTGATGACCGATGACGGGAACACGCATGACGGGAAGTCATGTCCCTGACACCCGCCCCCTCGGGCACCAGGGATCCATCTTGGGATGGCTTCGTGAGCCACCTCCAATGGCTGCAGGTTATACTCTGCATAGAGGCATCAACTGAGGGCTGATAGCAGCCCAAGCACCACCTGCTCTCAGCTTTGGCAAGATGCTGCATCGGCCCAGAGGAAGAGGAATATTTCAACCCAGAGGAAAAAGAATGCCTGTTTCAATTGGTGGGTCCAATTTTTTTTTTATAATTTATTCACCCAGAAGGGGCACAGGTTTTGCAATTGGCACAAAGCCTTGTTTTGTAATAGCACGCGCCTCGAGGCACTTCCCTATCTTCGGTGCAGAACTCCAAGGCCTGGGCCACTGCTCGCCTTCAGCACCCCGCTGACTCCTATATCCGGATTACTTTCCTGCACAGGCGGCCATGGAAGGAGGGACGGTTTTCATGCTTTTCCTTCCTTCCCCCGCACCTCCTATAGACACAGACTGTAAAGGTTTTCCCTGTGACTTTACCAGTAACAACTCCAGGGAAAGCGAGGCGTTAACAGCATAATAAACACAGGGAGGCTACCAGCTTCTAAGACATCTTAAAAGCCTGTACTGACAGCTCTCCCCAGACTTCACTGCAACGTCAGAAAGCCAGGCTACTCCTTTTAAGGCTTTGTTCTCTGGCCCCTTCACTAGCAATTCTTTGGGGGAGTCTGACCGACTCGGTCCTGCTCTCTTTTTACTCCGGGACTGTAATGCTCCTGAGTTGCTTACCCCACCTCAGTCCTCATGCGAATCCCGAATGTTCTCTAAGCTTTGGATCCTACCACGCATTGCAACCTTATTTCTGGAGCCGCTACCATGTGTCACTGAGGGTAACAAGACACAGCCTCTGCTCTCAAGGGAGATGGCAGCCCGGGGAGGGTTACCGCTGAGTAAACAGGAAGTGACAACACAATGTGCTCAGTACTGTGACACAGGAAAGTGCAAGGTACTCTGGGACAGGATGACCCAGCACGTATCTAGATTTGAGAGGTCAAGGAAGGCTTTCTGGAAGGAAGTGATATCTGAGCTGAGCTGAGCGCAAAGCAGAGGAGTCCAGGTGAAAGGACGAGGTCTGCGCTGCGAGGGGACAAGGCGTGCTGCCACTGTTCCGTTCGAGTGTCTGAAGGGTCTGTTTGAGGAACTGAAAGGCGCTGGGCGCGGTGGGATGCGAGAGGGCGGAGGTGCAGAGGGAGGAGGAGGAGGCTGAGGCCCGACGGGGCGGAAGGAGCCAGGTCAGAGAGGGCTTTTGTCCGGAGCGCCCGAGGAGTTTGGACTGCATCCCAAGGCCACCAGGGAGCCACTGCAGGGCTTTAATGAAAGGAGAAACAAGTACCACAAGTGGGCAAGTGAAACTACAAAACCTCAAATGAGGATTGTTTATCTCGGGAGAAAAAACAACCCTCGAGACCGAACCACACAATCTCAGCGCCTCTCAGTGCCGTCGGGCTTCCCAGGGGGGCTTGGTGGGGAGCCCCGCGCAGCAGGCGAGGGGAGCACGGGCAAAGCCCCGGGCACAGCTGCAGGGGGCTGGCCAGAGAGGCCTGTGATTCCTGGGCTCTAGTCCGGGATACGCAGAGCGCCCCGAGACCCCCGAAGTACGTCTCATCACATCATTGGGCAAAATGGACATTCCGGGAGCCAAGGCCATGTTGATCCTATAGTTTCGGAAGTCCTGGAGGCGGCCCTCCGCACCCCATTCTCTCAGAGGCAGTGTCCGTGAAGGACAGAAGGAGGGACGAGGCCATGTGGAGAGCACGTTGCCCACGCGAGCTCTCCCGCAGCCCCAGCCTGGTATCACAGAGACGGAACAGGCCCCTTCCTCACTGCTCTTCCCCAGCGTCCTTGCTCCGAGAACCGCCCCCCCCCCCCGCAGTGTGCAGTCCACCCCTTTCATCTGAGCCCCCTAGCCTTGCCCTGCCACCCCCCAAGCCCTCCCCTAATTCTAAGGAGAGCTGGTGCCTCTGCTAGCCTTCATCATACACGGTTATTTTTATACCGGTCATTGTGCTGGCTGCTGTCTCTCCCCCTCTATCTTTTCAGCTTTATGAGCAAAGGGCCATGTTTCTTATCTCTGCTGCCTATTCAGTGCTTTACCCACAATGTGTGCCAAATAAAGTCTTACTGAATTGAACTGATTAACCTGGTCCTTTCTTCCTTGTTCTGCTGCTAATAATTCTAGGCTGTAAAGGAAAGGAAATGCTTAAAGATTAATTTAGAAATTGAACAAATTTTGTGGATGTGCTTACAAATCTCAGATATGTTATTTTGTGGGGAGCTAACCTACTTTTTTTTCATAGTTGTTTTCTCATCAGTTCCTTAGTTTTTTTGTTGTTGTCGTGAACGTAGAGTTGACATACAATGTTCTATTAGTTTCAGGTGTTGAGTCAACTTACTTTTTATCCCTGGGCATGATATCATTTTCCTTTTTAAACGTAGATACCAATCACTCATACATTGCTGGTGGGAATGTAAAATGGTACAGCCACTCTAGAAAATAGTTGGCAGTTTTCTATGACACAAAATATGCAATTACCATGTGACCCAGCAATTGCGCTCCTGGGCATTTCTTTCAGAGATATGAAAAGTTATGCTCACAGAAAAACCTGAACATGAGTATTTTTAGCAGCTTTGTTCATAGCTGCAAACAATTAGAAACAACCAAGCTATCCTTTAATGAATAAATGTTTAAACAAACTGGCACATCCACACCACAGAATAAAAAAAAAAAAATGAACTCCTGATACAACAACTTGGAGGGACCTCAAGGGTATTATGCAGAGTTTAAAAAAAAAGTTGGCCTCAAACAGTTATATGCTGTGTCTATTCTAGTAACATTCTTGAAATGACAAAAATATAGAGATGGAGAACAGATCAGTAATTGCCAGAGGTTAGAGATTTGGGGGAGAGGAAGGCGGGGGGGGGTGCAGAAGGGAGGAGGGTTTGGGCATAAAATAGTAACTCAGGGGATCCTTGTGGTAATGGAACTATTCTATATTTATACACGTGATAAAATTACATAGAACTACACACACACACACACACATCTCATACACATAAGTGCATGTGACACTGGTGAAATCTGAATAAGGTGGGTGGATTGTAACCACAGCAACTTTCTGGTTTTGATACTGCCTTCTAGTTATAGACCATGTTACCTTTGGGAGAAACTGCACGAAGGGAACACTGGGATCTCCCGGTATATTTTTTGCAACATCCTGTGGATCTACAGCTAATTTTTAAAGATATTTTTAGAATGAAGACACCAAAAGCAGGTGCACCTTCCACTGAAGCAAACTGCCCATCGTCTTGAGTTTGTAAAAACAATATGTGGTATATATACCCAATGGAATACTACTCAGCCATAAAAAAATGAGATCTTGCCATTTGCAACAACACGGATGGACCTAGACGGTGTTACGCTAAGTGAAATAAGTCACAGACAAATACCATATGATCTCAACCCCTATGTGGAATCTAAAAAACCAAACAAACAAACGCACTCTTAAATACAGAGAACAAACTGGTGGCTGCCAGAGGGGAGGTGGGTGGAAGGCGGGTGAAACAGACGAAAGGGAATAAAAGGCACAAACTTCCAGTTATAAACTAAGTCAGGGAGATGAAAAGCACAGCACAGGCAATATAGTCAGTGATGTTGTAATAACGTGGTGCTGACAGGTGACGACTGCGCTTATTGTGAGAAGCACTGAGTAATGTAAAGAACTGCTGAATCGCTACGCTGTACACCCGAAACTAACATCACATTGTACGTTTATACTTCAATTAAAAATAACGACAAATAGGGGGTACCTGGGTGGCTCTGTAAGTTAAGCGTCCGACTCTTGGTTTCTGCTCACGTCATGATCTTGGGGTGGTGAGTTGGAGCCCCGCATCGGGCCCCACGCTCAGCAGGGAGTCTGCTGGAGACTTTCTCTCTCCCTCTGCCCCCCCCACCCGTGCACTCGTGCTCTCTGTCTCAAAATAAGTAAATAAAATCTTAAAAAAAAATGACAAACAAAGCCCCAAAACCAGGTTGTTCTTTTCTCGGTTTCGGTTTTTAAGTAGGTTAGATCCCAATGCTCCCCAAACAGCCAGTCCTTCCCCCGCACGCCTCCTGTACACACTCACCAATAGTAGAGGGTATAGTTGGTGTCAGGACTTGTCTTCCGTCCGGGGAGCCAAGTACACTTCATGTAGCTCAGGTTGTGCCAAACGCATTGCAGCTCAGTCACCGCGGACTCAGGATCACCTAGAACAGACAGCCGAGGGTTTAGGATGCTTCTCTCCCTGTCAGACAAACCCACCAACCCCGCTGGGGCACGAGGGATGGTGAGAGCGCTCTGCCGCGAAGCCAACCCCTAATCTCTCATCCCATTTTACCCAGAAGGCACCCAGGATGGAGAAAACCCAACTCTAACTTGTTACAACTTTCTCTCTCACCTCCAGATCCCAAGCAAATATCTTTCCTATCACTGAGGGACCCTAACTTTGTATTCCTAACTGGAGAGAGAATTTCAAGGTCAAGTACCATTTCAATGGTAGGAAGTGAGTATGGCGTTTCCTAAATGAATGTGGAAATGCAAACAACCCATATATCTACCTGTCTTTAAAGAAAACAAGTCTATTGAGTTAAAACTTACCTTCTTGTTTTCTGACCAATACTAACACATCTTGTTTTAAAGACTAAACACACATTTCTCCTGAAGCAATCTGGGGGAAAGTGAGCATTAATACAGCTCTTGGTAGTTGTTTACTGTGTGTTAAGACTTTAGGAGCCATATCGTCTTTATCATCTGAAATCTCTACCTTAATAAAGTCTCCTGAGTTAAGGCATCATGTCAGGATTCTTAAAGGGGTATTATCTGGAGGCATCATCAACCATTTTACTTTCATAACACGATTTAGGCCTTTTCAGATTATTTATTAAACTTCTAAAGAAATGCGAATGGGGGAGGTAAGTTGTTTTAAACCAGGCTCCCAGCCTCGTGGCAGTACTGAATTCTATAATTCTATAAATGGGACTTTTTGATCCGTGCAAGGCAGGGAGAAGGAGTGGCCTGGAGAACAGGCCACATAGCGCTAAGGTTTGGAAGTGGGAGAGATGGGACCCTCCAAACAAGGGGTAACATGGGATTAAGAGATGATACATATTCTGCATTTACTCTTCCCCGGGTGCTATTCTAAGCACGTCCCCCGTACTGACTTCCGTAATCGTTTCCACAGTCTGGGGAGACAGGTACTACCATGAACCCCATTTTACAGATGAGGAAAGAAGCGGGTAGGGGGAAGTCATCTGCTGAAGGTCCTGCAGCTATTAGTTGGCAAAGCTGGGACTTAAACTTGGACATCTGGGCTCCGGGAGCCCTGCCCTTCATCAGTATAATCTCCTTCCTGCTCGCAACCCAAGTGCCAGAAGGAACTGGGTGATGGGCGGGAAGGGGACGGGGGTGGGCCACCATGACCAACCTGACTACGTGACAGCTTTTCCTAGGGCTCGTCCTGAACTGGAGCCACGCCAGCAGGCCTATTTTCCTTTTCTAACATCTTGTATATCAAGCTAATCTTTCTATCCAATGAGGAAGATAGTTTTTTGGATTTTTTTAAGGCACTGGACCTGTAATCTGAAACCCTACAGCAACCCACTCAGTTCCCTTCCTCCTCATAAAATGGATCAGGGTACTAATCCATGCCTTGCTCGCTTCCCAAGATAAGCTTCTGAGGCTCAATTTAGGGAAGGGTGTATATGTGTGTCTATCACATGCCAATTGTTAAATGCTACAGAACTCTGAGGCACAGTTATTGAAGTCGTGAGCACCTCGAAGGCAGGGACGTCCTCGTATTTATCACCTACTACGCGTGCCCAGAACTTCTCAGACTCGGCAATTATTTGAAAATTGAATGAATTAACGAACACTGAACATAAACATATGGATAATTTGCATTTATCCCCCAAGTACCAACAAACAGTGCTTTCGGTTGTTACCTTCCGGGGGCGGGGTGCACTTCTCCACCAAAATGCTAGGATTGTCACTTTCATTGGTGCTGCACTGGGACCCCACTTGCAGACAAATCCTCTCGTTCAGGGGCACTTCTTTTGAACGATGGGTTTCAGGAGCAATTTTCTAAGGTTAGGAAATTGTAAAAAAGCATTGCTCTAGCAAACATACAACAATACACTTAGGTAATAAAACAGTAGCATGTTCAAATCTGTGGGGAAAAAAAAGGAAGGTTATCAGATGACAGATGGCATAGATCAGTGACTCTCAACCCGAGGTGATTTTGCTCTCCCCGCCGCCCCCCCTTCCCGGGAATGAGTCTGGCCGTCACAACTGAGGAGGGCGCTGCCACCAGCGTCTAGCAGGTAGAGACCAAGCATGCTGCTGAACTCGCTTCAGTGCACAGGAGAGCCTCCCTTCCCCCCACAGCAAAGAGGGATCCCGCGCCAAATGTCAGTGGTGGCACCACTGTGAAATCCTGGTATGGATAACAGACAATTTCCCACATTTTAAACGTATAAACATCACAACATTTACTATCAAACCTACCATGCTAACACATCAACTGTCTAAAAGCAGTTTGAAAGGAAACACAATAAGATTATCAAAATTCAATTCCTAGGGGCGCCCGGGTGGCACAGTCGGTTAAGCGTCTGACTCTTGGTTTTGGTTCAGGGTCGTGATCTCAGGGTCATGAGACTGAGCCCGGAGTCGGGCTCCATGCTCAGCCCGGAGTTGGCTTGGGTTTCTTTCTCCCTGGCCCTCGGCCCCTCCTCCCTGTGCTCCCTCTCTCTCCCTCCCTCTCTCTCTCAAAATAAATAAAGAAATC
Organism: Ursus americanus; assembly: GCF_024610735.1. Taxonomy (NCBI): domain Eukaryota; kingdom Metazoa; phylum Chordata; class Mammalia; order Carnivora; family Ursidae; genus Ursus; species Ursus americanus. Next base: position 30,182,653 of record NC_142164.1, read on the forward strand.
TTTTAAAAAAATTCACTTCCTAACTAGATGCAGTATACTATCAAGATCAAGGGGAAAAGTGCTTTAAGAATCCAGTAACCCTGGTCACCTCTGAGGCTAGAAAGTAGAGGAGGGCCTGAGGACCAAAGAGAGACTTTTCATTAAACACCTTTCTGTACTGTTTGACCTTTCTGACTACCTCCCACAAACGCTTAACCTATTTAAGCGTTGTTATATGCACTGACTATCCCACACTCTTATTCTGGAAAGTAGATGGGCTTTGTGGAACTACAGAAAGCCAACTTACAGACAGCATACAGATGTAAATCACACATCTGGTCATTACACTTTAGAATAATGAGATTAGAGGGCTCTTTAGGAAATTAACATTTTCCCAAGCTGACGGAATAATTAAGAATGAAGCCGCTTTTAATCAGGGCTCCAAGGAGCTTCCTGTTTTGCAATGGTTTCTGACTCAAGTTGGAGATAGCGTTTCCTTCTACGTACCTACTGACGGCTGTGAAGTGGAAAATCTGTCACATTTACCTCTATCGGCTCCCCCAAGGAGCTACTCCGCCATGTCGCAGGCCTGCTGTCAGTGGAGCATGAGAGCAACTGCGAGATACTTCCAAAACCAAGACTTAAGGATGCCCTCAGCGAGGTAGCGAGCAAACCAACAATGAATGAATCATAGCAAAGACATGAAAAAAATCTCGCTAGAGAGACTGAATAGCTCTTAGGCCCAGGCAAGACAGCACTCTGAAAAGGGAGCCAGCTGCTCAGCCCTGAAGAAAAGACAAAGAAAGGTGCGTGAGCAAGCTTCTGGCAGGGAGAAAAGAGGGGGATTTGGCCCCATGGACATGAGTACTTCTGTCCCACCGCCTACCTTCAGTGAGATGTCTAGCTACTCTTAGCCAAGTACATTTTCACAACTAATTTCTGAATCCTTCACAAGAAACCTATTTATCATTTGGCTTTCTGTATAGTTGCTGCCTGCAGGGATGGAACACACCAGTTATGCCAACAGAAAGCTTTCTAGAATGCTTTTTCGCCGTGATCGTTCTCGTGGCAAAGTAAGGAATTGGCCCTTGAGAGATGAATGTGTGCTGAGGAAATGAGGGTTCTCAGCCTGTGAAAGTGCAGACCAGTCCCAGATCACGGTAAACGGTAGCAAGAAAATTCCAAGTGCAAATTTCACCGTCACAATTTTACCAAACTCAAGTCCCACAGACCCCTGAAGGAGCCACCCTGACCCAGAGATCCTCGATAATTCTTGTTTGGAAGCTGCCTCTGTCCTTTGAAGATACCAGGGGGAACATGTATGGTTAAATGCCATAAATTAGAATCATCATGGGAAAAATCCCAGTTCTCTTATTATATTAGATATTATTCCAGTGAGAGGGTTGAAGAATTTTATTACACAAAGATTTTTATGATAATTGAATTTTTTAAATTAAAAAAATACTTTAGTACTTAATCTGAACCTTGTCCTTGGGGCATACAAATAATAACTCAGAAAAGAGACAGTAGGCGGAAAAACAAAATAATAAAACTCTCTTTCAGGGGCGCCTGGGTGGCTCAGTTGGTGAAGCGTCTGCCTTCAGCTAAGGTCATGATCCCAGGGTCCTGGGATCGAGCCCGGTATCAGTCTCCCTGCTCAGTGGGGAGTCTGCTTCTCCCTCTCCATTTGCCACGCCCCCTGCTTGTGCACTCTCTCTCTCTCTAATAAATAAAATCTTTAAAAACAATCTCTTGCAAAGTTTAAGGTCAATAACATTAAACTGGCATGAAAAAAGTAGACACCCCAACTGTCCATGATCACCGAGTCCAGCACCTATCAGACAAGGAACTAAATCCCTCCCAGCAGATCTTGATGAGGTACAGCTGATGGCTCCCAGTGACTTTCAGCCGTGGTGACTCATTCCCCTGGTAGCTGCTATATGACACTATGCTCCACCCCTTGGGGAATCTGGGCTTCTTCGAAAATTTATCAAAAACCAAGGCCAGAGTCCTGAACTGGTCCCTCCCCTCAGGACCAATGTTCATTTGGCTGGATCACACCTTTCCCAGTTCCAGACTCCTTTCTCCAGAGACCAAAGGGGTCAGCCTCAGCTTCTGCCTCTCTGGATGCCTGGATAGAACAACCACTTTTTAATTTATTCACCTACTGAGACTTGTTTTCTCTGGGTGATGAAAGAGATCTAATCTGATGCCAAAGCACAGGGATCAACAGTCTTTTAACAACAACAAGCCAAAAAACAAAAACAAAAACAAAACTTGATGCCAGATCCTCCTTCTGCTTGCCGGGATTGGGAAACTAGTAGATACTGCTAAAACAATGGTGGCGGACAGCCACTTAAAACTAACCTTGTATTTCAGAAAAAATCATCCATGAGTCCCCAGCTCTCCTTTTCATGATCCTCCAATTTGAAGATTGAAAGTGACCTCAAGGGTTTATCTCATTTAGCGACTTAGGAGGGTTAGATGGTTGCATAAGCCCCCCTAATATGTACAAACGATCTGAAAGCCACTACTTCAATACCCTTCAAAGCATAGACGCCCCAGTTCTGTCTGATGAGGGTAATGCTTTGTCCAAAGGATGCAAAGGGGAGGGGGCGCCTGGGTGGCTCAGTCGTTAAGCGTCTGCCTTCGGCTCAGGGTGTGATCACCGCCTTCTGGGATCGAGCCCCACATCAGGCTCCTCCGCTATGAGCCTGCTTCTTCCTCTCCCACTCCCCCTGCTTGTGTTCCCTCTCTCGCAGGCTGTCTCCATCTCTGTCAAATAAATAAAAAAATTTAAAAAAAAAAGGATGCAAAGGGGAAAGGGAAATCACTCCTGCCGTTCACCGTCAGCCTCAGGATTGTAAACTTCAAAAGGTTAGCCAGGCAATCTCCCATCATTGACTCGGAGGGATAATCTGTGTTTATCACGAGTGCAGCACGGACAGCCATCAGCACTGTCAAATGGCTGGAATATAAAGGAGCAGGCCTGAGGCAGCGGTCACCCTTCGCGGTCTCTATCTGGTCTCTTCAGAGGCAAAATGGAGGGTGATATTAGGTTGAACCACATGACCTAAAGAAGCAACAATTTCACGTGATTCAACCTGACAATAATAATAATGATAATAAAAGCTGACGACTATTCAACGTTAACATGGCGCCAGGCACATTACAAACATCATCTCCGCGAATATACGCACCCTTCACACGAAGTAGGTCCTACCGCAGCATTTTACAAACAAGGAAATGGAAGCTCAGAGAGGTTAAGTGACTTGCTCAGGGTCACACACCTCCGAAAGGGGAAGAGACAAATGTTCAAACCCAATTCTGTCTAATTCCACTGCCTCCTAAAGTTACTTTCAAGTCTAAATTTCTGTATCTATACCGTGGAATGAGCCCCATTTCTAGGCTAGATTACCACCATGTCTACCAGATCAATCCTCGGGTGGGTTCGGCTGGCTAATGAACGTGGACCTGTTAGAAAAAAAAGGTGACTTCTCAGTTTCAATGAGATACTTAGGCGAAGGACTTAAAGGTCTTGCCCAGAATTTCTCGAGGCTGAACTAGAAAAGTTGCCACCAAGAATCCAGATGCCTACGGCCCCTCCTCAGGAACAAGAGGAAGCCAACCGTGTAAAAAGGGGAATTCAACTCCTGAAAGTATTACAGGCTTCTGCGTTGAGAGCGTCTCTTTTTCTGTTTGTTTGCTTTTTTCAAGTGAAGTATAACTGACCTACAATGTGATATTAGTTTCCAGTGCACAACATAGTGATTCGACATTTATATACCTTACTCGGTGATCCCCACGGTAAGTCTAGTTACCATCTGTCACCACACAAAGTTATTACAATATTATTGGCTATATTCCCTATGCTGTACTTTTCATTTCTGTGACTTATTTATTTTTTAACTGGAAGTTTGTATGACTTAATTCCCTTCACCTACTTCACCCATCCCCCCCATCCCCTGCAACCACCAGTTTGTTCTCTGTTTCTATGAATCTGTTTCTGTTTGGTTTTGTTTGTTCCTTTTGTTTTTTAGATTCCACATGAGCGAAATGTTACGGTATTTGTCTTTGGTTCCATCCATGTTGTCACAAATGGCCACATTTCATTCTTTTTTAATGGCTAAGTAATATTATATATTATATATGATATATACAATATATACCACATCTTCTTTATTCATTCCTCTATCAATGGACACTTAGGTTGTTGCTTCTATCCCTTGGCTATTGGAAACTGGCCATCATAAATAACGCTGCAATAAACACAGGGGTGAGTATATCTTTTCAAATGAGTGTTTTCATTTTCTTCAGGTAAATACCCAGACGTGGAACTGTTAGAGCATAGGGTAGTTCTATTTTTAATGTTTTGAGGAACCTCCATATTCTTTTCCATAGTGGCTGTACCAATTTACATTCCCACCAACAGTGCAAGAGGGTTCCCTCGTCTCCACAGCCTCGCCAACACTTGACATTTCTTGTCCTTTTTTTTTTTTAAGATTTTGTTATTAAGTGATCTCTACAGCCAATGTGGGGCTCAAAGTTACAGCCCTGAGACCAAGAGTTGCATGCTCCACTGACTGAGCCAGCCTAGGGCCTCGATATTCCTTGTCTTTTTGATACTAGCCATCCTGACAGGGATGAGATGATTTATCTCATTGTAGTTTTTTTTTTTAAAGATTTTATTTATTTATTTGACAGAGACAGCCGGGAGAGAAGGAACACAAGCAGGGGGAGTGGGAGAGGAAGAAGCAGGCTCCTAGTGGAGGAGCCTGATGTGGGGCTCGATCCCAGAACGCCGGGATCACGCCCTGAGCCGAAGGCAGGCGCTTAACGACTGCGCCACCCAGGCGCCCCTCATTGTGGTTTTGATTTGTATCTTCCTGACGATGAGTGATGCTGAGCATCTTTTCACGTGTCTGTTGGCCATCTGGACATCTTCTTTGGAAAAATGTCTATTCTGGTTTAGAGAACCTCCTTTAAAATGCAAATACTTCTGGGGTGCCTGGGTGGCTCAGTCGGTTAGACAGCCGACTCTTAATTTTGGCTCAGGTCATGATCTCGGGGTCCTGGGACTGAGTCCCCTGTTGGGCTCCACGCTCAGTAGGGAATCTGCTTGATAGTCTCTGTCCCTCTCCCTCTGCCCCTCCCCACTGTACTCTTTCTCTCTCTAATAAATAAATAAATCTTAACGAAAATTAAAAATAAATAAAATGCAAATACTTCTGAGGAGACTCAGTTCTTTCTCAGTGAACACCTGAGCCATAATTAACACCTCAGCAGAAAAGGGGCAAGAAAGGCGGAGTAGCAAGTTTCCCGCAAGAGGAAGAACCCTTTCCAGCCTCACCTTATTAAGCTTTCACATACATTTGTCGTGTCCCAGCAAGCCAGGGAAGTGAGGAGAGCCACACTTTACACGGCAGGACCCTAAGGCTCAGAGAGGTTAGGCAACTTACCCAGGCCACAGAGACAGCTGAGGGGTCTGCCAACTAGAACCGAGTTCTCCTGACTCCCCGTGCCACCGAGCTGCGTGAACCCGACGATCTCGCAATGCACTGAGCCAAAGCCCTGTCACTAGCAACGACTCCTCATTCAGCCTCCTCGCAGTCCTGGACAAAGTCAACCCCAAAAGTCCCTGACCTCTCCCCTCACTGAAAGAAGGCATAGAGATAAAAAAAAAAAAACAGTTTTGGACAGATGATCTGATGCTTTGAAGAACCTGTCAATTAGAAGGGGCTACAAACCAATCAGGCCTGAGCAAAAATTCCGTTGAATAAGACGATCATAAAGAATCTGAAAGGATCCAATCCTGTTAACAAAAACTCACTCATGCCAGTTGACCACATGTGCCTGGGAGGCTGAACGTTCCCCTCATTTTTCCTCAGGCATCGGGAAACCTAGGCAACCCTATCTGCCACGGACGTCTTATTTTTTCACTTGCCGTGTGGCCATTTACTCTGGTATCACATGGTTCTTGCCTATCTGCGTGCACGCTGTCAGCGAGGCGGTGAACGTGAAAGCTCCCTGAGAACCTGGAAGTGTGGTCTACATACGAGGCCCCAGGCAGGAACACAGGAACACATTTTAACATAATTATTTGTTGAGTGCCTAGTAGATAAAAGATATCTGGTATTTCCTAACAGAGTAATCTCAGTGCATTTGATTATCAGATAATGAGCAAATATTTTCAAATGTTTAAATGCTCAGTTTTTTTCCAACAGTCTTTGCAGTCATTTTCCCAGGTACAACTGGGACACGACCCAAAACAAAATTCCCACTTTGAAGTAAGATTAGAATTCCGTTTATTCTTGGCTCCAATTCATAGCGTTCACTTTACCTCATCAATGCAATACGTTCCAGAACGCTTACCTTATCCTGCTTGTTGTCAAAATGACTAAAATACCGTAAGGTGCAATTCGGGCTGGCTCCCTCTGGAGGATCCCATGTCCATATGACCGTGCAGAGGTTTTCAACAGAAACACTCAAATTCGTCACAGGTGGCTGAGTATCTGCTCAAATCAAGCACAAGAAAGAAACTGATCAACACCCACCAGTGTTTTTAGTGGACCAGGTAAGCCATTCCTCCCAGTCCTAGAGGCCCAGAATAATAAACCTGAGTGAACAACAGCTAACATTATTGAGCCAGGCACTGTCCTAAGAACTCTCCACACTGGTCCCCGGCTCCTCACAAACATCTTGCGAGACAGGGACTATTGGCCTCATCTTAAAGATGAGGTGGCTGAGGTCAAGAACACTGAGTCACTTGCCCCGTGTCCCTTAGCTCACAAATGGCAGAGCTGGGATACAAACCCAGAAAGTGTGCCTCCAAGGCCACATTCTTACCTACCTCCTATGGTGCGCACACGGGGAAGAGCGTGGTCGTAAACTGCCGTTTCCCTCCTGCAGGAATTTGGGGTTCCCTAGGCTTGGGACCTACACCTCACTCGATACAGCCACTTTGATCTCAGCAGCTCTACGGGTGAGTTTAAGCAGCACATCTTTCATCAGGCTTGCTAACGTGACCTGGTAACTGTTTTTATAACTTTTCCAAAGAAGTACTGAGAAAGATTTAATAGTCCTTGTTGTTCCCCTGAGGTCTGACACTAAACAGCTGGGACTATAGTGTTGACTAATCTGAAGAAGGGAGAGAAGAGGAGAAACTGAACCAGTGTCTTACAAGTGTGTTTCATTTGGAGAAAACCCACCACTGCCTCTACCAAATAAATAGTGACTCTATTATTTTGGACCCAGCTCTATCATTGGGGAATGTAGTTTTCATGCTTCTGCCAAAAACAGGGCAATACACAGAGCGGCGGCTGGGGGAGTGAGACATCATTTCAAACTTTGCTGACAGCTCCGGCCACCAGGACTACCAAAATCATCCTCCAGAAACTAGATGAGGAACGTACACGGACTCTGTCCTATCTCTGCAACTTTTCTGTAAATTGAAAATTATTCCCAAATCAAGTTTATTAAACTAATTAAAAAAAACCACAATCCTTCCAAACAGTCCAACGTTGCAAACTTAATCATTAGTAATTACTTACAGGCCGCAGATGTCTTAATCTGTCAACCCGCAGAGCTGTATTTTTACACTCTATGCCAACACCCTGGAGTACACTGGGCCTCTTACATAATCTGTAAATACTTGTACCATTACCTTCCACTTTAACTGAACAAAAAATTCCTTTTGTCCCCAAAGAAGAGCCCCGCGGGCACTACATAGCTGGCATGTCCCCAAACGCCAGTTTTATTCATAGTAGCCTGCAAAGGCCCTGGACTCTCCATATTCATTCCCTCTTTCCCAACTCTTGTACCATTCGTTTTTCCATAAGGCTGACCAAAGGCCCAACTGTGGGGAGAAGCAGCCCACAGCAGGACCAGCAGAAGCAGAAAATTCCTACTGCTCCGCATCAAAACCCCGCTAGCGTCTGGAAGCCCCCACGGCTCGGGCAGCTGCTAACACGAAGATTCGATTCGAAGCGATCACGGGCAAGTCCAGCTACTCCATTTTGGTCTTTCTAACATCACACGGCTGAAACTTCTGAAGACAAATCATCCGTCAGCTATAGAGCCTCTAATAAAACCTTTGTTCCGGGGCACCCTGGGTGCCTTAGTCGGTGGAGCGCCGGACTCTGGGTTTTGGCTCAGGTCGTGATCTCAGGGTCGTGAGACAGAGCCCCGTTTTGGGCTCTGCGCTCAGCATGGAGTCTGCTTGAGATTCTCCCTCCCTCTCTCTCCGTCCCCCCGCCCCCGGCTCTTTTTCTCTCAAATAAATAAATCTTAAAATAAATAAATACATAGATAATAAAAGAATTACAACTTTGTTCCTCCTGAAGACTACCATCTATTTTAGGCTTATCGGCCTTATTCCGTACTTTCCAGAAACAGAGTGCAGCCAACTTGCTGACGCCCTACCTTCCTATCCCCACAAAAAAAATTAAAGCCCTGATAATGAAAAAAACGTTACCTATTTATGGTTCACACACATCACACTTCAGTTTTCAAGGCGACTTGTAAAATCTACTTTCTAACCTCAGTATTTTGATAGAACAATAGCCTGTGTGATTTCCAATCTCTCCAATGGGTTTATTTTTCCCCCATCTGTTCTGAGGTGCCTTTTAGTCAAATCTTCCAATTGGTTTGCATTTTTGGCTATTTGTGGCTATCTGCCATCCTTTCCACCGCCCCCCAGTGGTTCCTTCCATTTCCCTTGAGATTTTTCTACTTCTTATACTTTAAAATATGCACGCACACACGCACACACACACACTCATCCTGAAACTTTAAATACAACCGCCAAACGTTTAAATATATGTGAATCCGTGTGTCTACGTGTACAACACCTTGAGATATGTACATAAATAAGCGGTGACTGTTCTCGTGACGATCTCGGACAGCTCCTCACGTGTGAGACGTAATATAATTTCAGTGCAGTGTAGGCTTAAGAGCGTGGACTCGGGAGCCAGACTGCCTGAGCTCCGGCCCCAGCTCTGCTACTTACTAGCTGGCAAGTTACTTAGCCTCTCTGGGCTCTAGTCTTCTTCCGTATAACACAAGGATGAAAATAACAACATCAGAAAAGGGTCATTTGAGGATGAAATGAGTTAATACCAAGATAAAAGGCTCAGAACAGTGCCTGGCCCGGAGCGAGTGCTAGGTAAATGTTAGCTCTACTTTCTTTCTGAAGAAACAGAACAGCTCTCCCCAGTTGCTTTGGTTGTCTGTGAATCGGATACGGGTACGTGCCCGCAGCCTGTAAGGCAGAGCAAGTGAGACATCTAATTTCAACCACTTCTTAGAGGCTGATCACTGCCTTCCGAAAGGGGAGAATGGGCAGGTGGCAGGGACTCCAGTGGGTGGCTCCCCCCAACTCAACTTCAAACCTCAAGGGAGTCTATCGCCTTCTACTCAGGCACTGGCATGGCCGGAGGTCTTTCTAATAAGGCATGTTGCTTAGAGATTCGGTGTTGCTCTCTCCCATTCCAACCCAGGGGCTGGCAGAGGCATGCGTATTCCGGGAAAAGTTAAGGAAATCACAACAGTCATATATGAGTCACTGCCTCCTTCCCTTACATCTCGTCAGTCATTGATGTCTGTCCCTTTCTTCTTGCAACATCTCTCGTAATCATCTCAATCACACCAGCGTGTTCAATCACACCAGCGTGTTCTGCTGGGCCCCGTGAGGCAGGCTGACACCAGTTAAGCCATGGCCCCCGGACAGCAGGCATTCACAACACATCTGTCTAGGGGACATCTTCAACCCTGGAGCCCTGCGTCGCTTTACACGCCAGTGATTTCTGTCACCCGGTCAAGTCTCCCTGCTCGCTTCTCCTCCTCTGTCATTTCCCTCACGCTGTGCCCCGCTCAGGGCCCCCGTGGGCAAACAAACCTCTTCGGCCCGGATGGACTCCGCCAACACACCCTCTTGCCAAACCGGGCTGCTCGCTGCCCGCAAAGGAGCACCCTCTCCCCTGCACTCCTGGGTCTCTGCTCCTGCCGTTCTCCCCCACCTAGGAAGAACTTCTCCACCCACTCAAATTCCACCCATCCTGGAGGTCTAGCTCAAGTTTTTACCACTTCCACGCAACTACCAGCCCTCGCAGCTCTGCCTCTTCCGGACGCCTAGAGTGCTTATGGTTTGGACCACATGCTGTGGCAGTTGAAAAGCGTGTCCCCAATACACGATCAGTCACTTCATAACAGATGACCTGTACATCCGTTCATGGGTCCCAACCAATCCTGCCCTGCTACTCTGGGAGGGGCCCAGCTCCTCTCCCAGCCAAGGACTTCCCTACCTTCGACAGAGGGAGGCACTGAATACAGTGGTCAAGGGCATGACCTCTGGAGTCAGGCCACCAGGACTGGAAGCCTCGCTCCACTCTACCATAACACACGAGACCTGGAGCAAGGCTCTCAACCTCACCGCGCCTCCGCTACCTCAGGGGGGCTCACAGCAGTGCTGTGACAGGTTCTGTGTAAAGATTCAATGAGAACATAAGAGAAAAAACTCAGAACACTGCGGGGCACAGAGTATATTAAACACTATATAAATGCTAGTTGTGGTTAGTAAGACATGCCACTATGTGGGCGAGCAGCCTAAACAGATGAAACAGAGCTGGTAACCTAATCACTTTTATGAACAGAGAAGATTAGAGCTAGGAAGAGCCCTCAGAACTTACAGATTCAAAAACTGCCACGTGAGCACGGGGAAATGACTAGCCCAGAGCCCCACAGCTGGAAAATGTCAGAGCACTAAAACTTAAGTCCCCTGTTTCTTTCTCCTTGCAATTCTACCAATATTTCTGATGGGAAAAAAGTTTCCGCATTCTAAGTAACCAAGTTACCAATGAACCGCTGAGACAAAACTGATTAAGTTGGGGGTTGCTGGGTATTATCTAGAAGGCCAGCTGTTGTTTCAGGTGTGTGGGGGAGTCTGTAGGAGGGAAGGTGTTGGAGCACGACGGTGAAAATCAAGAGCCTAATGAGTGGGGTGACCCTCAACAAGTCCCTTCCCTTCTCTGGACTGAACTTCTTCATATGATTACGGGAATCAGCTCTCCCCACCTGAACTGGAGGCACGTGGGGGGCGGCAAGGATTATGCCCTATACTCTAAAGTTCTACGAGAACCCCCAGAGCCTGGCTCAGAGCTAAACAAAGCAGACACCTGAATAATTATTAACTGGAAACTTCAAACCTGCCTCAGGCCTCCTCCCCTTTAAATGCCACCTTTCCACTAAGGGCTTCGCACTTCACCCTATTTATCATGACAAACCCCTTCTCGGGCTTCGTTCTTCTTCATTGTACTTGGCGCCATCTGACATACCTGATAGTTTACTCCCACCCCGGGGACTCTGACAATAGCACAGAAGCTGTACAGGGCAGGGGCTTGGTCTGTTTCACTCACCCCTGCATCCTTAGCCCCACACCGCCTGGCATAGAGCAGACTGCATACGTTTTGTTGACTGAATCAATAGAGGGCATCAAGATTTCCCAACCAACATTTCAACTTGGGTTTCAAAGCACAAACACATTGGTGAAAATGCAATAAGCAAATTGTGGGTGTTTGTGTCAATATGGTAATAAAACCTCTCAAATTTGGCGCTACCATCGTCACCCAACGTGGCCAGAAGTCCTCTCGAGCCGGGAGCTGTCCGTGAGGAAGTCATTCTACTTTTCACGGTAGAACTCTGCCCGGTTGATTAATGGAAAGTTGCCGCCCAGGGTGAGGGGTATATGCGAACTCCCGGGAGTACCTTGGCAACTATTCTGTAAACCGAAAATTATCTCCAAATATAAGGGTCATTAAAGAAAACAAAAAGGCATCCACCGGATGCTGCTCCGGGTTTCCCAAACGGATTTCTCGAACGCCAGAGGAGGCCATGGCCCTCACGTCCTTTTTCTCCGAGGACCGGGGTCTTCAGGAGTTCCCTTCAACTCCCCCCCGCCCCGCACTCGACCGGCGAGGTCCCCGGCAAGGAGTCCGGGGGCGATCCCGGCTCGCCCGGACCTCGGTCGCCGATCCCGCCGCCGGCTGCTGGCCCCCGCATCCCCTCCCGGGCGACGGCCCGGGTCCCGACCCGCCGCCCTCCGACACCGCGGGCACTTTTCTCTCCCGCGCCTGGGTCCCGGGCTCCTCCGCTCTTCCCGACCACGCGAGGGAAGCGCGGCGGCGAGTCGTCGTCCAGCTCCGCCGCCGTCACCGCCGCCCGCTGCCCGCCGCCCGGGATCGCCCCGTCGCTGCCGGGTCCCCCACCTCGAACCGGGCGCCGGAGGCTGCGGTCCCCGAGCGCGGGGCGTCGTGAGGCGGCCCCCCCAGCGCCCTCCGTCGCCGCAGCCCCCGGCCCCTGTCGGCCGCCACCGGGGCCGCCCCCTCGGTCGCCGCCCCGGGCCCGCGGCCGCACTCACCGGTGGGCGCGGCGCCCCCGCCTCCGCCGCCGCCGGCGCAGAGCAGCAGCGCCCACAGTCCGCAGAGCCGCGCCGGCCGCTCCATGCAGCCCCTCTCCTCGGAGCCCGGCCGGGCTGCGGGGCTCGGCAGTCTCCGCCTCCTTCGCTCCCTCTCCCACTTCCCGGCTCCGCCACCCGGGAGACTGGGGGCCGGCGCAGACCGGAAAGGCCGCCCCGCCCACCCGCCGCAGGTAACCCGAGCCGCCAGCCGCGGGCGCGGGCGCGGGCGGAGGGGGCGGGGCGCCGGGGCCTCTCCCCCCCGCCCCCACCACCCGCGCTTCTCGCGCCTCCCGCGCCTCGCGCCGCGCAACACCTGGCCCCGCTGCCGCCCCGCGCCGATCCGCCCCGGCCCCTCCGGAGCCCCGGAGCCCCGGCTCGGCTCGGGCCAGACTGAACTTCCTCGAGCACGTAGCGGCCCAGCCCCAGCGCCCGCCGGTCCCGCCCTCCGCGCGCCCGAGCCAGCCCCGGCCGGCGTCGCCGCGGCGCTCAGACCTGCGGGGCCTGGGTCGCGCCGGGGCTGGGCTCCCCCCCTGGGCCCCGGGTCAGGACCACCGACGGGAAGGAGCCTCGGCCTGGGAGTCCGGAGAAGCGGCTCCCAGTCGTCGGCCTCTGAGCCCGTTTCGAAACTCTGACTCCAGCCTTCCTAATCCCAACCCCACCTCCCCGGGTGGGCTCAGGGCCCAAGACCCAAGAGGAGACTTAGCAGGGGCGTGCTTGGCGAAAAGTCCGGAAGGTGTATTGGAAAGCTGGTAATACATAATGTTGGGCGGAGGTGGGGTGGCAAAATTTTAAATGTGAAGGACAATGCCATACTATGTCCAGTACTTGCATTCTGAAAAGCACACAACCAACTTTCTACATATTTCTTTTTCACGGGTTCAGAAGGTGAGTCAGAAGGACACCCGTTGAATGCAGAAAGTGGGTGACAATGAAGGTCAATGAGGCTGGGGTTGGAGGAGAACGGGAACCCCTGTCACTTTCCTATTGCTGCTGTAACCAATTACCATACATGTGGTGACTTCACACGGGTTTTTTAGAGTTCTGGAGGTCAGAAGTCTCACTGGGCCAAAATCGAGGCGTGAGCAGAGCTGTGTTCTTCTGGAGGTTCTGAGAGAGAAGCAGTGTTGAGCATCTCCAGGCGGCCCAGGTTCCTTGGCTTTGGCTGTACTGCTCAGGTCACTGCTGTGATTCTGACCCTCCTGCCGCCTTTTTTCATCAATAAAAACCTTCGTGATTAGATTGGACCTACCAGATAATCCCCATCTCAAAACCCTTTATTGAATCCCATCGACAGAGTCACTTTTGCCATATAAAGTCACATATTCACAGTTGGCGGGGACGAGGGCATGGACATCTTTGGGGAGAGGCATTATTCTCTCACCAGCCCCCCAAAAGGGTCACATCTGGATGGATGTTGAGACCCACTAACCTAGGTGTATTTGGGTTGAATTAAGCCAATGTGCACACCCGAAATCTGTTGCAAAAAAATATAGCAGTAAAAATGCTGATAACATACCTAGTCTCCAGGCATGGGGGTGTTTAACCTATCTGAAACAAAGGCTTCACTCTTAGAATTATGGCCCTCGAGTTCAATAAATATTCACTGTCCTTCCAGGAGCTGTGGTAGCCACTAATTAAAAGCAGGCCTTGCCAACAAAGACCTGCCACCAGTGTGGGGGTCTCTCATAAGGGCAAAGGCAAGGAACTGTGGGGGCACAAAGAAGGGGCACCTTCTGGGAGAGAAGGGGCAAAGGAGGCTTCCAGGAGGCAGGCCTGCCTACACAGAATCTCTAGATAAGTCTTGCGTTCAAGGTTCAGAATCAATCCTTGTCTGCATGTATTATTGAACAACATAATGTTTATGAAAACACTTTGGAAGCTGGTAGAACTGAGAGATATTACTATTATTTCTAAATCCCCCTGCAAATAGGCCAGCCACTCTCTAACCTAAGACCCCCCCCATCACCACACACATACACTTGTTGACATTTGCTATAAACATTATACAATAAGTTTATAATAACATTTCCAAAATGATTATGTCATCCGCCCTTTATGAAGTCTCCACTTGGAACAGGAGCCCCTGGGGACTGGCTTAGTGCCACCGTGGGCACTGTCTGCCACAGACTGAGTGCCTAATGAAATGAACAGGAATGGCAGCAAATGATTAGAAAAAATAAGGGTCACGACTTGTCATTAGCCTCCAGAAAAGGCCCTGAGAATTGTGCGCTGTGAGGCAAAACACAAAGGGCAGTAGCATGACCATAATAGTACTGGGTTGCTGACCGTGAGTACAAGTGTTCTAGGCAGTTCCACTTCCTCTCTACCCTTAACGTCAAGCCGCGTTTAAAAAAAAAAAATGTTTTGGAGGGGGTGGGGAGGCTTAGGAATGCTGTGTCTTCAACATCAATCTTGTATGTGTAATTTCCCTGTACTTTTACTCAAAGAGCATCTCAGACTGAATTAGACCACTGCTCTGGTCTGCAAGAAGATAAAGACAAATGGCCAGCTTTCCAGGAGCTGCAATCAACAGCTCTTATTTGGACTTTGTGTAAGCCGAGTCACGTTGAGTCCACACCCAGTCTAGCTTTAATTCATAATTCATCGAGCCCCTGATGATTTAGGTGGCCCCGAGGTGGCTGGAACTCTGGACTGCCCCAGGTACCTCGGCCACTCCATTTGGCTTTTTGGATGTTTACCCTTTTCGCTAAAGCTTCCTCCTTTTTTGTGAGTGCAGTTCGAAAAAGGCACAAACAAGAAAATAGCTGGGGGGAAAGAATGATATTCCTCTTTGCAAAGTCAGGTCTCCTTCCAGCCAGTTAGAAACACCCTCCTGGATTCATAAAGGACACAGACGGCAGCATATAATACCAAGGGCTTAGCTAAGAATTCCGATCCCTTAGGTAAAAATCTCCCAGAGGGTCTTCTGCCTTTTATCAGGCCAACACTGAACAGATATCGCCACCGCAGTGCAAAGAAAAAAGGGAAACAGCAAACAGGGAATTTCCCTTCTTCTGACACTGAAGCCATGGCTTCCAACGAGGGTTGATTTGTCCTCTTCAGGGGACATTGAGCAATGTCTGGAGATATTTTTGGTGGTCCCCACTTGGGGTGGGGGGTGTGCTACTCGTCTCTAGCGAGTAGAGGTCAGGGACGCCGCTACACATCCTGCTAGGCACAGGGCAGCCCCCCCCAACAAAGAATAATCCAGCTCAGAATGACCCCAGTGCCAAAGTCGAGAAATCCTGAGCTAGTGAACTCTTTATTATACTTGTACTTGCCCTCATGCCCACCAAGAATGAGTGAGAGGTTGACACGAAGAGTGTTTAACCTTGACACGTTCCATTCCTGTATCTGGTGTGTGTGGTTCCCCGCCCAGCCATCCAGCCACGCAGTCCCTTCTATCACAAAACATCGCTCAGGTCAGTCCCCTCCCCCCCCACCTCCACTGGTCTCTTCAGGTCCTTATCGCCTTTCCCTTATGCAATCGCAAGGCTCTGCACATCTCGCCTCCACGAGGCAAACCTTCCCAATGTGCAGAGCTGATCATTTCGCTCCCAGCTCAAGCTTCTTAAGGGACACCTCCTCCCCTCAAATGCCACAAAAGGTAGTCTTGATGCCTTTGCCTGCGCGCTTGCTTCTTCATGACGGATGCCCCCGATTTTTCAGCCTATTGGCCAGCCAGCCCCCCCACCCGCCCCCCGCCCCCAGTCACTCGGTGGCCTCACCCGGAGGCCTTGCATTCTTGTTTGACCCACATCATGTTTAAATATATTTGGATTTAGATACTAAACATGAAAAAAACCCCAGGAGATTTTGCATGACACCCTAGATTTTCAGCTTCTCTTAAGAAATCAGAAGTTCTGGGGTGCCTGGGTGGCTCAGTTGGTTAAGCGTCTGCCTTCGGCTCGGGTCATGATCTCAGGGTTCTGGGATTGAGTCCTGCATCGGGCTCCCTGCTCAGCGGGGAGCCTGCTTCTCCCTTTCCCTCTGCCACTCTCCCTGCTTGTGCTCTCCCTCTCTCTCTCTCTTTCTGTCGAATAAATAAATAAAATCTTTAAAATGAAAAAAGAAATCAGAAGTTCTGGGGATGCCTGGGTGGCTCCGTCCGTTAAGCGTCTGCTTTTGGCTCAGGTCCTGGGATTGAGTCCGGCATCGGGCTCCTTGCTCTGCAGGGAGCCTGCTTCTCCCTCTGCCTGCTGCTCCCCCTGCTTGTGCTCACTCTCTCTCTCTGACAAATAAATGAATAAAATCTTTTTTTAAAAAAAATCAGAAGTTCTGGTAACATCGGCGCTGTGTTCCAGCGCACCAAACCGTCAGTGGGTGCTATTCAGGGGCTGCTACCTTATCAACTGGACATGTGCTCCCAGTCGGCACTGGCCCTATGCTCCCTGGCCTGGCCTGCTTCCCCGACTTCCTACTTGCCTGGCCTCTGTTTGTCACCTCAGATGTTTTCTCCCTACCGACCTTTCCTCTTGCTGTTCTCTTTGCCCAGAAAGCTTTTCCCTTCCTCAAACATCACATTTTTTAAGGCTCTTTAAGCCCCAGATGCAACATTCTTTGCTATGTCTTCGATGCGGCGCCCATAGCTCTCGACAAATTCCTCTACTGCGGCAATTACCAAAGAGGTTTGTGTGCCTGCCCTGAGCTGCCTGCCACTGGATTCAAGCTCCCGGAGGCCAGAGACTCTGCCCAGGGTAACCCTGCGATTTTTACCTGGAAGGAGCTTCGGGGCAGTAATCGGATTGGAAGGGACGACCACCACGGGGCTTGTGCTGTGACCATGTGCGTGCAACAAGTGTGTACACACCCCTCTCACTCAGATTCGGAGTTTATTTGGGGCGGCTTGAGCGCGCACACTGTCCGGCAGCACAGAGAACGCAAAGCTGACTGTGACACGGTCAATGTCAGTGACACGCCGCACTCTCGGGCTCTGAGTTTCATTGACTTGGAGGTTCTTGCTCTTCCGTAAGTGGTTTTCCTCTACAGGTTCAGTGCCGCTCACTCGAGAGCGTGCCGTTTGCACAAGGGGCTCGTGACCACAGCCTCTGGGTTTCGCCTGAGGCGCAGAAGCGTGGTGCCGGGGTATCTGTCTGGGTCAATGTCCTGAAGCCAATTGACCTCTAGGTCTCCCAACTGTACAGCGGTTATTAAATTGACTCTTGGATTCAACAAGGGACTCACGTGCTCAGGCCTCTCCACCAGCCTCCAAGGCTCTACCCTAACCCACCTTTCCAGCCTCCCCTCCCGGAGCTCTGCCCAAGGCATGCTCCTCCAGCCACACCAACCTTCTGGCCGCTCCTCACAGGAGCCAAGTGCACTCCAGCCTCGAGGACTTTGCCCTGCCTTGTTTCCTCTGCGAGTCGAGTTGCTCCAGCCTCCCAGGATAGCCACACGTCTTACTCTGTCCTGTCATTTAGATGGCTCATCGAGGCCCGCTCTGGCCACCACTCAAAAATTCTGAGCCCCCGGGGCGCCTGGGTGGCTCAGTCGTTAAGTATCTGCGTTAGGCTCAGGGCATGATCCCAGAGTCCTGGGATCGAGCCCCACATCAGGCTCCTCTGCTGGGAGCCTGCTTCTTCCTCTCCCACTCCCCCTGCTTGTGTTCCCTCTCTCACTGGCTGTCTCTCTCTCTCTCTGTCAAATAAATAAATAAAATCTTAAAAAAAAAATTCTGAGCCCCACCTGCACTGGCCTGCTAGCCGTCTTCCTGGGTCTTTCGGCCCCATTACCCTGGAATGTTTTCTGGTTTGTTCCCAGCCCTATTGCCAGCACTCAGAACTATACCGGACATATAGTTCATACTCAATAAATAGATGAATGCATAAATTACGCTGCGCCAGGTGCCGTGAGGGACACCAACCAACCAACGAAAGGCAACAGTTCGTGTGGCTGCCCTTGGGAAGTTTCCAGTCGGAGCTGTGGGAAGGTATAGAAAACAATTAGGGAAAACGCAACAAACAGACAAACATAAATGCTCACAGGGAAAGGTGAGACGGACCAGTGCGGTTGGAATCGCTTTGGAAGACTTCTTGGAAAAGATGGGAACTGAACTAGACCTTGAAGGATGACCAGAACTTGAGAGAGGCAGACAGGGAGACAGAAAGAGAAAGAGAAATAAGTGAACAGCAGTCACTTTATGGCTGGATCTCGTAAGCCGTAAGGAGCCATGGAAGACTTTACAAGCAAGGTGGTGACATAATAAAAGGGATGTTTGGGAGATCTGGTTTTCTAAAATCAATGATCAAAACTTCCTTAATTCTTGCCTGGAGGCTGGAAGGCTGGGGGAAGACTAGCTGAGGTGTTGGCCGTCAGGGACAGGGTCGGCCTCCACCCAACTTCCGGCTCCGCCATCAGACCCCAGGGGCTGTGAGGCTGATTCTTCCCTGAGCCCAACTACTTGGGGTGCTGCTGTATGAAAGAGCATGCCGTCGGGGCCTGGCATCCCTATTCTTTCTTGCACCCCTTGAAAGCTGTCAGTATCCCGTCTAGTCACTCCATGGCCTCACTCCCTTAAGGCCGCAAACTCTTCCTCTCTGGAATTGGCTCTGTTCTGCTTTCCAACACTTTGGTCTCGGAAAGAGGAAGGGCCTCTATGCGTCAGCATCCAGGGCTCCTCCTTTGGCTTTTGGTTTGGGGTGCTTTCATTGCTGCCACCACCCCAACATCTCAGCTGGGAACCCCTCCCCCCTGCAACATTTTCATCGCACCCTTTCCCTGCTGTGCCTGACCCTATGTAAGTCCTGTCCCCTCCCCTGGCCCAGCCAGGGCGGGTCTACTCTGCACATTGTTGGCAGCCTTTTTTTTTTTCTTGTCACCCAATTATTTTTATTGTAGAGGGGTCTACGACCTAAAGGATAAAAATCAGCAGTATTATTTTTTTTATTATGTTCAGTTAGGCACTATATCATCATTAGTTTTAATGAAGCGTTCAATGATTCATTAGTTCCATATAACACCCAGTGCATACCACAACACGTGCCCTCCTTCATTCCCATCACCCTGTTACCCCCTCCCCCACCCCTCTCGGCTCTGAGACCCTCAGTTCATTTCCTGGGGTCCATAGTCTCTCACGGTTTGTCTCCGTCTCTGATTTCTCCCTCTTAAGATTTCCCTCCCTTCCCCTCTGGTCCTCCGTGCTCTTGCTTATGTTCCACATATGAGTGGAACCATGTGATAATTGTCTTTTCCCGCTTGACTTATTTCACTTAGCATAATCCCCTCCAGTTCCCTCCATGTCGATGCAAATGGTGGGTATTCATCCTTTCTGATGGCTGAGTAATATCCCATTGTATATATGAACTACATCTTTATCCATTCATCTGGTGAGCAATTTACACTTCCAATGCCATCCTTATTAAAATACCAATGGCAGCTTTCAGAGAGCTGGAACAAACAATCCTAAAATTTGTATGGAACCAGAAAAGACCCTGAATCACCAAGGGAATGATGAAAAAGAAAACCAAAGCTGGGGGCATCACGTTGCCTGACTTCAAGCTCTATTACAAAGCTGTGATCACCCAGACAGCATGGTACTGGCACAAAAACAGACACCTAGACCAATGGCACAGAATAGAGACTCCAGAAATGGACCCTCAACTCCATGGTCAACTTAATCTTTGACAAATCAGGAAAAAATATCCACTGGAAAAAAGTCTCTTCTGTAAGTGGTGCTGTTGGCAGCCTTTGATAGCATTGTTACTGCCCCACCACTTCGCTGTCATTGGTGTCTGTCTGTCTGTCTCTCATCTTGCGGGCCTCAAGACTCCTCAGTTTAAAGATTCAAACGCCTCATTTGCATGTTAGTGCCCTGCGCCTTCTTGCCCTGAGAAGTCTCCATTGTTTGTTTGCCTTAAGCATGTAGGATGATTCACCCTCAGCTGGGGCCTTCATTCACGCAGCCTCTTCGTGGAGGAGGCGGAGGCGGCCATTTGCATGGCCGTGACTCCCACAGGAATCCACACTCTCATTTGCATATCCCCCCTCCAGGTCGTTTTGCCTACCTGCCTGTTGGACAGTCCCCTAAACAAGCAAGGAATTGAGAACTCCCGTCTGGAAAACACTGGGCTTGGCGGGGAAGGGGCTGGGTGGGAACAGCAAAACTCAAACTCACAACCTGGCCCCGAATTGCCCTCTCTCCCCCACATCCTCTCCCCTGGATTGCCTTTTCCGACTGTACTAGTTAGTACCAGGTGACTACAGGACTGCAACACTGCCTAGTTGCTAGTATCCCCAGGGCTGAGTGGTGGCTGTGTGCCCTCTGTGCTCAGAACCGAAGGCCATTTCACTTCTCTGCAGCCTCAGTTTCCAGGATGGTACCCCTCCTTGCAAATATGGTGAGGTTCGCTTTGTGACACAATGTAGAGTTTATTTCTGCAAACGGTCCACGAGTGTTTGAGGAGAAAGTATACAGTTGACTCTGGAACAATGTGGGGGTTAGGGATGCCATCCCTGTGCACAGGTGAAAACCTGCAAATATCTTTTGACTCCTAAACTTAGCCTACTCTCCCAAAATATGAGGCCTTATTGATAACACCAACAATCAATTAACACATGTTCTTATATGTTCTATGTATTATATACCATCTTCTTACGATAAAGTAAGCTAGAGAGAAGAAAATCTTATTGGGGAGGGGGTACCTGGGTGGCTCAGTCAGTTGGGTGTCCGACTCTTGATCTCAGCTCAGGTCTTGACCTCTGGGTATGAGTTCAAGCCCCGCATTGGGCTCCACGCTTGGTGTGGATACTACTTTAAAAAAAAAAAAGAAAGAGGGGCGCCTGGGTGGCACAGCGGTTAAGCGTCTGCCTTTGGCTCAGGGCGTGATCCCAGCGTTCTGGGTTTGAGCCCCACATCAGGCTCCTCTGCTATGAGCCTGCTTCTTCCTCTCCCACTCCCCCTGCTTGTGTTTCCTCTCTCGCTGGCTGTCTCTATCTCTGTTAAATAAATAAATAAAAATCTTTAAAAAAAAAAAAGAAAGAAAGAAAGAAAGAAAAGAAAATCTTACTAGGAAAATAATAAGGAAGAGAAAATACATTCGCAGCACTCTGTTGCATTAGTTGAAAAAAATCTGCATAAAATGGACCTACACAGTTCAAACCTGTGTTGTTCAAGGGACCACTGTATTCTCAAATCGTAGGCCCAGTGTTCTACGTATGGATCAAGTCTGTGGATCATGTTGGTCAAATTAATATTCTTGCTAATTTTTTGGTCCGTTGAACCTATCGGTTACTGAGAGATGTGTTAAAATCTCCCATCATGATACTACGATGCTGGATTTTTCAAGTTCTTCTTTTATTTTTAAGATTTATTTATTTATTTTGGAGGGACATAGAGCATGCAAGCAGGGAGAGGGGCAGAGGGAGAGGGAGAGAAAGAATCTCAAGCAGACTCCGAACTGAGCATGGAGCTCGATATGGGGCTCGGTCTCATGACCCTGAGACCATGACCCGAGGGGAAATCAAGAGCCCGACGCCTAACTGACTGAGCCACCCAGGTGTCCTGGATTTGTCAAATTCTTTGTAGACTTTAGTTGTAATACATGTATGCTTGTTTTTACCACCTGATTTTGTGCCATTTATCCCACTTTTTCCGTTTCTTTTTGTCTCTTCCTCTCTCGACTTCTTTTCAATGTTGGCCTCTTGGGAGTCTTTTTTTCATTACGAGAGGGTGTTTTATCTTTCGTAAAATAGGCATGATAGTAGTGCCTACCACAGGGTTTGTTGTAAGGATTAAATGAGACGAAGAAACTCACACTGAATGTGAATCCGGCGCCTAACATAGACTAAGCACTAATAAATGGGAACTATTATTAGAAGTTCTAGTACTCTATCATCTTTAGGGTTCCCTTGTCTCTTACGGTTCCGCTTCCATTGTTCTCCTTTCTGCTGACATTGTCCCATTTGTTCTCAGTCCTTTTTCTTTCATTTCTCCTTTACCGCCGTTCAGTTTCCTGTTTCCTCTTACTCCTTCATCCCCAGGCGAAGTCCGTGTGCGACCCTGCAATGGAGAAGCCCCTTAGGGAAGAGTGTCAGCATGAAGGGGCTTAGTGGCCCAGCGAGGGCAGGAGGCAAGACAGCGGGGCCTTGTCCGCTGATTCCCATTCCACAAGGTGACGAAGGTACCGCCCCACATGAAGCCAGTCCTACATGTCACTCCAGGTTGGCTCTGGCGACATTGGATCCGCTGGGATCATCAGTTTCTATGAAATGGGTACAAAGCCATAGAACTCGCCACCTAGGATGCAGTTTCATTCCTCAGTGCCTTTGCCTGTGGAGTATAGCTGGGTCCTCACTGTCCACTCTCAAGAAGGAGTCCTGCTGTGAGAGAGTGGGTGTCACCTCACTAGGAATTTTGTATGTACAAACCAGAACCTGGAAAGAGGAACCATTTGTGCTCAAACACATTGTGGTCAGAGGAAAATTTTGTCATCATTGTTGTGACAGAGCTGCAACTAAATTTAGCAAGCTGTGTATTTGTGTGTGTGTGTGTGTGTGTGTGTGTATTTGTGTGTGTGTGTGTATTTGTGTGTGTGTGTGTGTATGATGCTTGGAGAAAGCAACTCACGATGTTTCCGAAAAGCAAAAACTCCCCAGACCAAAAAAGAAGCCCTCTTCTGATTTGGTATTTGATTGCCACAGCGATCCCTTAGTCCAGTTACTTCAGAGCTTTGCTTTTTTCTGTGTCCTTTGGAGCATGACATTCTTTCAAGAGAGAGTGTGTCACTGGAGGAACATCGGCACTTGGTGGAGTTTTGGGTGTTTTTCTGTTCTCTGGTGGTTTCCACGCTTGGATTGAAATAAACTGAGGTGTTGAACTTCCATATTTCAAATGGGCGTCACTCGAATATGAGAGTCCAATCTTTGGATGGCAATTAAGCATATGCCTTTCTTCTTCACAATAAATTTTAAATAGATGCTGTTGATCTTTTTACAACTTCTTTTTTTAAAAAGATTTTATTTATTTGAGAGAGAAAGACAGAGACAGAGACAGAGAGAGAGCAGGGGGAGGAGCAGAGGGAGAGGGAGAAGCAGACTCCCCGCTGAGCTCAGAGCCCAACAGACCATGTGGGACTGCATCCCAGGACTCCGAGATCATGACCTGAGCCGAAGTCAGACGCTCAACCGACTGAGCCACTCAGACGCCCCTGAAACTTCTTTAATACAAAAATGCGATTGCAACTTCTGATGTAGGTGAAACACAATGTATTCCTGGCCGTTAGCATATTTAATCACAAAATGCCTCTCCATGGTTCAGAAGTTCTGAAAAAGCAAACGATATATATAATGTGTTAGATCTGTCTTCCTGGAAACAGGAAACAGGAACAATGCAGTTTCTTGTAAGCCACAGAAAGGATATGGAGTAGCAGATGAGATAAACATGCTGGGGATAGGGGTGCAAAATGGGAAAAGGAACGGAGACAAGAGGGAGAGAGAGTTTTCCAATTTTAGTAGTCAGATAAATATTTGATTGAAGTGACTCTGAGTGTGTTTTACTTCCTTAGCCTGCTCCAGACGAGTGGAGCTCCAAATTTTCCATCTCAGGACCCCTTTAAACTCTTACAAATGATCGAGGACCCTAGGGTCTGTCCCAGACTCTACTTCCTGGGGAACTGAACCTGTGACAAGTGTCTAGCCCAGCACCAACCGCATTTATGCTTAAAGTATCGAAGCAACTAGTTTCCTCAGTTACAGGTATAGTTGACCTTAAACAAACTGCATTTAATAGCTTCTAGACACACGAGGGGTTATTCATTTTGTGAACAAGTTTTTTAAATCTCTTAGGGCATTTCTCGATCATAAGATTTATTACAAAGAAGGTGCAATTGTTAAGGAAACGCAAATCAAAAACCGCCATGGGATGCCACTCCACAACCTTTCGGAGGATTATTATTTTAAAAACAACAGGAAATAAGTGTCGGGAGGATGTGGAGAAGTTGGAATGCTTGTGCGTTGCTGGCGGGAATGTGAAATGGGGCGGCCACTGTGGAGCACAGCTTGGCGGTTCTTCAAAAACTTAAATGCAGACTTATTGTATTGATTTCATTTTGGAATGTTGGTGAGGTCCGGAGCCGATGGCCAAGAAAGAATTCTTGAGACACCTTTGGTGCAGAAAGGTGATTTCTGAAAGCATGGGGACAGGACCCGTGGGCAGAAGGGGCTGCTGCAGTGGGGTTGGGAGGGGTGGCTGATTATATACTGGGGAGTTGGGGGAGATAAGGAAAAAGGGGGGTTGTCCAAAAGGACTTTCATATGCTAAAGAAGACTTTCAGAATACTGGAGGCCTGGCTGTTGGCAAGCTCAGGTTGTTTTTCCTTCTAGTTAGGCGTTAATATTAAGACAGTTGGGAGCTTCCTGCAGGAATGTTACACTCGGCCTTTCTCAGGTCCTTGTCAATGGGCTGCAGGTCATAAAGAAATTTAATTCTGTTTCCTCTCCCTTCCGCCTTGGTTTCCCACATCACTCATGGAAGGGAGGATGATGTCAGGGCTCCAGGAAGTTGGGTTGTGGGTCTCTGGAAGTCAGGCTATTGATAAGAATGCTTTTTCCTCGTCAATCACGAAGTCATTGGTACAGATGGGGACTCAGGTCTTGCAGGACTGTGATCTCTGTTAGTTACCCATTTGTTTTTCCTTCCCTTAGCTTGAGGGCAGCCAGGAGTGCCAGAGGAATGTCCCACAGGTCCCACATAGGAGTGGGGGTCAGGTGGGGTGGGGAGGGGAGGGGGAGGGGGGTTTGCGCAGTGTCAGCTTGTGCTCTGTGCTCAGCTTGCCTTCCGCTCCCTCATCTGTATGACCCAGCAAGTCCACTTCTAGGTATATACCCAAAAAAAATTCAAAGCAGTGACTTAAACAAATATTTGTACACCCAGGTTCAGAGCAGCATTATTCCCAATAGCTAAAACACGGAAGCAACCCAAGGGTCCATTGACAGAGGAATGAATAAGCAAATTGTAGCATATACGTGGAATGAAATGGAATGTCAATCAGTCTTAAAAAGAAAGGCAACCCGGACGCACGCTACGACAGCAATGAACATCGAAGATGTTGTGCTAACTGGAATAAGACAGTAACAGAAGGACAAATAGAGTAATACTCCTCTTCTGTCAGCTATCTAGAACAGTCAGATTCATAGAGACAGAAAACAGAATGGTGGCTGCCGGAGGCTACGGGGAGGGGGAAGTGGGGAGTTATTGCTTAATACGCACAGTTTCAGTTTGGGATGATGAGATAGTTCTGTAGTTGGACGGTGGTGACAGTTGCACAACGAGGTACATCTATTTGATGCCACTGAATTGTACTCTTAAAATAGTTAAAATGAGAAAAAAAAGAAATAAAATGGTTAAAAAGGAAAATATTTTTTCTGCTTCGCCCTTTCCCCCTCCCCGACTCATGCTCTCTCTCTCTCAAATAAATAAATCTTTTTTTAAACATTTTGTTTATTTATCTGAGAGAGTGAGAGAGCTAGCGAGGGAGAGCACGAGCAGGGGGGAGAGGGAGAAGCAGGCTCCTTGAGCAGGGAGCCCGATATGGGGCTCCACCCCGGGAATCTGGGAACATGACCCACGCCCCTAAACAAGTTTTAAAGTACAAATATGTCTGAAATCTTGCAATACCTTAGTAAAAGGGTTGCCTTAAATACTTTATGAATCATTGCTTTTTATTGCCAAATGATGGTTCGTTGCAGGGATATGCCACCTCGAAAACATTAGGCTAAGTGAAAGAAGCCAGTCATGAAAGATCACATATTGTCTGACTCCTTTAACCTGAGACGTCCAGAGGAGGCAAGTCTATAGAGACAACAACTAGTTGAATTCTTGCCTAGGGTTAGGAGGAGACGTGGGAGGGGAAGAGGCAGGACTGCTAACAGTGCTGTTGGACCCAAGGGTTTTGTGGGCAGGTGACTCCATGTTTTAAATCGATCGTGGTGATGGTCATACAACACAATGGACGGACTGAAAATCACTGAATTCAATTTAAATGAGTGAATTATATCTCAATAATGCTGTTGTTAACAAAAAGGTTAACAAAAACCAAAATAAATGAAAGACTCTCTAGAGGAATATCTCTCCTAATTGACCTAGGAAATTAAACTTGGATGCCCCAGTGTGGAAAAGTTGATGGGTTTTCTTGTATTTCCCTTCGATCATTCAGTAAAACATGTATTGAAAACTTTCTGTGGGCAAATAGCACTATTGAAGGTACAGAGCAATCTACAAAAAAAAAAAAAATTCTGTTTTAAAATATGGTGTCTGCTGAGGGCGCCTGGGTGGCTCAGTCAGTTAAGCATCTGCCTTCAGCTTGGGTCATGATCCTGGAGTCCCAGGATCGACCCCTGCTTTGGGCTCCCTGCTCAGTGGGGAGTCTGCTTCTCCCTCTCCCTCTAACCCTCCCCTCTGCTTGTGCTTTCTCTCTCTCAAAAAATAAATAAAATCTTTAAAAAATATATGGTGTCTGCATAGATAAATGGAACAGAGAGCCCAGAAATAAATCCACACTTATATAGTCAATTAATCTTTGACAAAGGAGGCAAGAATAAACAATGGGGAAAAGACAGTCTTTTCAATAAACAGTGCTGGGAAAACTAGACAGCTACATGCAAAAGAATGAAACTGGACCACTTTCTTACACTATATACTAAACAAACTCAAAATGGATTTAAGACATAAATATAAGACCTGAAGCCATAAAACTCGTTTTTTAAAAGATTTTATTCATTCATTTGAGAGAGCGAGTGAATGAGAGAGAGCACAAGTTGGGGGGAGAGGCAGAGAGAGAGGGAGAAGCAGACTCCCTGCTGAGCAGGAAGCCCGACTTAGGCCTGATGCCAGGACCCCAGGACCGTGACCTGAGCTGAAGGCAGACACCTAACCGACTGAGCCACCCAGGTGCCCCGAAACCATAAAACTCCTAAAAGAAAACCTAGGCAGTAATCTCCTGGACATGGGCCTTAGCAATATTATTCTGGATTTGTCTCCTGACGCAAGGGAAACAAAAGCAAAAATAAACTACTGGGACTACATCAAACTAAAAAGCTTCTGCACAGCAAAAGAAACCATCAACAATGAAAAGGCAACCTACCGAGTGGGAGAAGATATTTGCAAATTATATATATCTGATAGGGGATGAATATCTAAGCTACTTTATAGAACTCATGTAACTCAACACCAAAAAACCCCAAATAATCTGATTAAAAATGGGCAGAGGACCTGGATAGGCATTTCTCCAAAGAAGACATACAGATGGGCAATAGACACATGAAAAGATGTCCAACATCACTGATCATCAGGGAAACGCAAATCAAAACCACAATGAGATACCACCTCACACCTGTCAGAATGGTTAGTATCAGGGGCACCTGGGAGGCTCAGTCAGTTAGGGACCTGGCTCTTCATTCAGCTCAGGTCATGATCTCAGGGTCATGGAATCAAGCTCCACGTTGGGCTCCATGCTGTGCGTGAACTCTGCTTAAGATTCTCTCTCTCCCTCTCCCTCTGCCCCTTCCTCCCTCTCCCCCTCTAAAAAATACACAAACAAACAGAATGATTAGTATCAAAAAAGCAAGAAATAAGTGTTGGCGAAGATGTGGAGAAAAGGAAGCATTTGTGCACTGTTGGTGGGAGTGTAAATTGGTGCAACCACTATGGAAAACAGTAGGGAGGTGCCTAAAAAATTAAAAAACAGAAATGCCACGATGACCCAGTGACTCCACTTCTGGGTATTTGCCCAAAGGAAACAAAAACACTAATTTGAAAAGATTATGCACCCCTATGTTTATTGCAGTATTATTTACAAGAGCCAAGATATAGAAGCAACCCAAGTGTCCATCAGCAAATGAATGGATAAAGAAGATGTGATATGTGTATGTTCACACACACACACACACACACACACACACACACACACACACACTGAAATACTACACAGCCATAAAAAAGAATAAAATCTTGCCATTTGTGACAACATGCATGGACCTTGTGTACTATGAGAAAAAGTCAGACAGAAAAACACAAATACCATATGAATTCACTTGCATGTGGAATCTAAAAAACAAAACAAGTGAACAAACAAACAAAAAGCAGAAATAGACTCATAAATCCAGAGAATAAACTGGGGGTTGTCCGAGGGGAGGGAGGGAAAGCGTTAGGCAAAATAGGTGAAGGGGATTAGGAAGTACAAACTTCCAGTTATGAAATAAATCAGTCACGGGGATGAAAAGTACAGCACAGGGGCGCCTGGGTGGCTCAGTCGTTGAGCGTCTGCCTTCGGCTCAGGGCGTGATCCTGGCATTCTGGGATCGAGCCCCACATCAGGCTCCTCCACTATGAGCCTGCTTCTTCCTCTCCCACTCCCCCTGCTTGTGTTCCCTCTCTTGCTGGCTGTCTCTATCTCTGTGGAATAAATAAATAAAATCTTATATAAAAAAAGAAAAGTACAGCATAAGGCATATAGTCCATACTGTAATAACTTTGTATGGTGACTACAGTTATTGTGGCGAGCATTTTGTAAATGCGTGATTTATCACGCATTATAAATTGTACACCTGAAACAAATATAACATTGTATGTCAGCTGTATTTAAATTTAAAAAAAATATGGTGTCTGCCTTTCAGAAGCTCGCTCTCTGATGAAGGAGATAAGCCATACACACATGAAATCAGATTAATCAAGGCAATGCCGTGCTGGGCTCTATTATCAACTCGTGTTCATGATTCCACTTGCCCCATACAACCAACCAGAAGTATTATTGTCGTAAAATTAGTGATACTGAAAATAAGACTGTAGAGATCAAGGGCTCTGAAGCCAGAGTGCCTGGTATGAATCCTGGCTCTACCACTTATTAGCTGTGTGACACTGTGTGAGTTACTTAACTTCTCTGTGCCTCAGCTTCCTCCTTTGGAAAATGGGGGTGGTTATGATAATAACAGCACCTAGTTCAGATGGTTGTTGTGAGGATTAGATGCGTTAATGCATGTCAAGTGCTTAGAACAGGTCCTGGCATATAGCAAATGCTCCAAAAAAGTATTAGTTTCTGCTATTTCTGGAAAATGGTGGGTAATCCCTTTGATGAGTATTGAATATTTGTCCAGTGGAAAACCTTAAACATACATTAAAAGATACTTCTTCACAGAGCTGTGGCCCTTTTGCCGGGGATTTCAACAGCACATACGGCAGGGTGTGATTCAGGAATGTCACAGTATTATTGGCTTGGGGTATCTAGAATTATCCTGAGGCGCCTGAGTGGTGCAGTCTGTTAAGCATCTGACTCTGGATTTTGTCTCATGTCGTGATCTCTCGGTCGTGAGACTGAGTCCCACATCGGGCTCCGCGCTCGGCACAGAGTCTGCCAGAGATTCTCTCTCTCCCTCTTTCTACCTCTCCCCCAACTCATGTGCTCTCAAAATAAAGAAATAAAATCTTAAAAAAAAAAGAAGAGACATTAAAAAAAATAGAATGTTCAGTATCTTGATTGGGCACAAATTAGGGACTCAATAAGGACTAGAATGTAATGAAAAAATGTAGATTAAACTGTGAACATTTTTGGATGATGAGATTATATTATTTTTTGCTACTTTCTAACTTTTTTCTCAAAGTGACTGGATTACTTTTGTGTTTATATCTTTATTCTTAGTATTTCCAGCATACAGAAATGTATAGAGACCAGTATGATGAACACACACATACCCATTACTTAGCTTTAGTCAACTGTAAGCCTTCGCCATATTTATCTGAGTTTCCTCTCTCTTTAAGAATTAAAACGTTATAAATAAGAGTCGACACCCTATGTGAACCCTTACCTCGAGTCTGTCCCACACCATGTCTCCCTAGCGGTACCACAATCTTGAATATTTTTATGCTACTACTACAATAAGGATAGTCATAAATAATATAGAACTGTTTTGCATGTTTTATATACTAATGGTAATCTGTATCTGTATCATTCTGAAACTTGCCTTCTTCGTTCAGCATGTTGTCTATCAGACTCATTTATATTGATACATACGGCCTGCCATAGTTCATTCATTTCCCTTGTTGTAGAGTATTCCAGAGTGTGTGTGTTTCCATATCCATTCTCCAGATGGAGGACATATACATTGTTTCCATTTTTTTGCTATTACAAATAAAATAGCTGCTATGAAAATTCTTGCGTATAAGGGCAGATTTCTCTAGGCGTCTGTCAAGAGGTAATATTTGCATCTTACCAGCAGTGCCTGGAAGTTTCCATTGCTTCACATCCTTGCCAAAACTTCTTTGTTGTGCTTTTAAAAGTTCTACCAATTTGATGGGTGTGAAATGGTGTCTTACGTAAAGCATTTTAGAATGTTGCCTGGCACATAGTAGGGTCTCAGTAAGGTTGAGTTATTATTTTAATTAACTTTTCCATAATCAATGTGGACATTGGGCACCTTTTCATCTGCTTGCTGGTCATTAAAGTTTCCTCTTTTGCAAAGTGCCTCTTCATCTCCTTTCTCCCTTGTTTTTTTTTTTTAACGTGGTTATTTGCCTTTTTCTTATTAATTTATAGGTTTAAAAAGATATTTTCTTGCACTAATCCTTTGTTGCTTATGTAGTTTGTGGCATGTCTGTACTTCCATTTATGGTGCCTTTTGTCATTCGGAGCTATACTTTTTATTTTAATGTACTCCGGTTTTTCATATCCCCCTTTGAGTTGTGCTTTTTATAGCTAATCCAGGAAATCCTTCCCTATTAGTGGTTATGGATTCTCAAGGGGGCTCTATTTTTCTGCTCAGAATCCTGGCCTGGGTAGGTAATCTTTCAGTTAGTCTCCCCTGCCAGTGGATAGCTGTTTTCCTAATTGGCCAGTTCACAACGCAGAATACTAACCACTATACGATCACAGCCCTAATTGGCCAGTTCACAACGCAGAATACTAACCACTATACGATCACAGCCCTAATTGGCCAGTTCAGTGAGGGATGGCTAATTGAGGGTCCAGGATTTAGACAAGGTTCTCGCTTCCAAGGCCTTGGCTTCTCTCCGTGTGTACATTATACTGATTAGTGTTAGGTTCAGCTGAGAGCAACAGAGCTCCAAAATGACAGTGGCATAAACAAGAGAAAAATGTGTCAAAGGCAGTCTAGGCCGCTGTGGAGTGTTTGTCCTCACCGTGCTCTCAGGCACCCGAGGCTCTTTATATATATATTTTTAAGATTTTATTTTTCAGTAATCTCTACACCCAACCTGGGGCTGGAACTCACAACCCTGAGATCAAGAGTCGTACGTTCCACCAACTGAGCCAGCTGGGCGCCGTGTATATCTTGTTCCATTCTATGTGGCCTCTGTTTCTCATATCACCTCATGGTCCAAAATGGCGGCCCCAGCTTTAGCCTTCGCTTTCACATTCTAGCCAGCAGGAAAGAGTAAGAGGTTAATAAAAGATATTGGGGTGCCCGGGTGGCTCAGTCGGTTACATGTTGGACTCTTAATTTAGGCTCAGGTCACGATCTCAGAGTCATGAGATTGAGCCCCATAAGATTCTCTCTCTCAGGGGCGCCTGGGTGGCGCAGTCGTTAAGCATCTGCCTTGGGCTCAGGGCGTGATCCCGGCGTTCTGGGATCGAGCCCCACATCAGGCTCCTCCGCTGGGAGCCTGCTTCTCCCGCTCCCACTCCCCCTGCCTGTGTTCCCTCTCTCACTAGCTGTCTCTATCTCTGTCAAATAAATAAATAAAATCTTTAAAAAAAAAAAAAAGATTCTCTCTCTCAGCCCCTCCCCTCCCCTCCACCCCTCTCAAAAAAAAAAAAGTGGGGGGGAGGTTGGGCACAAAAGCTGTCTTTTAAGGAAGATTCTCAGTAGCTTCCATATGACATTTGCTTTTATATCTCATTGGTCAGAACTTAGTCACAGTAGGCTTTATTCTGGGTGGCCATGTATCCAACTGAGAATTAGGAGTTCTGTTACTATGGATATACAGGAAACTGGATGTTGGGGGATAACAGTCATGGCCACAATGGTCAAATCTCAAGTTAGTAGTTCACAGGTGATCTGTATGCCACTCTAGTTTTTAGTTCTCTTGTTCTTTCTAGCACCTTCTTTTTTCATACTTTCAACTGTGCCTTTCAGCCATTTATCCAATAAATATTTACTAAGCACCTACTACAGCCCAGAAACTGTATTCAGAGCTGGGGTTACAGCAGTGAACAAGACAAAGGCCCTGCCCTCACGAAGCTTGCATTATAGTTGAAGGAGACAGACCGTAAAGGAATCAGGAAATGCAATACTGTAATGTCGGAGGTTGTGGATTGCTATGGAGGAAAATAAAGCAGGTTACAGGGGAATGGAGAATGCTGGGAGTGGGGTGAGGACTTGTTTCAGGGAAGGCCTCTGTGGTGAGATGACATTTGAATGAACTCTGCGTGAAACGAGGAAGAAAGAGATGGGGTTATTTTGGCCAAGAGCATTCCATGCAGAGGTAAGAGCAAGTGCAAAGGCCCTGGGGTAGAAGTGGACATGGCATGTTCAAGGACCAACAACGTGGCCTGTGTGATTGAAGCAGATGGGACAATGGAGAGGGATAGCAGCAGTGTGTCAGGGGTAGCAAAGGACCAGATCAGTTAGGGATTTGTGGGCTTTTGTTTTTACTGGAGGAAGAAGAGAAGCCACTGGACTGTTTAAACAGAGGCATGACATGATCTGCCTCATGGGTTTTTTAAAAAAGATTTATTTATTTATTTATTTTAGAGAGAGACAGAGAGAGCGAGTGGGGGAAGGGGCAGAAGGAGGGGGAGAGAGAGAATCCCTAAGCAGACTCCCCACCGAGCATGGAGCCTGACATGGGGCTAGATCCCACGACCCATGAGATCATGACATGAGTCAAAACCGAGTCAGACACTCAACAGACCCAGCCACCCAGGCACCCCTGCCTTATGTTTTAAAGGGATCACTTCAGTCGTTGAGTTGAGAATAGACCCTAAGTTAGTAAATGTTGGATGCAGGGAGATAAGTTAGAAGACCACTGTGGTTGGCCAGGCAGGGGAAGCATGTTATTTGAACTAGGATGGTAGTAATGGAGGTGGCGGGAAAGGGTGAAATTATATTTTGAAGGTACGCCAAAAATATTGGCTGAAGGATTATAAGCAAGGTGTGAGAGGAGAGAGGCGGTAGACTGGACTCCTAGATTTCTGGCCTGAGCAACTGATTGAGGGGCGATGCCATTTACTGAGATGGAAAACTGGGAAAAGAGCAGGTTTGGGGGATGGAAATTGAGAGTCCTGTTTCAACCAGGTTAAATTTGACATATGTCAGGGGAGAGGTCATTTTTGAGTTTAGAGGATTTTTGAGTTTAGAGCAATCTGGGTTGAATACACAAATTCGGGAGCGTCAGCACATGCGTGGCCATGAGATTAGGTGAGATCGCCAGGAAAGACAGCAGGGAGGTTGGTAGACTTGGCAACAGGGAGGACAAGAACATTTTCTTCTGATTCCTCTTGCTTTTTTCAGTGAAATCAGATCATTTGCTGGTGGTGAGATGGTGAAGAGGAGACTAGAGGTTTGAGGACAGGGGAGATGCTATAATATCTATCTGTGATGTGATTTATATTTTTTAATTAGTTCATTCATTTTTATTTTATTTTATTTTTTTATTTTAAAGATTTTTATTTATTTATTTGACAGAGAGAGATGGCCAGCGAGAGAGGGAACACAAGCAGGGGGAGTGGGAGAGGAAGAAGCAGGCTCATAGCGGAGGAGCCTGATGTGGGGCTCGATCCCATAATGCCAGGATCACGCCCTGAGCCGAAGGCTGACGTTTAACCGCTGTGCCACCCAGGCGCCCCAGTTCATTCATTTTTAAAGTAGGCTCCACACCCAACGAGGGGCTCCAACTCACAATCCCCAGATCAAGAGTCACATGTTCTACCGACTGAGCCAGCCAGGCGACCCTGTGATGTTATATTTTATTTTTTTGTGTGATGTTATTATTTTTTTAGATTTTATTTATTGAGAAAGAGAGAGAGAGAGAGCACGAGCAGGGGGCAGGGAGAGGGAGGAGCAGACTCCCTGCTGAGCAGGGAGACCATCTCAGGGCTTGATCCCAGAACCCCAGGATCATGACCTGTGCCGAAGGCAGATGCTTCACCGACTGAGCCACCAGGCGCCCCTGTGGTGTTATATTTTCTAAAATATTTATAGGTGTTTATTGTGGGGAGGAGTTTTGCATTATCCAGTGAGCAGTTTGCTGTCATAGTTCACTTTTATGAGGAAAGAGGTCCTTTTTTAAAAAAGATTTTATTTATTTGTAGAGAGAGAGTGTGAGCGAGAGAGCTCGTGCACAAGCGGGGAGAGGGCCAGAGAGAGAGAGAGGGAGAGGGACTCTCTAATAGACTCCACACTCAGTGTAGAACCTGACCCAGGGCTCGATCCCAGGACCCTGAGATCATGACCTGAGCCCAAACTATGAGTTGGGTGCTTAACCGACTGAGCCACCCAGTTGGCCCCAGGTCCTTTTAAATTAAAAGACGTGTCGTTACTTACTTATCCAAAATAAGCCAAAAGATGCTTTATTAAGAAACTAACTTATTAGGCAAACTAGGAAAAAAAAACAATTGAAAATCTAAAAATGTTTCTTAAATTCCAACAAATGAATAAAATAAAATAACAAAATAAAATAAAATAAAGGCTTTCCCCTTATTGACACAGGAGGAGTGACATCAAAGACTGATTGACCAAATGTTCCTTGCTCCCACCAAAATGTGACAGTCATGCCAGCAGGGTGAACTCCCAGGATGTTTGGCCTCTGGTCATGTTTCCAGAGAAGAATGCTGCCGCCCAATGCCACACTGAGACAGGGCAGAGGACTAGAAATTGAGGAGCAAATGT
Source organism: Ursus americanus (assembly GCF_024610735.1). Lineage (NCBI taxonomy): Eukaryota > Metazoa > Chordata > Mammalia > Carnivora > Ursidae > Ursus > Ursus americanus. Next base: position 30,217,916 of record NC_142164.1, read on the forward strand.
TTCAGACGTTGTCAGCAGATTAGCTGGGTCCTAGGCACATGAGATGGTGTGGCCCCAAAGCTAAAGCAGGTCCGAATGTCCAGTCTGGAGACCCCTCGAGAAAAGAGGCCAGACCTAGTCCAGCCAGCCCCTGAGGTTAGACCGAGCCAGCGTGCACCCAAGTTGTCTTTCCCGTTCCTTGTGTAGTCCTTCACTGGGACTAGATTATAGAGCGCCATTTATTTCTCCTCTCCCAGGCTATCGCAGAAAATGGTGGCGTACATTGACATAGTGTGTCTCCAGTGCCAGATGAAGGAAGAGGTGAACTAATCTGTAGCCGTGAGGAACTTAAAAAATATGAGAAGCACATGTACTTCCACGTACCAGACCTGTGGGGGATCTTCCCTTGCAGGCTTCAATTGTGCTGAACCGTCCATGTCAGAGAGCAATATGGGTAAGTACCTGAACTAAAATGATGTCAACAGGGATGTTTATCAAGTATTTGCATTTTCTCCTCTGCAAATTGCCTCTTCATGTCCTTTACCCATTTTCCTGTTGGGAAATTCATTTTATTGATTTGTAAGAGCTCTTTTCATATTAAGGTATTTACCCTTAATCTTTCATATGTGCTACAAATAGTTTACTCGTTTTTTTCCTTTAGCTTTACTTATGTTTTTAATTTAACTTTCATGTGATCAAATGTATTAGTTGCTTTTCCTTTTTTGACTCCTGGATTCTGAGTCTTCCTTAGCAAGACCTTCTCAACCTCAAGATTGTACGCACGGTAATATAGGTTCAATTCTATTTCTTTACGGGTCTCGTTTTTCACACTGAAGTCTCTGATCAACTTGAAATTTATTTTTGTGTAAATGGTAAGGTAGGGAATCCCTTAAATTTTGTGCAAATACTTAGCCAATTATTCCAACATTACTTATTGAATAATCCCAACACAATTTATTGATTTATTTCTTGAAATGCAACCTTTGTCATATAGATTTTTACATACACATGGATCTATTGTTACATCCTTCTGCCTATTTCTATATTAGCCAATGCCCAGTTTTTAAAACATTTGTTACACCTTTTAAAAGAGCATTTTAAGGTTCGCAGCAAAATTGAGGGGAAGGTACAGAGATTTCCCATATACTCTGCCCCCACACATGCAGAGCCTCTCCCATTATCAACACCCCCCACCTGCGTGGTACATGTCACAGCTGCTAAACCTGCCTTGACACATCATTGTCACCCGAAGCCCATAGCTTGCATTTAGGGTTCACTCTTGGTGTTGGACATCCTATGGCTTTGGACAAGTCCATAATGACATGTGTCCATCATTACATCGTACAGAGTAGTTTCACTGCCCTAAAAATCCTCTGTGCTCTACCTAGTCACCCCTCCCCACCCCCAAGCCTTGGCAACATGGATCTTTTTACTACTGTCTCCCTAGTTTTGCCTTTTCCAGAATGCCACAGTCAGAATCCTACAGCATGCAACCTTTTCAGATTGGCTTTCTTCACTTAGTAACAGGCATTTAAGGTTCTTCCATGGCTTTCCATGGCTTGATAGCTCATTTCTTTTTAGCGCCGAATAATCTCCCATTGTCTGGGTGTATCGCAGTTTCTCCATTCACCTACTGAAGGACATCTTGGTTGCTTCCAAGTTTTGGCAATGATGAATAAAGCTGCTATAAATATTCATATGCAGGTTTCTGTGTGGACCTAGGTTTTCAATTCCTTTGGGTAAATACCAAGGAGTGTGATTGCTGGATCATATGGTAGAGTACGTGTGGTTTGTAGAAACTGCCAAACTGTCTTTCAACGTGGCGGTATCACGTGACATTCCCACCAGCAATAAATGGTGTTCGTGCAGCTCCACATCGTTGCCAGCATTTGGTGGTGTCAGTGTTCTGGATTTTGCCATTCGGATAGGTGTGCCGTGTTATCTCATTGCTGTTGAAATTTACATTTTCGTGTTGACACAGGATGTAGAATACCTTTGTAAATGCCTTTTTTTTTGGCAAATATTTTCTCCTCGACAGTGGCTTTTCTCATTCTGTTGACACTGTTTCAAAGAGCAGAAGTGTTTAATTTTAATGAGGTCCAGCTTGTTAATTCTTTCTTTCATGGATCTGTCCTTCGTGTATCTAAAAAGGCACCCCTCCAGCCAAGGTCATCCAGCTTTTCTCCGACGTTATCTCCTAAGTGTTTTAAACTTTCTTAGTGTTACGGTTTTGCATTTCACATTTCGATCTGTGATCCATTTTGAGTTAATTTTTATGAAGGGTGGAAGGTATGTGTCGAGATTTGTTTGTTGGCATGTGCATGTCCAGTTATTCCTCAACCATTTATTGAGAAGACAGTCTTTACTCTGGTATATTACCTTTGCTCCTTCATCAAAGACCAGTTGACTTTATTTATGAGGGCCTATTTCTTTTCTTTCTTTTTTTTTTTTTTTAAAGATTTTATTTATTTATTTGACAGAGAGAGAGACAGCCAGCGAGAGAGGGAACACAAGCAGGGGGAGTGGGAGAGGAAGAAGCAGGCTCCCAGTGGAGGAACCCGATGTGGGGCTCGATCCCAGAACGCCAGGATCACGGCCCTGAGCCCAAGGCAGATGCTTAACGACTGTGCCACTCAGGCGCCCCCATGAGGGCCTATTTCTAAGCACCCTATTCTGTTCCATTGATCTCTCTGTCTTTTCTTTCATCAATATCACACTGTCTTGATTATTATCACTTCATAGTAAGCCTGGAAGTTGGGTCATGTCAGTCCTCCAACTTTGTTCTTCTGGAAATGCCCAGTTTTCATTAGCTAAATTATTCCTTTTAATGTCTGCAAGGGCTTCCTCTTTTTTAGGGGGTATTCTCTTAGCTATTCTTACATCTTTATTCTTTCTGATCAACTTTAGAATCGTTTTGTCAAGTTGAAAACAATCCTTTTGGGATTTTGATGGGGGGTAGCATGGACTGAGTTTACAGATATTTAGGAAAGAAGTCGCATCTTTCTAATCGTAACAAGGTGTATTTCTCTATTGATTCTGGGCTTGATTTTTATACCCTTCAGTAGAGAGCCCTCTCAACCTATTGCTTTTCCATCAGGGCTAAGACCTCAAGAGGTCTTGGGTGTTTTATTAAGGGAATTAAACTGCTTCCTAGGTGGCAGCCACAAGAGAACTGGAACTGCGGGGACGGTTGCTAGTAGTGAGAAAGACTTCACTAGAAAGGGGAAGGAACAGCTACGGAGACCGGGAGACAGACGTCAAGCGTAGACAACCTGCAGCCCGAGTGCGGGATCACACCTGAAGGTCTGGTGCACTCTCACTGCTTGCAGCCTGCGAGCGCGCGAGGGGGCAGATAGTGGCAACCGAGGCCGAGAACAGTCGCTAGTAGGAAAGGGATCTCCCAGTGGACTTCTTGGTGGGATGACCCGCTAAAGGGTCCTTGAGGAGAAGCCATCTGGTAGAGTGGCCAAAAGGGAGTCCAGTGAGCAGGTAGTCCTTCTCGGCCAGCATTTCTCAACTCCTGCACTACTGACATCAGGGGCTGGGTAGACTTTCGTCGCGGGGCAGTGGGGGGGGGGCGGTTGCCTGTGCATAGTAGCGATGTTTAGCAGCATCCCCGGTCTCTACCTACTGGATGCCAGTGGCTTGCCCACTTCCTACTGTGACAACTAAAAACGTCCCAGACATTACCAAATGTCCCCAGGGGAGCACAATCACTCCCAGTGAAGAACCACTGCTCTAAGATCTAAGAGACCATGAAACGAACTAATAACCACAGTGAGCGTGTGCGGTCAGCCAGCAGGGGGCCGGCAGTGAAGGTGCCATTGGGCCCCTGGAAAGGGGAAGTGTGACATACCCCGCCCCCACTCCACCACATCCTGGTAGAGTGAGTGGGACGGTGAGGTGGCTGACTTCCTAAGGATGGCCCAACGTCAGCGGGGGGAGAAGCAGAGCCGGGGCAGAGACAGATTTGCTCGTGGCCACCCGAAGGAAGAAATCCTCGCTGGGGAATACGTGGCGGGGAGGGAACCCGAGGGCAGAAAGGTAGCCATCTCTGAGAGCCGTTTCAGATTCCCGGGGGGAGAAAGGGAGATTATAGTCATGTCCACCTCAAGAAGTTTACCTCGTGAAGCCTTGGCCGATCCTGGCTAAGCGTCAGTGTCCCCGAGTTGCAGCCGCTGCCAGACACTGAAACGCCTGCCTGGGAGCGGAGCAGACTCACGGGCACGGTTGTGGAAACGTCCAGACGCCGACAGCGGGAGCCTAGCGTGAGGAGAGTGCGCAGCACAGGGTACGGAGGTGCCCTTGAAGAAAGGAAAGAACTGAGTGCGGGAGGACAGAGTCGAGGAGGAGCTGGGAGGCAGGGGCCAGCACTTGGCTAAAATGCAAGGAAGGGCACCTGCCTGGCTTGGTTGGTAGAGCCGGTGGCTCTTGATGTCAGCGTGAGTTTGAGCCCCAGGTTGGGGGTCGGGATGACTTAAAAAAGATAAGCAAAACGCAGGAAGGAGCCATTAGACCTCTGCTCCAAGCCCCATCACCGGAAGTGAGAAGCAAATGTCTTCCAACAAGGTTGGTTGGGCAAAGTTTCCCCTGTAGGGTTTTTATAGCTACAGAGAAATGAGTAGGAGATGGGGAAGGGGAATTCTGAGAACCTTTCTAATCTATTTCAAGAGAGCTGCAGAATAGGGATTTTTTCCAAAGATTTTATTTATTTATTTAGAGAGCATGCAGTGGGGAAGGGCAGAGGGAAGCGGAGAAAGAACCCCAAGCAGACCCAACACGGGGCTCGATCGCTCGAGCCTGAGATCATGACCTGAGCCGAAATCGAGAGTCAGATGCTCAACTGACTGAGCCACCCAGGTGCCCCGAGAGCTGCCGAATAGTTACGTGTGAGTGTTGACAGCAGAAATCCAAATGAAAGATATTAATTGAATTCAGTTGAAGGAGGCTGTGTTAGAGACTCTATAGAGGGAATACAGAGGGAGTACATCGCACGAGTTCAATTTCAAATCCGAAATCAGTTTCGTGTATTTCTCATAGTGGAAGAAGGTCGGAGGAGGTGCCATGAAGCAGAGAGGCCCTACAGTTGCGGGGGCATAAGGGACCCCTCGTCAATGCTCAGATGTGTCTGGAACCTCTCAATGACTGGATTCTGTTGACAAAGACAGACACAGGGGCCAGGCTGATGTTCAGCCACGACGTACCAATATGGCAGCCCTTGTTAACAGCCAGCACCTGTGTATGTTTGTCGGTGGCTGTACCACAAAGGAGATAAGGCCCCTGCACGAGGGCACAGATCTCCATCATATGGCGAGGTCTAGTGAGGCCAGAGGTGATCTGTGGAATATCAGATGGCAAAAATGGCCTGACCTTGACCTATCCATTGTCCCTACCCCCCACTTCCACTTAGAATGGAGGGATAGGTCTAGAGATACGGAAAGTTGTGGTGGCTGGCAAGATTCTGCTATGCTTTGGCGCAGATTATAGTTCTAGCTAACACGTACATGGATGTAACACTTATATAGACGTGCCAGATACCATTCTCTATGCTTTACGTACTTTGTTGAATCTTCACGTGAGGAGGTAGGTATAACTCGTCCCTCCATTTTAGAGATGATAAAAGGAAGCCATAGAGGGGTTAACGTGTCCAAGGTCCCACAGCTCAGTGACAGCTGGGATTTTCACTCAGCCAGTAGGGCCTCAGGGTCTATGTGCTTAACCACTATATGCTATATAGAAGAACTGCCAAATCTCTCAAAATAAGAACCATCATTAGAGAGCAACCAAAGCTCCTGGGTAGGCTACGGGGACCCTGAACTAGCCGACCCCCACCAAAGAGTCTCATCTAGAAGTACAGTTATCATGAAACATCCCTGGGGGCCATCATGGTGGCAATTCAAAGAGAAATGAGAAAAATCACCAGATGGTTAAGCCCATGAGGAGAGCATTGGAATTTTCCCTCCTGAAGATTCTCTTTCTAGGGCTGAAACTTTGATTGAGTTCTGTTCCTATAAAACAGGAAGAGGAGGTGGTGGTAGTGGGGTTACCTTATTTTCAGAAACAAGACATTCTGTGTCAATATCCAAAATTATTCCCACGCAAATCAACTCTTACACGTGACTTGGATTGTACTCAGCTGCTCCTGTAACTACTTGGGGCTGGTGGGGGAACAAAGTACAGCAAGGTTTCCCTCTGGAAGTCTTTTGTTGTCATTGTACCTGTTCTGATGGGGATGATTTTGTCAATTCAGCCCTTCTTCCTCTCTCATCCTCCTTTTTCTTTTGTGTGTGTGTCTAAACTTAGTCCAGGATGAGGAGGGAGGACATAGTGCTATTATCATTCTATTACAGTGGCTCTGGAGGCATCTCGGGTCCTCACTATGCTCTGGAAAAATCCCGAAGTAATGGACTGCATGAGCACTGTAGGACTTGGTCAGCTTTGGGTCGAACATAACTCCACATGTATACTGGCTTTGTTTCCACTTCGTTATATTAAATGCTCAAATCTGTCGGTGCTAGGCACGATTATTTATGCCCCTCCAAAAGACATAAGATGTTTTCCCTTCAAGAATTCAGAAGACTCAGTCCAGCGAGTGACAGAAAAAGACAACCATTGGATATCTACTAGGTTATCATAACCCATCTGCCTATCTGCCCAGATTCCTGCCTTGATCATTCATACGCCTGCCTCACAAGGGGTCCCCAAACACATGTGTGATGAACGAATGATCTACGATTCCCAGACTGCAGCCCTGGCCTGCTCAGACGGTAACTTCCACTGGTTTTCCATCAAAGGCACATGCAGTCAGTGGGCAGGAGGAGTCCAGAGTCTTTAAGGCTCAACCCTGAGAGATTTACTGAAGCAGCGATTACTACAAAACCTGACAGTACATAAAGAATGAGACTTGTAGATGAGAAAGTAGCTGAGGTTGGCTGAAAAAGTTGTCTCGGGAATGAGGCAAAATCGAGCGTTAGTTTTCTGAACAACAACAAAAGGCTGATCTATTCCATTTGAGTCTCAGACCAAACGATAAAGGAATTTGGAAAAAAGGAGATGAAGAATGTTGCCTGATTTTATATGCACTACTTGCACGTTCCTTGTAGTCGCGATTGGTTTTAGTGGTCAGAGTTCATTCATATAACAATTAAAATGAAGAAGTTAATTTCTTAGCTTCCTGTTAAACACTCTCCTTTCTCAACACACACACACACACACACACACACACACACACACACACACACACACACTAATTCCTACTCATCCTTCAATGCCATGTTCATGCCCTGTCTCCTCCATAACGTCTTTAAAAAAATTGTTTTATTCTACACCCAACCTGGGGCTTGAACTCACCACCCCAAGATCGTAGGTCGTGTGACCATGAGCCAGCCAGGCTTTTTTTTTTTTTTTTTTTTGTTCTACGTCTAGAGTCTTCGCCTGTTCAAGCACTTGTCATTACCACTGATTTGCTATTATCAGACCTCTTCATATAATCTTTTTATGTAAGGCTTATCTCCCTCAACCACAATCCCTCTGAGGGCTGAGCTATCTGTCCACATTGCCTTGCATAGAATGAAGGCTTCAGAAATATCTGCTTATCTAAACTGGCTCTATTTATTTGAGGCGATCAAGCACTTATTCCACGCCAGGAATTTTCCTGGTTCTGGGAGAACAGGTGAAAAATCAGGCATAGACTTCACCCATATGGAGTTTACCTTTTCAGTAAAAAAGTGGGAGATACAAACTTTTTGGTGTCTTTCTGGAAAGTTCCAGGAAGTTGTAGCAGATCATAGGAAGTAGTACAGAGTCTTTGAAAACACTGTGGACTGTGAGTCATGATCTACGTTGGCCTCATCCCTAATTTGATGGATATCTTAAGTACATTTCTTAACCCTTTGTCATTATTTTTCCTATATGTCATATAGGCATCATAGGGTTACTGGGAGAACTGGATCAGAAAAGATGCAAATCATGCTGGAGGGAACTTCCTCAACCTGATTAAAAAGCATCTATGAAAAATCCACAGCTAACGCCATACTTAAAAGTGAAAGACGGGGGCACTTGGCTGGCTCAGTCAGAAGAGCATGCGACTCTTGATCGCAGAGTCATGAGTTCGAGCCCCAAGTTGGGTGTAGAGATTACTAAAAAAATAAACTAAAAAAAAAAAAAGCTTAAAGCCTGAAAGCTTTCTCCCAAAGTTCGTGTGTGAACCAGACTAACGCCATCTTGAACAAATCTGCCTCGATGACCTCTGTGAGACCTGAAGCCTTCTTGAGCACAGTCCCCTTCTCCCACATTCTTTATTTAACCATACCCTTAAGTACACCCTTGGGGCATAATGTCCTTGATAGGACTCCTCCTGGATGGTCCCCTAACATGGACTCCTTAGCCTCTAGGGCTATAAAAGCAGGTCTTATATGGGAAGGTGGGATTGCAGAGATCTAGCTATTAAGTCCTCTTAATAAGCCATTTCCTGTCAGGCTGGATTTGTCAGCCTTTTTCTTCAGTCTTATAGCTCCTTCGGCATTTGGAGGTTATTTTGCATATACCTTCCCCCTTTCATGGAACAATCATAATAAGACAAGGATGTCTGCTCTCCCCACTGCCATTCAGTATTCCACTGGAAGTTCTAGCCAGGTTATAGGTAAGAAAATGAAATAAAAAGAATCAAGATTAGAAAGAAATAAATAAAACTATCTCTAGTTTCAGATGACATGACGTTGTATAGAAAACCCTAAAGAATTCACAAAAAAATATTAAAGCTAATAAATGAATTCAGCAAGGTTTCAGAATACAAGGTCAATATAAGACAATCAGTTGTATGTCTATAAACTAGCAATGAACAATCTGAAAATGAAATAAAAAACAACTCCATTTATAATAGCATTGAAAAGAATAAAATATTAAGGAACAAATTTAACAAAATACAAGACTTGTATACTGGAAACTCCAAAACATGACTGAAAGAAATGAAAGGCTTAATATTGTTAAAATGGCAATACTCCCCAAGTTGTGAGTCACAGCAAATCCTACCAGAATTCCAGCTCTCCCCACCTTTTTGGGTTTTTTTTTGCAGAAATTGACAAGCTGCTCTGATCTTAAAATTCTTAAGGAAATTCAAGGTACCCAGCATAATAAAAAATTCTTGAAAACGAATACAATTGTTCACACTTCCCAACTTAAAAACTTACTACAGAGCTATAGTAATCAAGACTGTGGTACTGGAATAAGGATAGACCTAATAGATCAATGGAATAGAACTCAGAGCCGAGAGCAAACCCATGCATTGAGGGCCCGTTGATTTTTGATAAGGGTGCCAAGACAATTCAACGGGGGAAAAGAACAGTCTTTTCAACAAATGGTGGAAGGACAACCAGATAAACATACACAAAGGAATGAATTTGGATCCCTACCTCGTACCATATACAAAAATTAGCTTGAAATGGATCAAAGACCTGAAAGTGAGTTAAAAGCATAAAACTCGAAGAAAACACAGGTTACATCTCTAGGACCTTGAATTAGGCAGTCTTCTTAGACACAACATCGAAGCACAAGCAACCAAAGAAAACATAAGTAAATTGGACTTCATCGAAATTAAAAACTTTTGTGCTTTAAAGCACACCATCACGAAAGTGGGAAGGTAGGCCCAAGAATTGGAGCTATATGGAAATCTTAGATCTGATAAGGGACTTACATCTAGAACATACATAAAAAAACCTTAGGACGCAACAATAAAAAGACAACCTAAATAAAAAAAAAAAACCCAGTATAGAGGATCTGAATAGACACAGCTGCAGAGAAGATATCAAAATGGCCCATCAGCACATGAAAGAATGCTCAACATCATCAGCCATCAGGGAAATGCAAATGAAAACCAGGATGAGAGACCACTTCACACCCACCAGGAAGCTGATAATCCAAGCAGCAGGTAATAGCAAGTGTCGTAGAGAATAATGAGAAACTGGAACCCTTATCGACCTCCTGCTGGAGAAGACAGTCTGGCAGTTCTTCGAAAGGCTAAAGGGAGAGTTGCCATCTGACCCAGTGATTCTCCTCATCAATATACGCCCAAGAAAACTGAAAGCCTGTCTCCCCAAAAACTTGTACACAAGTGTTCACAGCATTCATCATAGTCCTCAAATGGAAATAACCCAGATGTCCATCAACTGAACAGATAAAATGTGGTGTATCCATACAAAGGAGTATTATACGGCTGTAAAAAGGAACGGAGAACTGATCCAGGCTACAACATGAAGGAACCTTGAAGACATGCTAATGAAAGAAGCCACTCACAAGAGGCCATGTATAGTAGGATTCCGTTTATATGAAATGTCCAGAATAGGCAAAGCCAGATACAGAAAGTAGATTCGTTGTTGTCAGGGGCCCGGAGGGGGGTGATTCATAGGCAATGGGGAGTGGCCCCTCAGATGTATGAGGTTTCTTTTTGGGGAAATAAAATGTTCCAAAATTAATTGTGGTGATGGTTGCACAACTCTGAATATACTGAGAACCACTGAATCGGGCATTTTCAGTGAGTGACTTGTACGGTATGTGAATTAGAGCTCGATAGAGGAAAAATGGGGGGGGGAGCATATCAGAGTAAGTCTTCAAATGCCATACACAGAGGCAAAACTCTTTTTTGAATTTAGTCACAACTTCAACCAGGAGTTGGATAAACATACATACGCTTAGAGAGCGACCATTACGTGGTTAGGGAATAGGAAAAAAGCCTTTATTGTAACTGGAACCAGATAAACAAAGCGTTCTTATTGGCCAACCTTCAGGCTAGGGGAAGAGCCTTGTTACACAGACCCATTCCCCATCCCTGACCGTCTTTTATTCTATTCCTTTCCCTTTGTGTTTTGATAGCTGAAGTAGCGTACCTTTAGCACAAGACCAAGACTGAAGGTAGCCCGCCATTTTGTGGGTCAGAAACCTAAAATACTTATCTGATGATTAATATTTTGAAGAGTTGAGAAATGCCTATTCTTCCAATACGTCGCTCGGATTCCTCATCTCAGATACAACTAGTATTTATATATAAAAAGCCTGGGTTGTTACGCTGACCTATTTAGTTTGTTAATTAACCAGTGAGTCACCTCTAGTTCTATGATATGGTGGTCAAGGTTCCAAGACTGTTGCTACCACGGCTGCTTTCTATTTCGTTTTTAAAAAGATGGTTACAATATTTATATAGGCAGGCAGATCACATAAATATGATAACAATAACAATCCCGTCCATAGACCCGATGCCACTGGCGACAGCTGGTTATTAGGAAAATTTGCATCGACTTTCTGTCTCTCTGGGTTGTCACTGCAGTGATAAACACTGTCGATGGTGACTTGTTCCTGTCTTATAATATGCTCAAAGACCACTGAAACAGAAGCTTCCAGGGGGAACTGGATTCAAGCTGAACTGTGAAACGGTCGGTATAGCAGAAATGCATACTTTGAGGTGAATTAATTTGTAGAGGCCAAAGCGCCTCATGAAATCATTCGACTATATAAATGGTGATACCTGATACACGCCGTGTTTCCAAACACGCATTCCTGGCCTCCTCCAGTCTAGCCCACCTCACCCTCAACAGCTCGCTGCTCTCAGTCTGAAAGTCGGAGAGAGGAACCTAGTGAAATTGTGGCACGACCTGGAGAACCCAGTGGCCACGGGACACACAATTATCCTTAACGCTTCCTTTTGTCTCCTTAGTCATCGGTAACTCAGGTCCGGTCTTCCCACAGAATGTGTCTTGTACTTGTCATTTCTTCTCCAGGCTGGTTCTTCTCTAGGGGGTTCGGGTCTCTGAGCTAGGTGACTGCAAATTGGTTTCCGTATTTCCATCTCCCTCTGCCTCGAAAACACCTGACAGCAACGCGAAGGATTAAATATCTAAGAGTAACATTTAATCAAGTGATCTCTCTGTCTAAAAACCTTTGCCTGGCTCTCCCATGTTTACTGAGTAAAGTCCAAGCACGATTAGCCTGGCATTCAAGGCCTTCCACCAGCTAGGGCCAAGTTTTCATTCTAGATTTACACCATCTATCATTCCCTTGGACAAAACTCATCTCTTCGCCGTCCCCTGAACTTCTGCTAATTCGTTTCACGCCTTTGCACACCATCTTCCTCCTGCCCAGAATACCCACTCATTTTTGAAAGCCTGTTCAGAACTCCCTTTCGGCCACGAGACCGTCCCTGACACCACAATCCAGTGACGTCTCATTCCTTGGATGTGATACAAGTTATGGGCAGTGGCCTTGACCTGGAGATGCTCACAGACAACTGTTCCTGGCGTATGTTGTCAATTCTTGCATTATATTTAATTTTGTGTCTATCTTGCCCCCACTATGTTGCCAGCTCCTCGAGCACAGCGGTCACTTAGGATACTGGACAAAAAATTACCCATGGTCCGTCACGCTGTGCTGGGGGCCATGGGGAGACTAGTTATTGGCTCAAGAGCACTCCAGTTTCCCCGAGATGCCTCATTCTCACGTAGCAGCATTTGCGCCAGGTGCCGGCTCCTTACACACACCAACCAAATCTAATCACTTCAAAGGTGACATGAACTCTCCGGGGTTCCTCCAGGGTATTAAGGAATTACAAACTGCTTCTGAAATACTCCTGAATCCCCTGTGAAAATACAAAATTAAACCTTCAATAAATAATGTCACGCTCCCCTAAAAGCTTGAAGATGACCTGTAAAGAAAAATGGCACGCCAGGAGCATCACCTCTAAGATTTCCTTCGTCACAAAGCATTAAAAAAGCCAAGGCTCCCAGCAATCCATTTAGACTTCCGTGTCTTTTTCTTCCTCTGAAAAATTGGCTAAACTCTATAAGAAAAATATGTCTAGACCTTAAAGTTGACAGGAAAGGCAGCCAAAATTATATGGAAAATTCAAGCTCCAAAAAAAGTTCTTTACATCTCGGTGACTCCTGAATGACGTCAGGAGTCTGAGAGGTCTTCAAAGTTAGAGATGGAATCCCTAGCTAGCAGTCATTAGATCCGCGGTGGGTGCGTAACCTGACCCCCCCCCGCCCACTACTGCAGCCATCCAGTTCTTTCAAAATACTTGCTGATCTTGTACACTGAAAAGAAAAATAGTCATGATGAAAAAATGCCTCCCTGACTCTGATACCTTGAAAGTTTCGAAGTTGCATAGGAGGCACTGACCGTAAATTCTCGGAAATGTTTTCTTTAGCTTTACGGATAGCCCCAGAGGATGAAGCTCTGGGAACGAATGCCACTTCCTAGGGAAAGCCAGGTCGCATGTGACTCCCTTGTCCTGGAAGCAGAGAGAGACCACCTTGATCACCTAGCATGACTGGATCAAAACGTGAAGGGACAGTACGTTTGGTATTTCTCTGTATAGTCTGTCCTTGTGAAAGTCCCCTTTAAAAATAACCCTTCTGTTTCCTTTAGCCTCGCCTTGACCACTAGCAGGCAGAGGTTCGGATTACCTCCCCAACTGGAAACATCCACGTTTTATGGAAATTTTATCCTTTTTTTCTCTCTCCAAGCATCAGTAGGGTCATGAATTGAGCTTCCTGTCAAGAAAAATGCTAAGTTCAAAGTATTATTTCCTTCACTTCTAATTACAAATAAGTTTTACCTTTTATTGTGTTCCATTATACAATTTTACACAGTACCATTATCATCTGAAGCAGTAATTAAGCAAATTGAATTAACGTTTTTGAGCTCTACTTCTCCGTATATAGATTTTCCTAAAAAAGTACAAACCAAGCACAGTGGTGCAATTTTCCAGGCACTTTCAAGTTGCTTAAATATTTACAAATACGTAAGCACCCTGTTTGAAAGCATGAAAATTTTGGTGTCAGGATGAAACACTCCGCGTATATCAAATCTTCAAATTGTAACATTTGCGCAGGTCCGATTATTCCTGAGAAAGGTCAGTCTTGTTGTCGCTTTGCACATGTCCTCAGATTTCTGCAGTGTATCTCGGGGAACCATAACCTCTGTCGCTTGATGTACCACTAATTGCACAAAATACATGTAACGTGTTGCTCATCCAGGGGGAATGGATCGTGTCTTCTTGTAAGATCTGAGACAAAGAAAAAAAATCGGCATGTTTATCATGAAGCAAAATAGCCACGGTCAAAAAAGTATGTGGATATGAAATTACAGGCATATTTCAATTTGTCACTGACACGCAGCTATTTAAAATGACATAAAACAGAAAGAGCAAAGAATAACATTACCGACTTAAGTCTTCAAAGCTGTATTACAAAGGCGGCATAGCAAAAAAGCAGAAAAAAAAATCTGGTTACTCATTAAGAAAAGCAAAAGACCGTAAAGTGCAAAATCCAAGAAAAAGTGACAGACAATGCAATCTTTAAAATATATATTTTTTAAATGAACGATCATAACAAGAGCTCCTAACAGTGGTTCTCGGAATCACCCGTGGGGCTTTTCAAACACACAGATACCCATGCTCCGTCCCTGGAGACCTTGGAAAATATTCTTAAATAAAGTCACAAGTGCATATTTCTGTTCTAAAGACACACTAGAACTATGTAAGTGAATTGATACAGAAGGCTTTTCATGGAAATGAAGAACTTCGCACATATAAAATGTAAATTTTATATCCCGTAAGTATATAAACATATATATTCATATCGGTATAGATATTTGAAAAACTTTCCATTTTGTGTGATCAAATACGCTTGCTTAGATGGAAGAAAAGAAGGGGTGCCTGGCTGGCTCAGTTGGTAGAGCATGCGACTCTTGGTCTCAGGGTCAGGAGTTCAAGCCCCACGTTGGGTGTGGAGCCTACTTAAAAAAAAAAAAGATGGAAGAAAAGAATACCATATACATCACATCCAGCCTCTATACTGTATGAGCCCAACTTAGGTCTCAAGCTTTCAATACTTGGTTCTCAAGTTAGCTTTGAAACTTCAGTGTTAAGCCCACAGACTGGTCTATGGTGACAGTAATGAGTCCTATCATTTGTGTTGCTACACGTTAGGTCTTATAGAAAGTCCACAATAGAGAAATTTCCTCTTACAAAAATCGTAACTCATGACACTAATCTGGAAGCCAAGCAGAGGTTTAAGAGATGACTAATTGTTTATTCACACCTGTCAGATGTGACAACACAATATGGGACTCATTGTGTAGAAAACGAAACATACCAGACCCTACAGTGGCCACCAGTGACTCTATCTAATTAAGAAATCGGCAATTCATAATTTTAAGCTAATATAAAGCCCATTTTTATTTTTAAAAGATTTTCTTTATTTAAGTCTCCTTTTAAAAGTCGAAAGCTTGAAGAAGTTTTACAAAGAACTGTATATTTTGTTACACTATGACAGATTACATTGAAGAGGGGGAAGAATAAGGAGACTGTATCTCTTCTGTCAAGTAATCATTTCTGGGGTGCAACAGAATAATTTATATTGTACTATACAGCTATACTTTGTCTTATTTTGTATTATTTTATCTTTCTTTGGGAAATAATGTATCTCAAAGTGTAGGACTGAATAAAGGCCCTCTTTTGTGAGAATCTAATAGGAAACACTGAATTATAAAAATTCACTGTAACGTCAACAGTTAGGGCACACCTAAATGTGATGCATTATGACAGGACAGCTCGCATAAATATAAACCAATAGAAACTGAAGATTTTTCAATAAAACAAGATGAAATCAGAGAGGGAGACAAGCCAGAAGAGACACTTAACCATGGGAAACAAACTGAGGGTCTCTGGAGGGGAGGGGCATGGGGGGATGGGCACGAAGGAGGGCACGTGATGGGATGAGCACTGGGTGTGATATGCAACTGACGAATCACTGACTTCCACCTCTGAAACGAATCATACACTATGTGCTAATTAATTGAATGTAAATAAAATACAATTTAAAAAAGAAACTAAGATTTTTCTTGGTTATCTATCAATATATAATATCCAGGATCTAAAATACTGGTCTCTCCAACTCAATAAAATAGCCACGGTTTATGGGAATCAAATGAGAGAGACAGGGGCACCTGGGTGGCTCACTTGTTAAGCGTCTGCCTTCAGCTCAGGTCATGATCCCAGGACCCTGGGATTGAGCCCCACATCGGGCTCCTCCGCGGGAGCCTGCTTCTTCCTCTCCCCCTCCCCCTGCTTGTGTTCCCTCTCTCGCTGGCTGTCTCTCTGTCAAATAAATAAATAAATAAATAAATAAATAATCTTAAAAAAAAATGAGAGAGACAGATGGGAAATAGGACAGCAGATTTGCAAAATCCACACTTTGGGGGGAAAGGAACTTTATAAAATGACTGCTCTAAATATCTTGATCACTATATAATAACAGTAAATTGAATAATCTGTTTTCCATTTGAGTAATTTGGAGTTTCAGGCTAGGTCATGCAGTTGCGTGCAATATACGACACATTGGCTTAAAACTACGTGTGTCGTTGTTGTATCTTTTGCGAAGGAGTTTTTGCTGATTTTCTGTGGGCTATGAAGAATAGAAACCCATACACTGGATAGCTCCGAGGAACAAATTATGTTGTCTATCTGCCTCAGAGCAGTGATGGCACAGAAAGGTATACACCCCTCCACTACTCATGGGCTGAGCTCGACACACAGGGAATAAAGGAATTGGAATGATTTCCTCCCTTCCCAGTCCTGATCACCTGGCTGCTTTGGGAAGGAGACAAAAAAGGGTCCCTGAACACTGAACAGCAGAGGGACGCCTTGGAACGGTTTGTACTCCCTCCTAAATGGGCTAATAGAAGTAAAGATGGCAAAAAGAAGAAATAGAACACTGATTCCAGACTCCTCAGGCCAATGAGATTCCCAGACATGGAGAACGGGCGAGTAGGAGACTGGGGTAAGCAGTCTCACTGAACAGATGGGATGAGGAAGGTCTGGCTGACTGACATCTTCATGCTGAGATGACAGTGGGTGGCAAATGAGACTTCTGGTCATTCAGTGCAACCTTGTGCTAACTGTAACTAAATTTCCCACAGCAAGCAATCGCTGAAATGCAGCGACCAGGACAGAGAAGGTTCTGGAACGAGCTTTGAGACTGTGTTCTCTAAAGGGTTGTAGTTATCCTTGTTTCTTTGAAGAAGCCTTGCTTTCTTAAAAAATCAGAGTTTGAAGAGTTTCAGAAGCAAATATTTCTCTTATTGGCTGTTTTCATGAGTGAGGAAAGGAACGTTGATAGGCTCAGTTGCCGAGGGACTACACCATCGTGCTGGGACTTTTACGAACATGTTGAAGACATTAAAATACTTGAGTGACAATTCATGTAGAGAGTGGTCAGGACTCCAGCATAAAAATGAAGTTTACCAGGATTACCCAGGAGTACATGGGTTTAAGACAAACAGGTGTCTAAAAAGTCCTGGGGTGCCTGGCTGGCTCAGGTGTATAAAAATCCTAACTACTTAATTGTGACACAATGTGGCTGTAAATGGTGAACGGGTCTTGGCTTCCGTATTTTTCAGGTTGTGGTTTTACTAAGTTAGCTGCAATTGTCACAAACACTCAGTCATAGATGAAAATGCTAAAACAGGGGCGCCTGGGTGGCTCAGCCGTTAAGCGTCTGCCTTCTGCTCAGGGCGTGATCCCAGAGTCCTGGGATCGAGCCCCACATCAGGCTCCTCCGCTGGGAGCCTGCTTCTTCCTCTCCCGCTCCCCCTGCTTGTGTTCCCTCTCTCGCTGGCTGTCTCTCTCTCTGTCAGATAAATAAATAAAATCTTTAAAATTAAATAAATAAAAGAAAGAAAGAAAATGCGAAAACATTTCTCACATTTTGGAAGTCCCTCAGTATCTCACCTAAACGATAGTATCTACAGTTTCTTACAGCCAAGATAGAGATATTCTCTTAGGGATTTGGCTCCTGTGCCAATCATTTCACTTCTCTAGGACCTTCTTGAGAGACTCTTACCCACGTTTCCAGTAGATCAATTCAGATTTGCTCAGCTCGTTACTTCTAATAGCATCGTGGCCCAAAGAACAAAATGCCTTATTACTGATAATTGCTTTAGCAATTGCTTCAGATAATTATTTCAAATTTGATTTGCATTATATCATTTAAACGATTCAAGATAATAGGAAGAAATTTGAAAATACAGACGGAGTAATTTCAAGGTAATGCATTTCGAAAGAATAGACTTTGCTAAGTAACACTTCGGTGGCCCCAGATCATGTTTTCATTTTTAACTACCCTAATACTTGCCTGCTCGTGGATAATGTCAGACAGTTCTTTCACCATGTCTCTGAAATTTGACTTGAGCCCTTCATGGTACTCAATTTGATCTTCTTTAATTAGCCGCTCATTGAGTTCAAGGGCAATGCTGCACGCCTGTATGAATTTCCTGTGGGCAAAGCGCAAAGATAAGGGTTTCAGCATTTATTCCTAGAAAGTCTCGCTGACCACCAATTTGATACTCGCTTTAAACGTGGCTTGCCTAGAGGGAAGATTGGAATCCTGTATTTTCTCACTGTGTCTTTGCTAATGCTACTTCCCAAGTCCGAAATACCTTTTCCTTTCTTTCCCACCTTTCCCCTTTGGTTTCTTACCTCTGTTAAAACCTGGCTCAAAACATCAACCTTCTAGAAAGACTATCTGCTCAGCCACATGATAGTAAGTCAGCGAAACTTGTGCTAACGTTAATTTGCATCCGTAGATAATGAGTCGTGCATTCAGAAATAATTTATTTGGGGTTACTATGTACCCAGTACAGTGCTGCGTGTTACAGGCAGGAACTTTGTGTCCTGGGCTGGGAATGGGGACGAAGATTGGGGGGTGATGGGTGAAACTGGTGAAGGGGATTGAGAGGTACAGACTTCTTGTTATAAAATACATAAGTCACGGAGATGAAAAGTACAGCATAGGGAATACAGTCAATAATATTGTAATAACGTATGGTGACAGATGGTGTGACCACACAGCATGGCGAGCATCGCATAATACAGAGAATTGCCAAATCAGTATGTTATACGCCTGAAACTAATAACATTGTCTGTCAACTGTACTTTAATAATTTAAAAAAGTGGGGACAGGGAGTTGACGACTTATTGTAAAAGCATTTGTCCATCATCCATGCGTTTGTGCGTACTGTCCATAATCAGAGCGTAGGTCTTGGGGGACAAAGTACCTCACTGCCCATTGGGTTTGTATCCCTGTCATAGTAACTAGTAGAATCTTTCTGCGCATGCCAGGCGTTAATAAATATTGGCGAATGAGCGACTACTGGTTGTTCTGCAACCTGGAACAGCTGATAACATGCATACCGGAAAAGTACATGGAATAAGTCGGGAGCAAATGAGTGGATGAGTTGTCATCCTTCCTCTTAGCCTATTTTACTCAACTGTCTCTCTTATTCTGAACGTAAACTTTATATATACATATTAAGCAGATTGTTTTCTAATGCAAGACCATTCAGACATGCCTTAGCCTACAGGGACACACATGCGAGCCACGGTATCACGTGCCCTGGACCAGCAGGTTCCAAGTGGACGTAAGGACACAGGACAGGAGAAAGCCTATCTAACCCTTCCAGTTCCACTTTTAGTCCTACCCTGAATGGTCTGAAATGCTGCAAGATGAAGTCGATCAGGCAAGGGAGGAAAGCACACAGTTGAATGCGGGCTTGCATTTGTGCCACAATATGCAAAGCAATAAGGTAAATTGGCATATCTCATCTCTCGGGGATGCTAGGACATTGCTAGTGTCGTGCCCCGAGAAAGAGATCGTGCGTTTCCTCGCTACTTGAAGTACCGTTAGAAGGTCACTCACATATTGTAAATGAGAACGGAGAATGTCCTTTTTGGGAGGGATGTTATTGGGTGAATATTTTGCTTTCTGTGAAGAAGAAAATGGCAGTAAAAGGGTAGAGGACTCGAGGGAAAAGGACGCAGCACTTACCTAAACATGTCTTTCAACTCATTTACTTTCTTAGGTGGATACTTGCTAGCTTGACTATCATTTAAGAAAGCCCTTGCATATGCTAACGGACCAGCATTTACCTAAAGGACAAAGGGAGAAAAATGAGAGTTGTCAGAACGCAATCGAAAAGTAATTTCTGCCTTTCTCATTTCTTTTTTTCTTAAGATTTCATTTTTTTTTTAAGTAACCTCTACCCCCAACACGGGGCTCGAACTCACAACCCCCGAGATCAAGAGTTGCATGTTTCCCCAACTGAGCCAGCCAGGCGCCCCAGCATTTCTCCTAAAAAACAAAACAAAACAAAACAAAAAAAACAAAAAACAAAAAACCAAAAAAAACCCAACCCTAAATCCATTAAAAATCTACCTCTGAGGACCCCATTTACTATTCTTACTAGAAGTTTATTTGAAAAAAATGACTAAAGCAGATCATCTGCAAAGACGATATTCTAACAAGTGACTTAATGACTTCGGCTACAGAAACACAGAGCGTGGCCGCCGTCACAGGGTTTGTGTTAAAGTCTTCTGCCGCAGCGCAACACTGATGGACACTGAGCCTAATGTCTTCAGGTTCACTGAGAACAGCGCACGGGTTTTCATTCTCAGTAAGAGCCGAACGCACAAGTGCCATGACTGCTTGCTCTGCGCCCTTATGAAAGCAAGGCCACCAGGAACCACTGAGGACACGCTCAGCAGCCCACATACCTGCACTGAAACGCAGCCCTGCAGTTTCAGCTGGAGCTGAATCATGTCCACGTCAGCAGAGGAGCAAAGTGTTTTCAGCTCTGCCGTTTTATCTTTGATTTCATCAGTAGCAACATCAATGGGCTTTAAATTAATCTGCTGTTCGTAGTTTATAGGGATCCTCTTCTTCACATATGGAAAGGAGTTGGAAGCTGTTAAAATGTTCACACTGATTTATTATCTTGAAAAAAAATCATGTGTTCAAACAGCCAAATCAAAGGAAAAAAACCTCCATTGCACTTAATTGCCCCCACCATGCGTTCTCCAGACAATACCCTAAGGTATCAGAAAGCACCTTATTACTTCAGGATTGAGGGGAAAATTCTCGTTACGCGACACCCTGCGGCAATCAGTCACGAGTTACCTATGGGGCAAGTATGGGGTATAACGTGGCTGTGTTCGTGCAAGCTACTGACTGAACAGCTGAACAATGAAGGGTCACAATCGCAGTTTACGTCTTCCTGCTCGCCACCTGCTACTTGTGTGTATCAGAAAGAACCAAGTCCAACAGAATGTTATCACGCAAAGCCCGACTTACTAGTCAAGATTGTACGGCGCTTGCATTGTTCTTCTACGCAGCCTTGCTTTTTGCCGGATAGTGTATAAGGAGCTTCAAAAACAAATCTGTTGATATTATGGTTTCTTTCAAACTCGGTCTTTCTCTCTGTGAGTTCCTTGTCATCAAAGTAGGGCTTCACGTAAGTGACTTGGATGTGAGCATATTTTGGATCGAGCTCTTTGGCATTTACCTATAAAGTAAGAAAGTTTTGTTTTTTATTCGATGGAAGGGAAAAGGGGGTAGAGGTAAGCCACTAACTCCTTTGAGATCAACTGGGGAATGCTGTTATTATGATTGTGTTCCCAACTGGATATACACCTGGAGGAGAGCTTTGTTCTTTTTTGAAGGATCATTTCCTTCTGATTATAAAGAAGTTACAGAAACCTATTTGGAAATTATAGGAATGGGGGAAGAAAATAAAAATCATAATCCTAGCAGTTGGCAAGGACCATTATTCACATTTTCATATATCTCCATATTGTTTACAAAGCTGAGGTCATACTAAACACTGTTTTATAATCTGATTCTTTAAAAATATCTTTAAAAGGTTAACTGCACATTTGAATTCTACCTTGATAAAAACATATGACAGAGAGGATTCTGGGAAGGTGGTAGAGGACCAGACTCTATCTTCCTACCCAGACAACATTTACGCTGGCAGAGTCTGTCTAATCTAACTATTCTGGCACTCTGGAGTCTATTGAAAGCTTGTAACTTGTAGGGGAAGGCTTGGACAGAAAACAGCAGTGAATTTTGATTTCGGTCAATTTCAGCTCTTGGCGCAATGGCAGCTGCTCATATCCTACTCCCCAGCCCCATGTTCCTGGAACAGCGTGCAGGAGCCCAGATGGCAAGAAGGACCCTGTCCTCCAGATACTAGGGATCTGTGCTCCGACTGCTGTTTCTGGTCACAGAGGTACAAAGAGGCTGCGGCCATTTTTTTAAAAACCTTTTTTAAAAAAGATTTTATTTATTTATTTATTTATTTGACAGAGGGAGAGAGAGAGAGAGAACACAAGCAGGGGGAGCAGCAGGCAAAGGGGGAGGGAGAAGGAGGCTCCCTGCTGAGCAGAGAGCCCCACACGGGGCTTGATCCCAGGATGCTGGGATCACGACCCGAGTCGAAGGCAGACGCTTAATGGACTGAGCTACCCAGGTGCCCTTGCTGTGGCCATTTTTGTTGTACTTCCCTGCCCCCTGGCTGAAGTGACTTCCAGGGGATTTAAAAGATCTCTCCCCTTTATTTTTCTTTTTCCCCTCTCGGGAGCCAGGCATTGAAGACAAGGACACTCAAAAGCAACAGCATACAGAAGGGAAATTAGAAATGTACCACGCACGCCCAGGGGAAGGTATGAGTTCAGAAAAGACCTGAGAAGACCCTAAGTTTACGCCTCAGGCTGATCCACGGCACAGAGACAGCCTACAACAATTAAAACCCAAACCCGGCAAATCCTGGGAAAGGGGGAGAATCTGCCTTCCAGAATGACCACAGCATCAGATCCAAATGTCCAGTTTTCAACAACAACAACGACGACGACAACAAATCACAAGGCACCTGAAGAAACAGGCAAGTGTGGCACATTCAAAGGAGAAAAGCAACCCAATGGAAACTTATCCCCCCAAAGGACCTGAGAGTAGACCTACTAGAAAAAGACTTTAAAACAACTGTCTTGATGACTAAGATGTGGAGAAAGTCAAGAAAATGATGTATGGACAAATGTCAATATCAACGAAGAGGTAGAAAACTTAAAAAGAAACCAAACAAATTTTGGAGGTGCAAAATATAATAAGTAAAATGAAAATTCACTAGAGGGATTCAAAGGCGGATTTGAACAGGCAGAAATAATATCAGGGAACTTGAAGATAAAACAATCATGTGGAACATCACCCAGTGGACCAACACACACATTGTAGGAGTCCCTGAAAGGAGAAGAGATGGAAAGGGGCAGAGGTAATATTTGAAGAAGTAATGGGTGAAAACTTCCCAAATTTGAGAAAAGGCATGACTATAAAAATCCAAGAAGATCAAAAGATTCCAAGTAGGGTAAGTCAAAGAGACCCACACTGAACCACATTAAAATCAAACTGTCAAAAGCCAAAGACAGAGAGAGAATTTTGAAAGAATCAAGAGAGAAGCCACTCATCACATGTAATAATTTTGTTTCCTACATAATTTAAGAGACTAATGTTTTAAAAAAATTATTGGTTTATTTTTTGGACACACAATGTATAAAGATATAATTCTACACATCAACGACTCAAAGGGGTAGGGATGGGGCTGTTAAAGAAGCAGATTTTTTGTATGTTCTTGAAGTTAAACAGTTATAAATTCAAATTGGAGTGTTATAAGTTTAGGATGTTAAATATAATCCCCAAGAAAACCACAAAAATAGAGTTGAAGAATACAGTCAAAAGGAAATGGGAAGCAGATTAACCATTTCACTATAAAAATTAATTAAACAGGGGCGCCTGGGTGGCGCAGCGGTTAAGCGCCTGCCTTTGGCTCAGGGCGGATCCCGGCGTTGTGGGATCGAGCCCCACATCAGGCTCTTCAGTTATGAGCCTGCTTCTTCCTCTCCCACTCCCCCTGCTTGTGTTCCCTCTCTCGCTGGCTGTCTCTATCTCTGTCAAATAAATAAATAAAATCTTTAAAAAAAAATTAATTAAACAAAATGAAGACAGTAATGTAAAAATGAGATACAAAATAGCTATAAGGCACATACGAAAACAAATAGCAGAATGAAAGAAGTCTCTCGTGATCAGTAATTACTCAAAATGTAAATGGATTAAAATGAAATCAAAAGAGATTTATAGAATGGATAAACAATTATGATCCAACTATATGCAGTCTACAAGAGATTTATTTTAGATCCAAAGACATACATGGGCTGAAAATGAAAAACAGAAAAAGATAGTTCATGCATATAGTAACCAAAAGGGAGCAGGGGTGAATATACTAACATTGAACAAAATAGACTTGAAGTTTTAACAGGTCACAAGAGACAAAAAAAAAAAAAGGACACTGTGTATTGATAAAAGGCTCAGTACAGCAAGAAGACTAAACAATCATAAACATCTACACACCTAATAACAGACCATCAAACTATATAAAGCAAAAATTGACAGAACTCAAAGGAGAAACAGTTTTACGATGATACTTGGAGAATTTAATACCCCACTCTCAATATTAGATACTGCAAGCAGACAGAAGGTAAGTAAGGAAATAGAGGACTTGAAGAATACAATAAACCACTACATCTCCCAAACATATACAGAATACCCAACAACGATACGCTTTCTTCTCAAGTGCACATGGGACATTTTCCAGGATAGACTGCATGTTAGGCCACAAATTAAGTCTCAATAGATTTAAAAAGACCATTATCATACAAAGTATCTTCTCTGAGCACAATGGGATAAAGTTAGAAATCGATAACAGAAGTAAAATAGGAAAATTCATAAATTTGTGGAAATTAAACACTTAAAAAAATCAATGATTCAAAGAAAAAAAATCACAAGGGAAATTAGAAAATACTTGGAGATTAACGAAAACAAAAATCACAAGACACCAAAACTTACAGGACACAGCAAAAGCAGTGCTAAGGAGGAAATTTATAGTGATAAACACAACATTAAGAAATGGGAAAGATTTCAATTCAACAACATAATTCTACAACTTAAGGAACTAGAAAGAGAGGAACTAAACCCAAAGCTAGCAGCAGGAAGGAAATAAAGATTAAGCAGAGGTAAATGAAATAGAGAATAGAAAAATAGAGGAAAGCAATGAAACCAAAGGTTTGTTCTCTGAAAAGATCAATAAAATTGACAAATCTTTAACCAGATGGACTAAGAAAAAAAGAACACTCAAAATTACTAAAATCAGAAATGAAAATGAGGATGTTACTACCAATTCTATAGAAATAAAAAGGATTATAGGTGAGTACTATGAGCAACTGTACGCCAACAACTTAAATAACTAGATGAAATGAACAAATTCCTAGAAACACAAAAAAAAGAAAAATCTGAATAGATCTATAGCTAGTAAGGAGATTGAATCAGTAATCAAAAATTTTCTGATGGGAGCCCCAGGGTGGCTCAGTCTGTTGGGCAACAAACTCTTGATTTCAGCTCAGGTCTTGATCTCAGGGTTGTGAGTTTGAGCCCCATGTCAGGCTCCATGCTGGGTGTGGAGACTACCTAAAAAATTTTTTTCTGGGGCACCTGCATGGCTCAGTCATTTGAGTGTCCAAGTCTTGATTTTGGCTCAGGTCATGATCTCAGGGTCATGGGATCAAGCCCCATGTTGGGCTCCACACTCAGTGCAGAGTGTGCTTGAGATTCTCTCCCTCTATCCCTCCCCCTGTTCTCTCTCTCTCAAATAAATAAATAAATAAAATCCTAAAAAAATTTCTGATGAAGAAAAGCTCTGGACCTGATGTCTTCACTGGTGAAGTCTACCAAACACTTAAAGAAGAACTACCCCCAATCCTTCTCAAACTCTTCTGAAAAACTCAAGAGGAGGGAACATACCCTGAGTCATTCTATAATGTCAGCATTAACTCTGAAACCAAAGCCAGACAAAGACAGTACCAAAAAACTACAGACCAATACCCCTTATGAACATTGATGCAAAAATCCTCAACAGAAGACTGGCAAACAGAATTCAGCAGCATATTAAAAGGATTATATGCCACAACCAAGTAGGATTTATTTGTGGAATGCAAAGATGGTTCAACATATGAAAATCAATCAATGTAATACACCACAAAAACAGAATGAAGGGAAAAAACCCTACGTGATCATCTCAATTGATGCAGCAAAAGCATTTGACAAAACTCAACATCTCTCATAATAAAAATACTCAACAAGCCAGGAACAGAAGGGAATTTCCACAATCCAATCCAGGGCCCCTATGAGAAACCCATAGTGAACATTGTACTCAATGATGAAAGGCTGAAAGTTTTTCCTCTAAGATCAGGAACAAAGCAAGGATGCCCACTTTTGCCGCTTTCCAACATGGTGCTAGGAGCACCAGTGAACTGCACACAGAAAAATGGTCAAAATAGTAAATTTTATGTTATGTGTAACAAAAACATATTATAGTTATTATAGTTCTATATGGTCATTAGCAGGACTTTTTTTTTAAAAAAGATTTTATTTATTTATTTGAGAGAGAGAGAGAGAAAGCACAAGTGGGGGGAGGCAGAAGAAGAAGGAGAGGGAGAAGCAGACTCCCCGCTGAGCAAGGAGCCCCACGCAGGGCTCGATCCCAGGACCCTGGGAACATGACCGGAGCCAAAGGTAAACGCTTAACCAACTGAGCCACCCAGGTGCCCCAGTCATTAACATGACTTTTAATGGATGTATGGATACACACGATTTATAGGCTCAGTCCTCATCAATAGAGTCTTAGGTTGTTTCTCAATTTTTCGCGATTGCAAAAAATGCTCTGATGAACATCCTTGCATTTAAAACTACGTGCATTATTTTTTGATTTATTCCTCAGCATAAATTCCTAGAAGAGAAGTTGCTTCATTAAAAGATTTACATGGTTTTAAGGATTTTGATATATATGACACAGTTAACCTACAGAAAAGTTTACCGACTCATACATCCGCAAGAAGTGACTGACATTGTAAGGGTGGGCACTCTTGATGACGTGAAACCTTTCATAGGTCTTCTGGTCCTCCAAAGGGACCACGGGAAAGCAGAATAGTTCTTTTCCGGAGACATAAACTATGGTAGTTATGGACCATTTTGTGAAGAGCCTGAATTCCACGTTAAGAAGCTATGCTGCTGGAGGCAAATCTCAGAGCTGTCCCTGCTGGACCTTCCATCTGTAGGCCCTCAATACCCTCCCCTCCGTCAGTCTCCCCACTAACCTGACACCGTGCCCAGGCCCCTCTTTCAGTGTTCTCCCAACTCAGTTTGACTTGGGCCTTGGTTGTTGGTGACTTTGTCAATGTCATTGCAATTTACGATAGCCCTTTCTCGTGTTCGGCGTAGAAAACGAAAATTGAAACAAACAAACAAAGACAACAAAAACCTCTCGGGGAACAGTCTCTGTATGCTTTTTTCCCCTCCACGTATACAGGAGGACATCCAGGGCATAGAAAGTTTCTTAGCATCTTTTAACTTCTCCAAATCCATTCTATTTGTTCTTACGTAAAAATCTAAAAGCCGATCTCCAGAAGCCTTAACCTTCTTTTCTCTTCCAGTAAACAGCTAGATTTCTCTACAGAGAACAAACTGGGGGCACCTGGGTGGCTCAGTGGGTTAAGCGTCTGCCTTTGGTTTGGGGGATTCCAGGGTCCTGGGATCGAGCCCCGTGTCAGGCTCCTTGCTCGGCAGGGAGTCTGCCTCTCCCTCTCTCAAATAAATAAATAAATAAATAAATAAATAAATAAATCTTAAAAAAAAAAAAAAGAACAAACTGATGGTTGCCAGAGGGGAGGGGTGGGGGATGGGCAAAATGGGTGAAGGAGAGAGGGAGATACAGGCTTCCACCTATGGAATGAGTAAGTCACGGGAATAAAAGGCACGGCATAGGGACTATAGTCAATGATACTGTAATTGCGTTGTATGGGGACAGGTGGGAGCTGCATTTGAGCATTAAGATATAAACTTGCAGAATCCCTATGCTGTACCCCTAAAACTAATGTAACATGGTGTGTCAATTAGACCCAGGGGAAAAAAAAGACAGACTTCTCCTAAGAGACCTCAGGAGATAGTTGAGGTAATTATCTAGGCTAAGACGAAACATAGAAGGGAAATAAAAAAGAGGTCAAGCTTGACTTTAACCTTATGAAAGTAAACTATGTATATGGTAAAACGTTCAAACTGCCCTCAAGGGTATACATGAAAAGTCAACAATTTCTTGCTATGTAAGACTCTAGTTCCTCTCCTCAGGGGTAAGCATGGTTAGCGGTTTTGTATGTCTCAGTCCAGAAATTTCCTAAGCATATACAAGTTATTGTGAACATCAATTTACACACCAATGTGATCATCCTAGCCATGATTTCCTGCACCTCACTCTTTCCCCCCTCAGTAGTATATCCTGAGAGGTTCAAATCAACACGTCCAAATCTATGTCATTTTTTTAGCGCATAGGCTGGTGTATCCTTGTGTGGATAATACCATTTCTTTAGCCATATGGACATTTAGATTGCTTCCAGGTTGCTAGACAAACTTCGCAGCAATGAACACCTTTAATCATACATCTTTACGGTGGTGGGCACCTACAGGATAAAATCTTAAACATGAGGGGCGCCCGGGTGGCTCAGTGGGTTAAGTGTCTGACTCTTGATTTCAGCTCAGGTCATGATCTCAGGGTCGTGAGATCGAGCCCCGGGTCGGGCTCCACGCTGGGGGCTCCCTCTGCCCTTTCCCCCCTTTAAAAAAACCCTTAAACGTGAAATTGTTGGGTCCAAGGAAACGTATGTTTAAAATATTGGAAAATATTGCCGAACAGCTCTTCGAACTGTCTGTGCCCTTCAGCAGATTTTGTTCTTTGGCAAGGTACAAGAGTGTTTTTAATTTTTACTTGCACACATTAAGAAAGAAATAAGGACGTTCAAAGTACCAAGCGCTTCATGAGGTCTGTTGCCAATGGAGAACGCCTCCCATATTGTGCACACAGATAACGTCAGGGGCCCAGATGCTTGAGACTGGTTTGTCCCTCGCGCTGGCTTGCCGGGTTTTCAGAGGCAAAATAAAGCAGAAAACGGCATGTTGTTCAGCAAGCCTGGCTTTCCATTAACTTTCCATTTATAGTGTCAGTTGTGTGGCAACGAGCCTGAGACTATCTGGCTACAGGGAGATAAAATCTTCCGTTGTCTTAACTGAATAAAACAACACAAAATAGTGACACGGATAAAGAAAGAAATAGAGGGACGGTGCCAAATATTAATGACCTTGGGACCTACCAGCATGTCTACTTTGAACTGTCTCAGGCAGAGAGTCAAGGTAAAAGCATCTCCACGAGAGACGAGTTAAGCCTACAAAGTGAAGAGATCATTTTCATGATGGGCTGTGACATGTCCTTACCATGGCCACGAGCCTTTGGCTCTGGCGACGCCGTCCTCTCGCGCTAAGACGCCTGCATCCTAGTCACTCAGTAAATACCGCTGTGGCCTGCAGATCCTGGACTGGGTGGGTCCTACCTGCCCTAACGACCAGCTCTCGTTCTGGGCACATCTAGGGCGACTAAGAACGGTCAGGCATTCCTACGGTACTTTCCCCAGATGGTGCCTACAGGACACCATGCATCTCTAGGGAAGAGCCTCTCTTGCTGGAACCTTTTCCATCCTGCCCTGGCAGGGCCTGGTGGCATGGGTAAGCTTTAGAGCGAGGCCAAGGGATCGCTCCTCAACTTACTTCACTGCACATGTAACTACTGAACCAAGGCTAGCTTAGAAGGAAATGCACTAAAGGCACTACTATTCTCTCCATTTTACTAATGAGAAAAATGAGGCACAGAGAAGTTAAGTAACTTCCCTATGGTCGCCTCGCTAGCAAATAGCAAGAGACTGGAGATTTGGGGCGCCTGGGTGGCTCAGTCGGTGAAGCGTCTGCCTTTGGCTCAGGTCATGATCCCGGGTCCTGGGATGGAGCCCCACTTCGGGTTCCCTGCTCAGCAGGGAGCCTGCTTCTCCCTCTACCCCTCCCTCCTGCTCGTAATCTCTCTCTCATGCTCTTTCTTGCAAATAAATAAATAAAAATCTTAAAAAAAAAAAGAAAGAAAGAGAGGGAGAGAATGGAGATTGGAATCCTGCTCTCTCTGGCTCCAAAACCCCCATCCTTTCTTTCACTGTCTGGCGGGCTCTATTTCCATACTTCTCCCTCAGCAGCGAAAACCCAAAAAAGTCAGCAGTGTACCACGTTTGGAACTCACAAACAATGATTTCGAAATGCAGGGTACAGGTTACCTTGTCAGAATCCTGAATTATTTTCACATTCTCTGTGCCAAATTTTTCACCGTAAAGTTTCACGAGT
Source organism: Ursus americanus (assembly GCF_024610735.1). Lineage (NCBI taxonomy): Eukaryota > Metazoa > Chordata > Mammalia > Carnivora > Ursidae > Ursus > Ursus americanus. The sequence goes on from NC_142164.1 coordinate 30,248,086, forward strand.
CTCAGAGAAATCTCTGAGAGGCCGGTGAGCTTTGGCTCTTTATAGATGTACTCCTTCCCATCTTCTTCTTCAAAGAAAGACTATTGTAAAGGGAAACACACAATCACTTATAAATAGTGGGAGCAAGCATAGCACTTAAACGAAGTGTACCAAATAACGAGGAAGAATATATTTGAAATACATTTTAAATCGTACCAAACGCCACGTGGCGTGTATTCACTCTTCTAACTTCAAATAAGTGAGAATTTTCAAATTTGCCATCACAGGGACGTATAATTGGCCTGAAGTTCTCCGCACTAGGGTTTTTCTCACTCCCTGTCATACTTACCTATTTCTTTGAAAGCTTGCAGTGGTAGACATTTAATATATATTTTAAGAAGTTCAACAGAAAATGAAACTGAGGGAAAAATTCAAATCTATGTGGGACTCTGACCTAATGGATTTAGAGAAGGAAACCAAAGTGACCTTTACACTTACAGAGGCTTCCGGCTGCTGTGACCCACCCTCTATCTAGACAGAGTCCAAGAGCCAACACCCAGGGCTATAGCAATCTCACAATTCAAAGGTGAATGTTTCAAAAGAAAAACAACTTTATGAACGGAAGTATACTTACTTGGCCATAAAAGGCAACTCTGAAGAAAGTCCCTAAAAGTCTTTTTTTTGTATGCATAACCTCTAGAACTTTTGTGTAAGCTCCATGAAGAGTTCTATAAACTTGAGTAAGTTTCTGAAAAAGGAGAATATACAAATCAGCGGGGTGGGGGTGGGGGGGTCGGGGAAGCAATGCTATTTCCTTTTCAAAATGGTTTTGTTGGGGTCCCTGCCCCTTTGTCACAATTAGGCAAAATTCCTCAACCAGGTTAAGTCTCAGGGTAGGGGGGCGCCTGGGTGGCTCAGATGGTTAAGCGGCTGCCTTCGGCTCAGGTCATGATCCTGGAGTCCTGGGATCGAGTCCTGCATGGGGCTCCGTGCTCTGCAGGGGGTCTGCTTCTCCCTCGCCCTGTGCCTCTCCTCTGTCTTTGTGCTCTCTTTCTCTCTCAAATAAATAAATAAAATCTTAAAAACAAAGTCTAAGGGTAGAACTGATATATATGTATATCTATGTATTTCTAAATATCCTGTTCATTTCATGCACATCTCAATGGTAATGTCTACTTTAAACATATTGTACCATTGACTATTTTCTCTATGTCTGAATTAGTTTAACTGAAAGAGAAGCCAAATGCTTTGCTTGAGCCCTTATGGCAGAGATGGGAATTAAAAACTTGTGCAAAAACTTCTGGAGATAAAAATAAATGCAGATAGAGTCGAGCTCAGAGAAAGAGCAGAAGCTGGGGGCAATTTCCCTCTCCCATTTTTGGATGACGAAGCAGGGTGGAGTGATTTAGCAACGGGAAGCCAGACAGATCTGGATCCTTCCAGTCTGAGGCATAGATGGCAGCCCCAGGAATGTAGCAGACCACCAAGAGAGGAAGCCAAACAAACAAAAAAAAAAAATGCAGGGGCACCTGGGTGGTTCAGTTAAGCATTTGCCTTCGGCTCAGGTCATGCTATCTCGGGGTCCTGGGATCCAGCCCTGTACTGGGTTCCCTGCTCAGAGGGGAGTCTGTTTCTCCCTCTCCCTCTGCCCCTCCCTGGCACTTGTGCTCTCTGTAAAATAAATAAAAAATCTTAAAAAAATGCAGATATAAAAATAAGAGTATACACCTCAGAGAGGACTGCTTTTACCCAAGCTTACAGAAGTTTGCAAAGAACATACTCATCTGCACACCCAGAAAAAGGGAGCACGTTGTGCAAAGAACATTATTAAGAATGTGAAAAGACAACCTATAGAATGGGAGAAAATATTTGCCAATTACAGATCTGATAAAGATTTACTATCAGAAAATATAAAGAACTCTCAGGGGCACCTGGGTGGCTCAGTCGGTTGGGCGCCCAACTCTTGATTTCGGCTCAGGTCATGATCTCAGGGTCAATGGGATCGAGCCCCTTGTTGGGGTCCGTGCTTAGTGGGGAGTCTCCCTGAGAATCTCTCTCTCCCTCTGCCCCTCCCCCCACCCGCGCGCGCATGTTCTCTAAATAAAATCGTAAAAAAAAATCTTAACAAAAAAAGAACTCTCACACAACTCAACAACAAAAAGACCAACAACCCAATTTAAAAATGGGCCAAGGTCTTGAATAGACATTTCTCCAAAGAAGACATGCAAATGGCTAACAAGCACATAAAAAGATGTTCAAAATCATTGGTCATAAGGAAATACAAATCAAATACCACACTGTGATAACACTTCACACCCACTAAGACGGCTTTCATGCAAAACCCAAAACAACAAACGATGTTCAGAATGTGGAACGTACACATTGCCGGGGGGAAGGTAAAAGGGAAAGCAGTTTGGTGGTTACTCAAAAAGTTAAACAAAGAATTATCCTATGACCCAGCAGTTCCATTCCTAGGTATATACCCAAGATCAATGAAAACATATGGCCACACAGAAACTTACACACGAATGTCTATGACCGCAACTATTTATAACAGTCAAAAGGGGAAACCAACCCAACTGTCTGCCAGTGGATAAATGGATAAACGAATTGCGGCATATCCATGCGATGGAGAATCATTCAGCCATAAAAAGGAATGAAGTTCTGATCCATGCTACAACTTAGATGAACCTCTAAATACGATGCTAAGTGAAAGAAGCCAGACACAAAAGGTCACGTCTTTATTAATCCCTTTTTATGACACGTCCAGGACAGGCAGATCCATAGAGACAGAAAGCAGATTAATGGTTACCAGGGACTGGCGGGTGGGGCAGAGAGTGATTACTTAGTGGGTAGGAAGTGTTTTTCTGGGGTGATGAGAATGTTTTGAAACTAGAGAGAGGTGGTCGGTTTGGAATATCACGAATGTACTAAATGATCCTGAATTGTGCGCTTTAAAATGGTTAATGTATGTTCTGTGAATTTCACCTCAATAAAAAAAAAAGGGGAGCACAGAAACAGTTGAGCTCAATTGGAGGGAAATCTTCCTTATCTTTACGGCTGTTATTTGTGACACTTTTCAGCCCATCCCATAAAGATACAGTGAAAAATTATACATCGGTGTCCTAGAAACAATGACTACATCTCGTGTCGAACGCCGGGGATCTGCACAGACCTTTACAAGCCTCCAGGGAAACAGGAGTGGGGTCCCTGTAGAAAATATCATTTCCTTTCACGTGTAGAGAAGATATATTTTTCTTTCTTCCTTATTAGTTGATTGAGTGGCAAAATGCTCCCTGGGTTTCTAACAGCTCGATCTTTGAGCTAGTAAGACAGTGGTACTATGGGCATTTTACAAAGGTTCTTAGGATGTAATGCTTTGATAAAAGGAGCAATGCCATTTCTTTTCTTTTTTAAAGATTTTATTTCTTTATTTGAGAGAGAGAGAGGGAGGGAAGGAGGGAGAAGCAGACACCAAGCAGACAGCCCGACGTGGGGCTCGATCCCAGGACCCTGAGATCATGACCTGAGCTAAAGGCAGACGCTTCACCAACTAAGCCACCCAGGCGCCCCTGCCATTTGTTTTCTTGTCTCATGGGCTATCCTTTGCCACCTCTATGACCTAGGTTTAATTATTCAACTCTTGCTTACTAATAGAATCACTTGAACTCCATTATGGTCTTCCATAATCCCATAGACACCAAAATTATGGCAAAGAGAAAAAGGCCTAGAACCTGGGAAGAAAAAGTGAGTTGGATCAGAGCCAGTCTGAAGCAGAGATTAGAACACTATGCAGGTGGTATTAAATGTGTTTCCCTTCTGGAAACTTCTTCAACAATGAACACGTACTTGCTATACTTAAGAATAAAGAGCTTTGCTTTAAAAAAAGGGGGGGGCTTGAATCCTAAATCACCCCTACCCAGCACAGTAGGGGTAGAAATGATGACAGACTCAGAGACTTGGATATAAAACATTCCTATTCACTGTGGGCGGCAACAGGTTCATTATACTACTAGTCTTTATTAATTCCCCTTTATCAACAGCTTTGGCTGGCAGACTAAATTGGAAAAACTCCTCTTGGTAGGACTATTACTAGTGTCTTAATTACCTCCCCCATTGTCAGCTGCCAGCACCTTTTGTCTCCCCATTGAATTGCAAAGAACAGGCGAGGCCTATGCAGACATGGAAATTCAGTAGCTTTTTGGAGCAAAGGTTTGGCGAAGACAACACTGAATTTTTTATGCCCTGAGGGGAAAGGGAGGGATTGCTAGATGAAAAGGTTTTAAGAACCACTTACATAATCGAAATGTAAACTTCTATTTTGGATGTTTTACCCTTCATTTCATTTGGAAATTTTATAGGAATGTATAAGGTAGGATTCTCATTTTAGGATTTCCCAGCAGTTTGAAGGACGGGAACTTTCAAATTGGACAAATGTGTCAAAACAACACAGTTAAGTATCTATATTCTAGAATAAAATCCAAATGCCATAATACAACGAACCTTCTAAATTTCAGAGGACACATAGTAGAGGGAGAGTGACATAACTACCTATTTTTTTTCCAAGACCCAAATAAAACATAGTTGAGGCCAATGATACAAAGGTTTAAACTACCTACCTCAAATTCACGACGTTTCTCATAAATTGGAATGATCAACTTGGAAATCTCAGAAATTACTTCGTAACGTTCTGCTTTCCATAAGCCATCCACACATTGTTCCAGCAACTCCAGCAACACTTCCTGCATTAAGAGCAAAAGGCAATCAGGAATTAGAGATGGTTTGAGGGTTCTGGGCAAATAAATTCTGAACCAGTTCAAGGTCACAGAGAACAAACAGAAAGTGCACTGAAGGAGTAGGGTTTAGATAACTCTATTTTCTAAATCAAATACTTCGAATATTTGAAATGGAAACCCTTCTTAAAAATATGAAAGTAATCCCTGACAATAGCGAAGTGTACCTATTTATTTTGCTTACTCACACAATGAAGACGTTAACTGTACTTACAAATGTCACCCATTAAGAAGGAGTATCTTTAAAAGGGGATGCATTGTTTGTTCCAAACGAATGTCTGATGGGGCGAATCCCACTAAGCCTATGAATGTTCATTGTTTCTTTTTTATACTTAAGTTATATTTATACGTCATATAACAGAGTCTCAAGAAGATTTGACAACTTTCAAGCTCTTGTGTTAGCGATATGGAGGTTTATGAAAATGAAGCAATTTTGGTAACGAATGCTTCCTTCCTGACTGTTGGCCCTAAAACTGGGGAGAATGAGAGGATAATAGCTCAAGATAGAGATCTCTGACCTTGCCAGAACAATAACAGCTGTGACAAATTATTTTCTGACCCACCATCTCACATTCTCAACAATGAGAAGATGAAGCCCATGGCCGCTGCGAGCCATGGGCCTTAACAGCTTGTTTCTATCTCGAAGAGATGCTGTTGAGATTTACAGAACTGAACGCTAGAACGGCTCTTCCTGTATGCCCTTTAGGCAATTTTGAACTCAACTTCTCCCTAAACTGGTTCTTTCACTTGTGTTTTTCCTACTCAGCCAGGGGCAACACCCTATGAACCCTTCCTTAGAAAACTCAAGAGTAGTTTTGACTCAGCCCCTGGGACGGGCTCAAGTGTGTCCCTCAAAAAGGGATGTTGAAGTTCTAACCCCCAGTTACCTCAGAATGTGACCTTATTTGGAAATAGGGTCAGTGCAGATATAATTAATTACAGCAAAATCATACTGGAGTAGGGTGGGCCCTTAATCCAATATGGCTGGCATCTTCACAAGAAGACGGAGGCTCAGGGAGGACGCCACGTGACTACAGTGGCAGAGTCTGGAGTAACGCAGCTCGAAGTCAAGGAACACCAGAGACCAGCTAGGAAGTGGCGAGGAAAGATTGTCCCCAGAGTGTCAGAGGGGAGCATGGTCCACCTTAATTTCAGACTTCTAGATGCTAGAGTTGTGAGACAATACGTGTGTGTCCTTTGTTACGGCAGCCCTGGAAAACCTATGTACTCTCTCTCCACTCATCCTCTCGTCAGCCCATCGCCAACTTCTGCCTGTTTGACTTCTTAAATATTTCTCAAATCAGACCTTTCCTCTCCACTTCTACTCTCACTGCTAAGGTTTAAGACTTCGTTCTTTTTTTCTAATTGACCTTCCTGCCTCCAGCCTGGGCACTTATAAATCTATCTGCCGTGGGCTTCTGATTCCGAGGCAAACCCAGACCACATCCCTCTCCCCTTCTTAAAAATCTCATGATGGCCACCCCTTCGTTCACAGAGCAAAGGACAGGTCCTTTCATTTGGCACAGGAGGCTTGCAATAGTCCGGCCGATGCTTCTATAATCTCACCATTCCCCATGCCCAGCCTTGTACTTTATGCTCCAACAATAATGAGCTACTAGTAGTTCGCCTGCGACACCACGGTGTTGCCCTAACTTTGTGCCTTTGTTCATGCCATGCCCTCTGCCCTTTACTCCCCCTCACTTGGTTAACCCCTTTCAGATGGCTTAGGTATCACCTCTTCTCGGATCCTTCTAAACAATACAGACCAGCAAGACACTAGATACCTTTTATCCTGCTCCGAGAATTCACTGGGTGGGTATCTATCACTCTACTTGCCCATTATCTATGTAGCTAACTTTCCAAATAGGCTGCGACTCTTGAGTCGTAACAGTCTCTTATTTATACTGGCTTCTTTAGTTATTAGTATAGTGCCAATGCCAAGTCGATGTTCATTAAATATTGCTACTTGAAGAACCGTATATTAACAATTACTAGCCAAATTAAAATTTCTAGCAACAGTGGGAAGGAAGGACTTTGGGGGAATTAAAAATCTGTTACAAACTAGGGAGTCTCAGAAATGTAAAGCTGGTTTATAATAGGGAAAAAAAATTCACTGTAATATATAGAAGCAAGCAGGATCCAAGAGAAAAATGGTACCTCCAGCAATAGAGGCAGAAAAAGCATCTGAAAAAACTCAACATCCCTTCATGATATTAAAAGAGAACTCTCAGCAAACAAGAACTAGAAGGGATCGTCCTCAATCTGATAAAGGGCATCTACAAGAAACCTATAGGCTGAACACTCTTCTTCTTCTTTTTTTTTTTTTAAAGATTTTATTTATTTATCGGACAGAGAGAAAGACATGGCGAGAGAGGAAACACAAGCAGGGGCAGAGGGAGAGGGAGAAGCAGGCTTCCTGCTGAGCAGGGAGCCTGATGTGGGGCTCGATCTCAGGACCCTAAGGATCATGACATGAGCCAAAGGCAGACGCTTAACGACTGAGCCACCCAGACGCCCCAGGCTGAACGCTCTTCTTGTAAGTTTGAGAAGGAGTCAAAATGTCTGCTCTCGCTACTTAAATTTGACATGATGCAGAAGGTTCTAGCCAGTGCAACAAGGCAACAAAAAGAGAGAAAAGGCAGATAGATTGGCAAATGTAAAACCGCCTATCTGTGCAGATGACACGATTGTGTATGTAGAAAAGCCTAAGGAATACAGAGACTACGAAAACGAACACGTGTATTGAGCAAGGTTGCAGATCCTAAGATCAACAAACAAGAATCAACTCTGTTGATATATATTAGCAACAACAAATTGAGAAAGAAATCAAGCAATACTATTTACAGTGGCAGCAAAACATCAATTATCTAGCAATAAATCCAGCCAAAGTCTTTTGCCCTGAAAAATCAGCAAATACCGCTGGGGAAAATGAAAGATGACCAAAATAAATGTTCATTGAAAGAGTCAATATTGTTAAGCTTGCCACTCTCCATGTACTGATATATAAACTTAATAAAATCCCCAGAAAACTCCCAGCAGGCTATTTTGAGGAAATTAGAAAAGAGGATTCTGAATTTTATATGGAAATTCAAAGGATGTAGAAGAGCCAAAATGACTTGGGGGAAAAAAAAAAAAAGCCAGAGGGCTAACACTATCTGATTTCAAGACTTAGAAAGTTAGAGTAATCAAGATGGTGTAATAGTCATATCAAGATGGACAAATAAATCAGTGCCATAGAACAGAGTCCAGAAATAGGCTGTACACATGTAAAGAACGGAAATTTGACCAAAGCACCAAGTAATTCAATCAGGCGAAAGGAACGTTTCATTTTCCCCCATACGGTGTGAACCATCTACATAGCTGCCTTCAACCTTGACCTCTATCTAATTCCATGCGCAAAAATGAACTTTCGATTATAGACCTAAATATAAAATTTATAAACAAAGTTTATAGAAAAAAGGTAAGGGGGTGCCTGGTGGGCTCGGTCAGAGGAGCGTGTGACTCTTGGTCTCGGGGTCGTGAGTTTGAACCCCACGTTTGCTGTAGAGATTACTTAAAAATAAAATCTTAAAAAAAATGTAAGACTATACCTTTACAATCCCGAGGTAAGCAAAAATTTCTCGGACCAGACACAAAAAGAACCAACCACTAAAGATGGTAAATTGCACTTCACCAAAACCAAAACTTTTGGCTCAATAGAAGACTCAATTAAGAAATGAATAAACAAATCAAAGATCAATCTGCAGCACATATATCTGACAAAGAACTTCTATCCAGAATATATCAAAAATGCCTACAAATCAACCAAAAAATGCCATTTCTAAAACTGGGCAAAAGACTTGAACACCCATTTCACAAAAGAAGATATATGAAAGGCAAAGAAGCACATAAAAAAGGGCTCAACATCATTAGTTATCAGGAAAATATAAATAATGGGGGGCCTGGGTGGCTCCGGAGGTTAAGGGTCCGACTCTTGACCTCAGCTCAGGTCTTAATCTCAGGGTTGTGAGTTCAAGCTCTGTGTTGGGCTCCACGCCCAGTGTGGAGACTATTTAAAAAAAAAAAAGTGAAGTATAGGGGTGCCTGGGTGGCACAGCGGTTAAGCCTCTGCCTTCGGCTCAGGGCATGATCCCGGCGTTACGGGATCGAGCCCCACATCAGGCTCTTCCGCTATGAGCCTGCTTCTTTCTCTCCCACTCCCCCTGCTTGTGTTCCCTCTCTCGCTGGCTGTCTCTATCTCTGTCAAATAAATAAATAAAATCTTTAAAAAAAAAGTGAAGTATAAATTGAACATAAGAAGTAGGAAGATCGGTAGGAGAAGAAAGGGAAGAAGAGGGGGTAAACAGAGGGGGAACAAAGCATGAGAGACTATGGACTCTGGGAAACAAGGGCTTCAGAGGGGACGGGGGTGGGGGAATGGGATAGACTGGTGATGGGTAGTAAGGAGGGCACACATTGCATGGTGCACTGGGTGTTATACGCAACTAACGAATCATCGAACTTTACATCAAAAAAATAAAATAAAAACACAATGAGATACCAATTCACGCCTAATAGAATGGCAAAAATAAAAAAAAAGATTAGCCACATCAGATGTTGGTGAGGATGTGGAGCAACTGAAACTCTCATCCACTCCTGGTGGAAGTATAAAATGGTCCAACCACTTTGAAAAACTCTTTGGCAATTTCTTATAAGATTAAATACACAACTTCCCTAGGATCCAGCAATTTTACTCCCAGGTATTTACCCAAGAATAATGAAAGCAGATGTCCACAAAATGACACAGATAAGAATGTTTAGAGCAGCCTTATTCACAACAGCCCCGAACTGGAAATAATCCAAAATTCATCAGCAGGAGAATGGGTTAAAAAAAAATTAGTTATCACTATAATGGAATATTACTTAGTAATGAAAAAGAACAAACTTTTGATATACTCAACAACATGGCTGTATCTCAAAAACATTAGGTTAAGCAAAAGCAGCCAGACACAGAAGTGTATGTACTGAATGGAATGAACGCTTCCATTTTTATGACACTAATACAGGCAAAACTAATCTATGGTGATAGAAATCAGGTGGTGGGGAGGGGAGACTGACTGGAGATGGGCACAAGAGAACTTTCTGCGAGAACGGATGTGTTCTCTTCCTTGTTTCTGGTGGGAAGTTACACGGATGTGTACAACTGTCAAAATTCATCAAGCTGTTCACTTAGGAATGTGTTCATTACGTCTTTAAAAACTATTGCAAATCAAAGCTCAGAAATGCAGTTTTTGAAACAAATTAAATTTCATTATTATTGGTTTAATTCACATATTTAAATACAGGCACTAAAGAGACAACCCTTTGTACTTTTCATGTCAGTCAAGCTCATAAATCAGTCTCAGTTATTTTTCCTTTGGCTGGGGCAAGAGGAGGAAGCCTTCTTCCATAAGCAGAAACATACAAAGGCTCTTTTTGAACATGATTCTATCTGTATACATCAAATAAAATATATGAATTATTACTGTAGAACACACAAGAGTTCCAACAAATGTGCTTACATAGAAAACAGATTATAGTTCTTGACTAATAAGAAATGTTACTGTTCTCCTTGAAAGTATTAGCGTCAGGCTCAAGGCTACTTCTATGAACAGGTTAAAGCCGCTATTTGGAAGACAAGAATGGAACTTCAGTTGTGCTCAACCATTTATCTTCCACGAACTCCCCTGAATCCTTCCACTGTCAGCCCATAACAACTGGAAGGCTCTGGAAAATCATTTAAGTCTGAGTAAGGCCAAAAAATGTGAATTAACTTACCCAAGGCTTCACAGTCAAGAATTGAGCTGGAATTAAAATTCAAGTTTCTTCAGGTTCCGTTATAACTGACTTAGCAAACATGCTGTAAATATCTACTCTTCTAGGTTCTGGGGTAAAAGGTAACGTCACTGTCAAGTAGATGAGCCATCGAGCCTGACATTTTTCTAGTACTTCGTGAGTTACAAAGAGCTTTCACATTTATTTTGAAGTCACCAGGATGGTACTGTCTTTATGTTACTGCTGAGAGGAGGGACCCATATAGAAATAGCTAAAGCCTCTATGCATGTCACTTTAGCTAAATTAATTACAGCTGACTTGAGATTGTCTTATATTTAAAAAAAATTCACAGGGGCGCCTGGGTGGCACAGCGGTTAGGCGTCTGCCTTCAGCTCAGGGCGTGATCCCGGCATTCTGGGATTGAGCCCCACATCAGGCTCCTCCGCTGGGAGCCTGCTTCTTCCTCTCCTACTGCCCCTGCTTGTGTTCCCTCTCTCGCTGGCTGTCTCTCTCTCTCTGTCAAATAAATAAATAAAATCTTAAAAAAATATATATATATATAAAAATTTCACAAAGTATAATGCAGTATGCCTCTGTCACTTCCACCTGATTGCTTATACTTCTTCATACAACTCTAAGAGAATGTATTTCTACAGGACTCCAACCCCTTACATTTCAGTTTTTGTTCTTTTTTTCATCTTCCCATTCTTTGCAAACTTCTCTGTGGTTCTGTCTCTGGTTCTCTGGTTTTCACTGGCTCTGTTATCTCCCATCCTCACTCTGCTTTGGTTCTCACAGATGATTTCCAGATGTGGCCTTCTAACCCTGATCTCTCTCCTCAGATTCGGTTCCAAACTTCTAATGGCCTGACGGTTATTTCCATCTCAATACATTCCTACTTCAAATTCAACACCCATCAAAACGGAATTCGTCATCTTCCCAGGAAAATCATCCACCTGTGTCTTTTCTGGAATAACCAAGCCCAAAAGCTCAGAGCTGCCTCTGACTCTTCCCCTCCCACAGACAGCAGACCGTCCTCCTTTCTTCGTAGTGTTTCGTGACTCTGTCAGCAGGTGGGTTGCAGCCCTGACTGCCTCGTGTCTGGACTCCTGGGCAGCGTATGTCTCCCACGTCACCGCCAAATCACCCTCTCCTCTTTCTTGCTTTCATCCTGCCATTGTTCTCTCCCCAAACCTTCGAGAGCAAGTCAATATTCTGCTGAATAAAGCCCAAACATTTCAAGTTTCTCAAAAATCTGACCTCAATGATTTCTCTTCTCTGTGTGAACCCAACTGGGTTTAGCCAAAAGGATCCATTCCACTGGCCCAATGCCTTACACTGTCCCACCTCGTAGCTTTCGTCCCTGCTAGTGTCCTCCTGTTAGACTGCCTTCCTGGTGTTGCCTTTCTTCACCCCTCTCTAATCATAGCTCGCTTTTCCACCTCAGCTCAAAGGCATCTCTCTCACCTTTGACTTTACATGGAACACACTGTGTATATTAGTCAAATGGCATGGTCTTGTTTTTTTTTTCCCCCATTCCGTGTAGGTGTATCGGCTGTCCAGGTAGACACTGGAGGTCAGGGTTTAGCCCTCGCTAATTATTTTATAGCGCCTGCATCACCAGGTCCAGAGCCTTGCTCACAAGTCAATAAATATTTGTTGACTGACAACCGAAGCCGTTTGGGATTCATATGAGGTTCACAGCAGAAATTTTCCATTTTTAAGAAGACTCTTATGCATACTCTGTGTAGCTGTTACACGGTTAGCTATATTTTTTATGGAGATTTTTCCAAAGTATGTTGACCCTGATCTGGTTACTGGGATGGTAATTTGAAGATGATAAATACCGCCTCTCTAAAACCAGACAATAGGAACCGTTCCAGAGACAGGGCTCCATATTCCAAATAGGGACATCTCTGCCCCGGGCAGTTTTCATGCTTACAGTTCATCTGTCCTTAGTTACCCTCCAAATTAAGTTAGCTGTAATAATTTTTTAGTATAAATTTTAAGAAGTTAAATTTATATAACTGGCATTGCAGGTCCTGGAATCTTACTTCACTATAATGGACATCCATCATTCCAGCATCTTCTTTCATTGCTCCTTCTTCATCTATATTGGGAGTAATTTTCTTGAAGGCTGAACATCCATTAGGGAATAATTCTGTATGAATAGAAAGCAGTGAAAGGAATTTATTTTTAAAAAAGCATTTTGTAAATGACAGCCTTACAGGGACTGGTTACCCTTAAAAACAAACGCAGACATTTTTGTGCCGATCGAAGTCCTAAGTGCACTTTTCAGTCTAAAGAATTTTACAAATGATTTCCATCTACTGCACCTTTTCCCAGTCTCTTCCCCCAAAAAGAGAGCTCAAGTTACTAACAAGTAAGTCTCCTTCTTGGGCTCTGCCTGATTTCCAATGGCAAGTACAGTCAATGTTTCCCTGGTGTCATCTAACACTTCGATCCTGTATGTTTCTGGTTTGTCACCTAACCAAGGAGGGCAGGTACTTTTCAAGTAACCAGAGAATGAACTTTTGTAACCATTTCTAGTTCCTAATTTCACTGTAGAACTGGAAAAGGAAGTGGGTCTTTGGAGGAAGCCTAGCCTAGGACTTGTAAGAGAGGCAGAAAGAGAAAACCTACGGCAGGGCCGAAGCATCCTTGGAGAAAAGGGACAGACCCTGGGACAGTCAGAGCTTTCGGAGGTCGGTGGCTTCAGGTCTATCACTAATTGTGTGATTTGAGACCTGCTCTTTTCTCTAGAACTGTAAAAAGTTTCATCGGCTGTAAAACAGAGATAACAGCTACTTTATGAGAATTAAAGGAAACGCAAAGTGTTTAGACCAGAACCCAGCGTATAAGGAGTGTTGAATGAATTATTAACGACCACAGCTATCAATAAATAAATGGGCTGTTCCAAGATAGGACAATTGTTGCCAGCTGGTATAGTAAGGGAGGCGACAGCTGGACCCCTGGGAAGTAGCAAGTGGCTCAAGCTGAGAACAGCTGCCATGGGACTGTGGACCAAACGGTTCCCATCAAGCGAGAGTCTAGGTAGAGAAGGCAGGCAACGTGGCGGCCCTACACATTCTGGACAGGGGAACATGTCCAAACGACCCCTGTCATGGCCGCCTTTACCTACCCTTCCGTACGCGGGCTGTAATTGAAGAGTTATGGAAAATCCAGCCTCCTTATACAAGAATCTGCTCGTCAGTGAAAAGTGGTCACAAGCAAATAAAAACCGTTCTACAACCTCTAGAATAGTGATGCTTAGAAAGCATGATCTTCTCACAGCTAAAGCGCTGGAAAGCTTCCCGAGCTTAGAGGTTGGGGAAAAAAAAGAGGGAAGATTTAAGAGAGTCATACTTCATATTTAGGAGATTTCTCAGAATTCCAGTTAAAAAAAAAAAAGGTCATGTATCAGGGCTTGGATTTTGCCAACTCCTCTTGTCTCAATGAAAGCTAACTAGACATAGGCCGTCTGGTAGGATGCTTGACGGAGCATAAGTTATCAAGTAAGCACCTCGCTTCTGAGAGAGAGAGAGAGAGAGAGGGAGGGAGAGACGGAATTCGGGTGAGGGAAGATGGGGTTACGTCCTTTATCAAGAATGGAGAGGGGCGCCTGGGTGGCTCAGTCATTAAGTGGCTGCCTTCAGCTCAGGTCATGATCCCAGCGTCCTGGGATCGAGCCCCGCGTCGGGCTCCCTGCTCCGCTGGGAGCCTGCTTCTTCCTCTCCCACTCCCCCTGCTTGTGTTTCCTCTCGCTGGCTGTCTCTCTCTGTCAAATAAATAAAATCTTAAAAAAAAAAAAAAAAAGAACGGAGAAACCCATGGGGAGCAGTCAGTGGATTTCTGGGAAGGAAGGAGAGGCAGAAATGAAAATGAGATTTACTTTGACTCAATGGACTTTAGGGCCATATTTGTTCAAAGAAATTAGGTAATAAAAGACACTGAAGATAGGGCATGACACACTTCGATTCTGAAGATAAGCACGCCTACGATGGTCTGTCATGGACTTCTAGGAGCACTCTATCCAAAGCGCTGGACCGCAGCAGGATAAGGAACCCGCACCAGATGTAAATCAATACATCATTTCCTTCTTCGACGAAGTCTGCGGGGGGGGGGGGATGTCTGCTGAACTAAACATGATCAGGGCCATAGCTGATTTACATTCAGGATAATACTCCTTATCTTGTTGTGGACCAGTAACAAACAGGTCTCAGACTGGCCACTCTGAGTAGTGCATTAGGAGAACATTTTGAAATGGAGGAGAAAATGTCCCAGTTGATCACCTCTGTGAAGTCAAGGGCCAGGCAGTAAGGAAGAGGGAGCCCAAACTTGAGCAAAGCGATATAGTCCTCGACCAGAGAAAAGCATCAGGCCCTGAAGGCCTCTGGCCGCTAGGTCCGTGACCAGGGAAGAAATTCCTGTCTGCTCTGAGATTTATTAAGTGATTCCCAAATCTAGGATTCTTCTAGAATGCTGGGATTTAGGGGAGGACAAAAAGAGGCACACTCCTATGCCTGAGATCAGATGAGACTAAAGCATCATGGGAGAGAGTCTCCCAGTATAAATTTTAAGTAGAAGGAGGGCAAATTATGTTGTTTTTTTCTTCTCAGAAACTGACAGGTCAACACCCACTTGGGCGTGTGTTGTCTGCTTCATCTGGCGTAAAGACTACTGTTAAGGATTGCTAGCCTCAGAGTCCACTATTCTTGCTAAGAGGTGTTATCTTGATTCCTATGCCTGATGACATAGCTCTACCTGGAGGAGACTTTATCCCCTTGTTTGCTTAAGTTATTAGCACCCACCAAACTATCCAGTGATATGAGGACCCTTCCGGTTGTGAGAGTCTTTAAAATGCTGCAAAGATTTTCAGATGAAGCAAGTTGCTGAATTAGAACTGGCCAGTGTATATACCCCAACAGAGGGAGGCATGTATTTCAGGGACCTCACATAGCCCTGTGTAGCATTATAAAAGGTGGTATTCGAGAGTCAGCTATCGATCTTTCTGGTATACGACCTGGATTCCTTGCCCTTGCCCTTTATAGCTACAGCTCCTCGATTCCCGACTGCTGTCCCACGGAAAGCAAGATGCAAACTAGGACAGACCATTACCCTGAGCACAAGCGATCCCAGGAAAAAAAGTGGGGAGGAGTTTGGAGGATGGGGAAGCAGTCCAACCCCTGATAAAATAAGACGGCTGGTCAGAAGAAGGATAAGAGGTTAAAAGTCCCGGAGGAGGGCAAAAGAGGGGAAAGGCTGTGATTAGCAAGGAATCAGGAAATAAAAAGCCTGCAGAACTTAAGCTATCAGATCCTGGGTACAAAGACTTGAGAAAGGGAGCAACATTACCCTATAAGGAATGAAAAGAACAGACTCTATGGGAAAGGAAATTCCTGTTTCTGGGTTGTTGGGGGAACCCTCTAGGATGGAAGCTTTGTTGAACCTTGGATGCCAAGTGGGGGTAGAAGAATGCAGAGACTTGACGCTTGTCTTCCCCCGGGGGTGGGGGGTGGAGGGGAGAAGTTGTGCCTGCCCTCGGGAAGAGGGAAAGGTACATAAAGTCTAACCTCCAAAGCAGGAGATCTAGAATATTTGGGGGCTCTCAGATAAAACACAAATAGGGACATTCAGACCTGATTTTTATTTTATATCCGTGGGGGTGAGAGTAACGAACAGCCAGCAAGCATCAGCGCTTAGAGGTAACTTAGGTAAAAGGCAGAGAAGGATAATCCCGAAGGTCTCTCTGGTTGGAAGAGCAAGAGCTTCGGCTGACTGAGAGAAGTAGGGGTGCGGGTGGCAGGGAGAACTGCACATCTCCTTCCCCTTTCCCTTCTAGTCCAGCGCCTGAAACAGGAAAAAAAGGATCTAGAAAGAGGCCATTGCTGGTGTTCTGGGGTTCGCCCCGGAGGTGGGGGAAGCGGCCGGAGCCTTCGCTTGCTTAGGCAACCACCCAATGGGACGAACTAGTTTTTCTTCCTTAAAAACTCTAAGCAGGAGAACATCTGTCTCCAATTCGTGAGCAGGTAATATTTCATTTCATCTTGATTAAAAGAAGTGCTTCATAATGACTTCAAGGGAAATGGCATAGGAGTTTGAGAAAGCAAAACGTTTGCAACTGAGATGTCAAAGATTCAAAGCACATTCTAACTCTCCTTCCCTTTTGTCTTCAATATCAAAGGACACTTCACAGTAGAAAACAAAGTGTTGTAGAATTGCTTAACTCTTTTTGTGAAGTCTGCCTGTCTTTAAGTGTTAATAAAACTTTCTTTCCCCCCTTCAGTTCTGCACTCAACTGTACTTTTATCTACCCAGTAAATATCCAGCTCTTACCTAGATCCTGAAGTTCTCAGACCAGATAACAGGTTAACGGATTAAGTTTTTAACTTGTGTTTTCAGTTAGTAGTCCGCATTGGTATAACTAGCATAGTTTAATCTGCTAATCACCAACAGAAGGTGTTCTGGATCATCAGAACGACTAAAGTCAAGGGTGGGCGGAGCCCTGAGGATTTTACTACTGCCACCACTTTGGAATAAGCTTTGCTAGTTTAAGCCAGTAGGATTTTCCAAGTTTAAAAATAGATGGCAGCTATAAATAAATATGTAAACTCCTAAATTTAACATGATGTTTTGTTTAAAATGCTAAACATTTTTTCCTACTTGGAGAGGGGCCCCTTGATTTCTATGAAGGGTAAACTCTAAAAAACCTCGAAGGGATTATGAAATAAATATTTACATGGGGGATGGGCAAAATGGGTGAAGGGGCATGGGAGAGACAGGCTTCCAGTTATGGGATGAAAAAGTCACGGGAATAGAAGGCACAGCACAGGGAATGGAGTCACTCGTACTGCAATAGCGTCGTACGGTGACAGATGGGAGCTGCACTCGTGGTGAGCGGAGTATGACGTACAGAGAAGTTGAATCACTACGTTGTACACCTGAAACTAGTTTAACGTTGTGTGCCAACTGTACTCAAATTTTTAAAAAATGTTTTTAAGCACTATTTACACTTACTGAAACATATCACACTATTTGGCGTTCAGGCTAGCTGCCTCAAGCTGGTGTCCAAAACTCACAGCAATATTTATATTCTATTTTAGTTGCTATTTTGTCCAGTCTTATATATCTAAAGCTTAAGGATTGATAATGGAGAGGAATAATTCTTGATCTTTGCTTAACTGTAGGGTCTTTGGACTTGTGGAAACAAATTCTAGGGAAATAATTTAATATTTTTAACCATTTTCGGTGGACACAAAACTCTTACTGCAGATTTCTCTAATTAAAAAGAGGAGATAATTTAACCTCATTTATCTGAAAAATACACCTAAAAATGTATTAGTGTATTTAGAGTTCTCATATTACTTTATTTGGAATTACAGGTGTACAATTTCAATATTTATTTTGGCTGTAATTTCACGGGCAGACCAGAGACGTAGAAAAAAAACCTTAACCGGGGCCTTCTTTTGGTAAGTAAGATTTTTCCATAAAAACCACATACCTACTGAAAGGAGAAACTAGAGTATGCTGATTTTAAACACATGGATTGTTAAAAAAATATTTCAGTATCAAACAGAAAGTGTTCATTTAAAATATAAGTAAAATGAATCTACATTTTAGTCATGACATCATGCTTAGGAAGACTCGTTTTAGAAAGAGGTTCTCCTGGGACCGCAGGGTGGCTCAGTCAGTTGAGCGTCTGCCTTCGGCTCAGGTCATGATCTCAGGGTCCTGGGATCAAGTTCCACGTCAGGCTCTTTGCTTAGTATGGAGCCTGCTTCTCCCTCTGCCCCTCCCCCCACTCGTGCTCTCTCTCTCTCTCTCTCTCTCTGTCTCTCTCTGACAAATAAATAAATAAAATCTTAAAAAAAAAAGAAAGAAAGAAAGAAAGAAAGAGGTTCTCCCACATGGGTGCTATTATATGAGGCAATCGAACACTGAGCCTTCGATGTAAAATGAAAGCCATATAGTTAACTGTAGAAATTCTGGAGTTAAAAAACAAAAACAAAGCAAAACATGGCCGTGTTCTCATAGACCAAGCCAGAGTGATGGGACTCCCACAAGATGGTTTCATTTTGCCCCCATGTTGCTCATTCAACTGCCTTAAAGGAAGTAGCCTGACCATTACGAGAGATAGTGGAAGGTTTCTTTGCAATATTCATTGCCGATCAATTTTTAAACCTAGCTCAACCGCTGTACTACGTGAGTAGTTTTTACAGTAGTAGCCAGCAATACTGTTTTCGGAAAGGGAAGCTTTTGGGCAGATTCTTGAATTACACCTGCTGGATCCTGAAGCCCTTCAAGACCACTGATTCCCTTTTTGTTTCGTGCTCCGGCCCCACTCCAGACCTCCCCGCCAGTTCTATTGACACAATTGATATATAACACTATGTAAGTTTAAGGTGTGTGTGTTGATCTGATACATGTCTATTGTGAAACGATGACCACAGCAGTGTTAACACCACACATAATTACCATCTGGGGGGGAGATGAGAATATTTAAGATCTACTCTCTCAGCAACTTGCAAGTAGATAATACAGTATTGTTAACTATAATCACTGTGCTGTGCATTAGAGCTCCACAATTTATTCATCTTAGAACTGAAAGTTTCTACCCTTTGACCAACATCTTCCGGTTTTCCCCACCCTCCCCAGCCCCTGGCAACTACCATTCCATTCTCTGCTTCTGTGAATTCAACTTTTTAGATGCTACATGAACGTGAGATCATACAGTGTTTGTCTTTCTCTCTCTGACTCATTCCACTTAGCAGAGCACCCTCAGGGTCCATTCATATTGCCTAAACTGGCGGGATTTCCCTTTTCTCGTGGCTGAATTACATTCTATTGTGTATATGTGCACATCTTTATACATTCATATGGATCCATTTCATATGTTTTCGTGTTGCTAATTAGCATCTTTTCATTTCAGCTTGAAGAACTCCTTTCAGCATTTCTTGCAAGGCAGGTCTAGTGGCGATGAACTCCTTCAGTTTTTGTTTGCCTGGGAACATCTTTATCTGTCCTTCATTTCTGAAGGACAACTTTGCTGGAAAGAGTGCTCTTGACGGGCAGTTTTATTCTTTCAGTGCTCTGAATAGATCATCCCGATCTCTCCTCTCCTACAAGGTTCTGCTGAGAAATCCACTGAAAACCTCGAGCGGGTTCCCTTGTAAGTTACAAACTTATTTTCTCTTAGGATTCTTTGTCCTTTGACACTTATTGACACTTAGGATTCTTTGTCTTTTGATAGATTTACTATAATGTGTCTTTGGAGCAGCTCTCTTTATGTTGAGTTTTTTGGGGATCTATGAGCCTCGTGAACATGGGTGTCCAAATCTCTCCCTAGATTTGGGATGTTCTCAGCCATTATTTCTTGAAATAAAAGCTTTCTGTCTCCTTCTCAGACTAAGAAATTCACAGATTGTTTCTTTTGATGCTGTCCTGAAGATCGCCCACATAGGCTTCTTCACTCTTTCACATTTTTTTGTCCTTTGTTCTCCTCTAATGAGATAATTTTGATGTTCTCTGCTGATGAGATAATTTTAAAGGTCCTGGCTTCTTCTATTTTTTTAAAAAAAGATTAATTTATTTGGGGGGGGGGAGGGTAGAGGGAGAAGGTGGGAGAATCTCAAGCAGACTCCCCACTGAGCACGGAGCCTGCCCTAAGGACCCTGAGATCATGACACGGGCCTAAACCACGAGTCGGCTGCTTAACTGACTGAGCCATCCAGGTGCCCCATCAAAGGTCCTGGTTTCTAATTCACGGATTAGTTCTTCTGCTTGATCCATTCTGCTGGTAATGCTCTCTGTTGCATTTTTTTCACTTCACTCATTGTATTCTTCGGTGCCAGAATTTGTGTTTCCTTAAAATTTTCTATGCTTAACTTCTTGTTTTGTTCTCGTATTTGCTGATTTCATGACTTGTCTTTCTGTTTTATTGCAGCCCATTAAGCTTCCTTAACACAGCTGTTTTGAATTCTTGATGAGGTAAATTGCAGAGCTCCTGGTCTTTGGCATCGGTTACTGGAAGACAACTGTGGTCCTTTGGTGGTGTCATGCTTCCTTCGTTTTTCCTGTTCTCTGAAGTCTTGCATCTGAAGTAGCAGTCATCTCCAACCACCTTTACTGACTGACTTCGGGAGAGAAATACCTTCCCTCTGCCCTGCTAGGGAGTCTGTGGCTTTCACAGACTTCCTATGGATATCCTTGCTTCACACTTCTTGCTCCCCTTTGTGGCAGATTTCTTGAGCTTGTAGGCCTTCTCTCCATCATGCAATGCACCAGGCCCGGTGCAAACAGCTCCCTTTTGCTCTCTCAAGGGTGGCGCTAAAGTTTTCAAGTCTGTGATCCCTTAGTGGCCCACAGATTCTGGATGGCTTTATGGTCGTCTGCGAAAGCTTGCTCTCGCCAACCATCAGGAGAACACACAAGGAGGCGACTACAGGATAAAGGAGTGTGTGGTTTAGACGCACAGAGCACGAAGAGTGCCTGTGGGCGAGATGGGGCTTGGAGGGGGGGAATCCATGAGCTAAGTGTCCCTAGTGCCTTGTTGGCGGGCTTCTGGATGGAGCCTGCAATGCAGCTAATAGGATCCCTGTCTTTTTAATGCCCCCTCTAGGAGTCCTACCTGCAGCACTCCCCGCCTCTTCCCGCCCCCAGTCATGCGGCTCATGAGCCGGGACTCTGGCGGGGCGAGAGAGAAGTGGGCCTCTTTGGCGGGTCCTGTACTGCTGGGGAAGCCAAGTGCCCACTCACAGGCTCTCGCCTTTTTCCACCAAAGAAATCATGGGGGAGAAGGTCTCTCTTGGCACTGGCTGTGCCACCTTGAGGAAGAGGGGACACGAGTTAAGTCAAACTGTTCCTTTTTCCCACCCCAAGGCATCCAAACTTGTATCTGTTTTGCTCCAAAGGCATGCTAGAATTTCTCAACTGGACCCCTGGACTTGCACCAAGGTCCTCTCATCTGTGGATGACTGTCTAAGGCACTGTTCTCCAGGGACTATCAGCTCGCAGCTGAGAAGGGCCAGGGCCAGCTCATGAGCCACTAAGCTCAGGAGCCCCATCCGGGACCAAGGTCCGTCTGCCTGTTATCTAATGCACGGGTGGGTGAGATTTGATCCCAGGTCCCGTGGCACACAGTGCTAGATCCCACAGCTCCCACGGAGGCACTTCTGTCCACGGATAGATGCCAAATTGTTGGGGCGGGTATACAAACAAGGGACAACTTATTGGGCCATCTTGCTGATGCGCTGACTCCCTTTTAATACCAAAGTACTGGTGCACTAAAGTGGCTACAGAGATATCATCTGTGGGCAGTTTTTGGTGAAGTTGAGACAGATGAGGGAAAAACAAATGATCTACATTAATCAGAGCTTCTCAGGAGCCCTGAGAAGAATTTAGTCGGTGGCAGTCTTCCAGGGAGACGGTCTTGGAAAATAAACACTGGGCATCAGGCCTGGCCCTGTACTATTGAACTTATACTCTTCATGGAAGCAGAAGGCAAAATGAATAATCCAGTTTTCTTTTATAACAACTTCTGTTTAACGTGGAATGGGGCTAAAGGTGAACATGGTTTTCGGAGCTCAACGACATCACACTCCCAGTCGCAAGCTACAAACATAAAAACTCTTGCGCTGGTGGAAATCCTCCCTGTGTCTAAGAACAGAAGTAGCTTACTTTTTCGGTGAAGAAACTCTGCAACCAGAGCTGCCACGTGGACGTAGCACATTGCTGCCTGGAAAGGAGGACAAAGAAAGAACGGTCAGCCTGTGTTCTGGGGTCTTTGCAGGATTGTGTTCAGAACAAAGTCTTAAGTCGTCACCTCTGAAAAATCGCCATTCTTTATATGAATCTTGGCCATGCTATCCAGCCAGGTTTTCCTGAGCTCTGGGGTGCTTGCATAGGACTTGGCTAAGCTATACTGGAGATCAATGAGCATTTCAGGATCTTTCTCATGCTCCTTCATTTGAGCGGTGGCCATGAGAACGGTACGGATTCTCTTGGTCAAGTCTTTGACTTCTGTGGGAAAAGCAGTTGCCTAATTTCAAAACAAACAAACAAAAAGACATGTTGATTAATATTATCAACGTGCTCTAAGCCTTGGCATCCAATCCTGGGAATAACGTGATTTATGTTCCTCGTTACAGTTCTTGGTATTTGGTTCTTGGTATATTGTATGTCTAAAGAGCTTTATTTTATTTTATTTTTTAAGTAGGCTCCAAGCACAGCGTGGAGCCCAACCCAGGGCTTGAACTCACAACCCCGAGATCAAGACCTGAGCTGAGATCAAGAGCCAGACACTTAGCTGACTGAGTCATCCAGGTGCCCCTAAAGAGCTTTAAATTAATTCCTTTTAAAATGTCCAACTAGCTCAGGCTTCAAAGGCTCTACAGTTGATGGCAATATACCCACAATACATCAAAGCAGGGGTTCTGAAGCCAGACTGGCTCTGAACTCTAGCCTGTCTGCTGTAAATTCTCCGGCCATGAGAATTACTTGCCATTATTGTGTAATTTTAGTTACAAGAGTAACTAAAGATTGACAGCTTACTATGTATCAGGCAATGGTCTAAGTGCCTTACATGTTTTAATTTTTCCAGCAACCCTATGAAATAAGTACTGTTATCATTCATTTAACCCATGGGAAAACTGAGGCACACAGCAGTTAACGAGCTCGGCCAAAGTGTCACAGTTGGTTAAGTCGTGGTGACAGGATTTACGCCCAGACATCCTGGTTCCAGAGCAGTGATCTCAGCCACTCCTCCATACAGACAAGCGTACCTACCCCATTCAACAATCACCACAAACACTAAGGTAAAAACCATCCTGCAAACATTTCCACTTCTACAACTAAAAGGTCATGAATCACAGAACACTCTAAAGCATTTACTAGCTTCTCTTGGAGTGTTGCTTTGTTCTCCAAACCCACTAAGCTAGTTCCCTCTTCATCCTGGCCACTATTAAGAAAGTACAATCACGGGCGCCTGCGTGGCTCAGTTGTGTCTGCCTTTGGCTCAGATCATGATCCCGGAGTCCTGGGATCGAGTCCCACATCGGGCTCCCTGCTCAGTGAGGAGTCTGCTTCTCCGTCTGCCCTTCACCCTGCTCGTGTTCTCTCTTGCTCTCAGATAAATAAATAAAATCTTAAAAAAAAAAGAAAGTACTATCACTTCCTCTTAACTCCAGTCCAGTAATCACAATTATCTGTAGGATTCAAAGATGAGTAAGGGACAAGTAAAGGGGGGTTAGGGAGCTTTCCAATGTGAATATAGCTACATGTGGAGGACACGGTTTTTAAAAGTACGTTCTTGATCCCTTTAAAAATAATAATTGTGTCCAAGAAGGTTCTTCCTTTTTTTTTTAACTTTTATTTAAATTTAATTAGCCAACATACGGTACATCCTTAATTTCAATCCCATTTACTGGGGTAAAGGCACACCTTGTTGTCATAGGGTTTAGCGGTAATGACAGCCCTACCAGAATAAAACTAAGAAATGAGTCATGACAAAGATTCTTATCAAAGTCAGCCACAACAGACCTTGCTTACTTTGAGAAAGAGGCTAATCCGACTTTCATATAACATAGAATTAAGAATGGTAATAACTGGTAAAATAAATTTCAGGGTGGAAGACCCTAAATGACACCAATTGTTTCTGTAATCGTGGGGTTAGTTGGAGCATACATCTTGCAGGGAACCAGAAGAACTGGCTGAAAAGCAAACTTTCCCAGCCTGACAAGGGCTGGCACTATTCAGTGGGGCTGGGTTTTTTTTTTTCAGCCTAAACAACATTCCTATGGGAATTATTTTTTTGGTACATAGACTCTACATGCTCCAAACATCAAGTATGCTGTGACTGGGAGCCTTTTTTTTTTCTTCCAGTTTTTTTACAAAATATTGTTAAATTATCCTGGAGGATGACCTTTCCCAAGAATGGGGATGATTCCTTTGGGACGAAAAGTCTTCTACTGGCAAAAGATTCTTTTTCCCTTGCACACATGCATCACTGGAGAGCAGAAACTGTTCTCCGTGCAACAAGACAAGTACATTTGTACAGTGTTATAGGTTGTCAGTATATAGGTGAGAATGAGGGATGGCGGTCAGGGTCTTGGGCTTGGCCTTAGCCAGCTGGTACCTAAGAACAACAGTCTTGGGTTTGCCAATATGTATCTAGGGCAAGCCATAAGCAGCGAACGGAGGATTCCTGGAACCCAGGGCTTCAGTAACCCATATCATAAATGGTAATAACTCTCCGAACGAGAAGCCATTTGTTTTCTGAGCAAGTTTAGAAATCAAGCTCAGAAAAAAATTCCAATCCTACCAGCTATAATAACTATGTATCCACAATACAGTCATTCCTCCATCCAGTCAGATAATTTTGAAGATGTGCGGCGTACCAGGCCGTGTTCTAGGTGCTGGCGACACAGAGCTGTACGAGACAACGCCCGTGTCCTATACACTCGACCCTCTCAAGAGCTGGGAGTCCAACGACAGCGTAACTAGAGGAGTGCGAACTTCTCTGACACGGAAGGTGGGTCTAGTTTACTCCTTGAAGTGAGCACATACCTTCATGGGTCTGTCACTGTTGGCAAAATTATTGATGATGAAGAGGGACTCCTGAAATCGTGACCCTCCGCTAAGCGCCACGTCGGCTATCAGCTGGCTCACCGCGATGATGATCTGTGGAAGGAAGGACACGCTGTTGAACAGAGGCTGCTTATTTTCATCATGGTGGAAGCCCATAAGCAGCCGTATCAACTGTTCCTTTGCAAAGTGCTACCCGGTTCCATCGTAATCTGTTTTCTTCAGACATGAGGGTTTACATTCTTCTAGCGAAAGAGCGACTTCAAAAGGCCCCAGTTGCAAATCATATTCTGCCTTTTCTTGGTTAGATGCGAACGACTGTTCACAACTCCTAGCACAGCTAGATCTAAAACGGCTTACGAGATCATGAACTGATAGGACGGCGGTCAGGTCTCCGCGGTGACTCTGCGGGCTGGGTAGTCACTATGGCAAAGCTGGGGACAGATGACATTTTTCTTGGATGGTTTCTCATTGCCTTTCACTAGTTGATTTCAGTGGGCCGGACTCCCAACGGCGGCCCCTCAGCTCCCTTCCTGGTTTCTGGCTCGGCTCTCTCCAGTTCAGACGGCAGGACACAGAAGGGCCTTAGGTGGTGGTTTGAATCTTTCAAGCTCCCTTGGATGACCGCCTACACGACTCATGCTACGGGGTTGCTGGCTGGGTGCTTTATTTCCGCTTGCGGGAAGCAGGGTTCTGGGGGAGCTGTGAGTGCAGGCTCTGGAGTCAAACTGCCTTAGATTCAGCTTTCGACTTAATCGATTCTTCACTGGGTGCCTTTGGGAAAGTTATTTCCCCCTCCTGTGCCTCACTGTCCTCATTGGTAATACGGGGAGGATGACAATACTGATACTTGATATCAATACTTGATAGCGCTGTTATGAAAGTGAAAGAGATCATCATGATAATACTAGTTAACCCTTCATTGAGCACTTACTGTGTGCCAGAGATGGTTTTAAGTCTTCCCATTTATTAATGCATTTATATTTCAACACATGACTCGAGAGAACTGATGTTCTGACCCCGAAGAATGGACCTTAATGGGGAATTGCTGGCATACTGGCACGTTTACTACAGAAGAGTTTTGGGGAAGGTGGTCTTTAAGTGGCGCCTCATAAACGTAAACAGCAAAAGCCCTAACAGGTAACGCTGGCCCTCGTAGCCCAAAGTAACTATGTGGCAGATTTTTATAGGAAGCATCTCCCTCTGTCAGATTTTCCCATTCCCAATGACGTTTCTAGAACGCCGTTTATGGTTGCTTCCCCATTTCTAACCTAGTCTCCAATAAACAACACCAATGGAACAGACCATGGCTGGGAACAAGACGGAAATACGACCAAGGATTTCCCATAGGGCAAAGATGCCTAGTGAGTCAAGGAGTCCCATCCGTGGTTTGGCTCAGAGCGGTTTCACCCAACAAGCAAAAGAAATGTAGATGTTAAATGACAACTACCACGCGCTAAGTGCCCCTTACACACGTGCTAGGCACGGTGCCTGGCACTACAGACTTTCTGTTTGACCCTCACGGCAGCCCTGCAAGGTGAACTATACCTGCTTCATTTTACAGATGAGGCAAAAAGCTCAAGACAGACTGAGTCACTGGCCTGGGGTCACACAATAAGTAGTAGCTGAACTGGGATTTAAACCCAGGTAGGGGGGCGCCTGGGTGGCTCAATCGGTGAAGCGTCTGCCTTCGGCTTGGGTCATGATCCCAGCGTCCTGGGATCGAGCCCCGCATCGGGCTCCCTCTTCAGCGGGGAGCCTGCTTCTCCCTTTGCTCCTCCCCCTGCTCATGCTTTCTCTCCCTCTCTCTCTCTCTCAAATAAATAAAATCTTAAAAAAAAAAAAAACCAGGTAGGTCTGATTCCAAAGTTCAGGCTTGCCACTAAACCTGGAGCCGTCTCTCATTTTTCGCTAACTGGGCATGCTGGAACAGGAAAAAACAAACTAAATTACTTGTTACGGTAACAGCCAGTTATCAACCAGCTGTGCTATCTAACAGAGATTTTGTTTGGTATTTCATCATTTCTTTTAACCCTCACGAAACCCTGGAGGTAGGCACAGACATTTACCGCCAGCGTGCACACGAAGCAGTTGAGGCACTGAGAGACTATGGAGGTGCACACGGTCACACAGTGAGCGGCACTCCCGGAATCCGAACTAGAGTCCGTGCCCTTGACACCCACGCTCTAGAGCAGGGCTGCCCGACAGAAATAGGGTGTGAGCCACAGAGGCGACTTTAAACTGTCCAGTAGCCACATGAAAAGGTAAAAAGACACAGGTGAAATGTAATAAATTTCACTTAACCCAATTATGTCCAAAATATCACTTCAACACACAGTCAATATAAAACAACTGAGAATTTTTACTTTTTTTTTGTACTTGGTCTTCAAAAGCCAATGTGTAGTCTATATTTACAACACATCTTTATTTGGACTAGCCAGGTTTCAAGGGCTAACTGGCCATATGTGGCTAAGAGCTATTGTACTGGACCGAGTATCTTTAGGTCTTGAGCTAGAGGCTAAAGATTGAACCAAGAAAGAACAGGAGTGGGGGCACCTGGGTGGCTCAGTCGGTGAAGCGTCTGCCTTTGGCTCAGGTCATGACCCCAAGGTCCTGGGATTGAGTCCCACATCGGGCTCCTTGCTCCTCCCTCTCCCTCTGCCCCTCCCCCCCCAATGCATACTCTTTCTCTCTCAAATAAATAAATAAAGTCTTAAAAAAAAAAAAAAAAGAAAGAGCAGGAGCATTGATTTTCACAGACCTGCAGATGTGTCCTCAAAAAGGTTTTCCTTTTGGTATACTCAAAGTTGTTTCTCATCAGAAGATACAAAAGTGCAGATGCTTCGTTCCTCGTCGAGCTAATCTTCGAGGTGCAGCACTTCAAAACCTCATAGCAAAATGCAGCACACATGTTCACCCTTCCTTTGAAAAAGGCTGAGGGAAACTAAAGAACAGGAAAAACATTAAGTATCTGAAAACCCAATCACAAAAATCAATCAACTATCAAATGCCTACTATATTCTCTCAAAACTGTACCGGGTGCAGGGGCGCCTGGGTGGCTCAGTCGGTGAAGTGTCTGCCTTTGTCTCTGGTCATGATCTTGGGATCCTGGGATCAGGCCCTGTGTCAGGCTCCCCACTCAGAGGGGAGTTTGCTTCTCCCTCTGCCTCTCCCCCAGGCTTATGTTCACCCTCTCTTTCTCTCTCAGATAAATACATAAAATCTTAAAAAAAAAAAAAAACCCTGTAGTGGGTGCTTTGAGGATACAAAACCAACACAAGGCTAGGGCTCTGCTCTAGAGACCCAGAGACCGGCATGTGTTAATAACAGAACAATTCAGGGGCACCTGGGTGGCTCAGTCAGTTGGGCGTCTGCCTTGGGCTCGGGTTGTAGTCCCGGGGTCCTGGGATTGAGCCCCGCATCAGGCTCCCTGCTCAGCAGGGAGTCTGCTTCTCCCTCTGCACCCCACCCCCCACTCATGCTCTCTCTCTTTCTCTCTCTCGCTTGTTCTCTTGCTCTCAAGCAAATAAAATATTTTAAAAAATAACAGAACAATTCCAGTCCGTATACAGGTCAGTACGAAAATGTGCGGTACTGACTATAAATGTGACGGACCCGAGAAGAACTCACAGTGGTCTGGAAGAGATGATGAATAGGTTCTTGATACTATGTATTTAATGAATGGCTGGGAAGGTGAATGACTGATGGGTGTCAGTTTGGGCTTTGACACTGGGAAGGGCAATCTGCGCTGCTTACTCTTTTGCTTTATATTCAAACAGTTCCGTACATTGTGAACTCCCAAATGCTGAGAAAATTATAGTGGGCATCTATCCATCAAGTAAAGCTGTTCTCTTAGCGAAATGAGGCAGACGTGAGATGTGCACCCCCAAGCATACACGCGTGCATTTTCTACTCGCAAAAAGCGTGGAGTAGAAGACATTTTGGCATTAGAGTACAGAAGTGATGCTCAATCTTCAAGACAGCCAAATGGCTATTACTTGGAAAATGTATTCAGTCTGCATTGTGGAAGAGAAACTGTTCACACGACATAGGCTGCTTACGATCTCCCATGCGTCCATTCCGACGGAAGCTTCAGGTGTACACAGTGGGTTTTTTCAGGGAGTGTGAAGCTAGAGGGCCACCCTTTCAAAATCATTCCTTGGCAATCTTGAATTTAAAGCCATGTTACAGGAAACCCCCCCTTTTTTAAGTCATCTCTACACCCAACGTGGGACTCAAACTCATGACCCCGAGATCAAGAGTCACATGCTTTACTGACTAAGCCAGCCAGGCATCCCAGGAATCTACTCCTTTTTATCACCTTAACACCAAGTGCAAATGCTGTGCAGATAATGAATGTTTAATGAATGTTTTCTGATCGGCAATTGGGAAGTCCCGTCAATAGTTTCACCAGATTAGACCACATCTTGCCGGGCAAGATATTCTAGTATGAGAACAAAGGTGTAAGGGAGGGCACGGGAGT
Source organism: Ursus americanus (assembly GCF_024610735.1). Classification (NCBI taxonomy): domain Eukaryota; kingdom Metazoa; phylum Chordata; class Mammalia; order Carnivora; family Ursidae; genus Ursus; species Ursus americanus. Next base: position 30,277,714 of record NC_142164.1, read on the forward strand.
AGTGTAGTTAATCCACTATAATTAGCCTCTACCTCCACCTACTTCTCTGACTGGGCAAGGGCCAGAATCATCAACGACCTCCTGCCAATCCCAGTGGGCTCCCTTTCCCCCTTATCTTATTAGACCACTCCATACCTCATAATAATGGCAGGACTGTTTTCTCCTTTGGCTTCCATGATATCCCTCTTTTTTGCCTTTCTGCCCACTTCCATAGCTGTTCCCTCTCATCTCCACAGATTTCTTTTCCAGCCCCTTCTAGATTGTTTTTCTCCAATGTACTGCTTGCTCTTGACCTCTTTTTTTGTTGTTGTTGGTTCTTCCTCTACATACTCTCCAGGGGAAATTAAACCACTCCCATGGCTTCAATTACCACTCATATGCTGATGATCTCCCTAGTCTACTATGCTCCAGCTAAACTGGGCCTTTCAGTTCCCAGAATTTTCAGTTCTTTCCCAGCTCCGGGCCTTTGCATACGCATGTCCTTCTTCCTAGAGTGCTCTTCCTTGAGCTTTTCAAACACTTGGCCCCTTTTCATACTTCAGGTCTCATTTTAAAAGGGACAAGCCTATCTAAAGTAAGGTATCTCTGCGGCACCTAGGTGGCTCAGTTGGTTAAATGTCCAACTCTTGATTTAGGCTCAGGTCATGCATGATCTCAGGGTTGTGAGATGAGGCCTGGCATCGGGCTCTGTGCTAGGCATGAAGCCTGCTTAAGATTCCCTCTCTCCGTCTTCCTCTGCTCCTCCTCCCACCCCCACTTATGCATGCTCTCTCTCTCTAAAAAAATAAAACTAAAGTAAGGCATCTCCTACAAATCATTATTCTCTATCTTAGCACCTTGGTTCCTTCCTAGAACTTTTTTTTCTTTAAGATTTTATTTATTTATTTGACAGAGAGAGAGACCGCCAGCGAGAGAGGGAACACAAGCAGGGGGAGTGGGAGAGGAAGAAGCAGGCTCCCAGCGGAGGAGCCCGACGTGGGGCTCGATCCAGAACGCCGGGATCACACCCTGAGCCGAAGGCAGACGCTTAATGACTGAGCCACCCAGGCACCCCCCTTCCTAGAACTTTTAATTACTATTTTACTTACTTATTTTTTCTCCCAACTCCATTAGACTAGAAGCTTCATGAGGGCAGAGACTATGTTTCTTTTGTATCCCCACCATTGTATCTCTAGTACCCAGTACAGTGCCAGGCAGAGAAACGGTGTTCAATAAATACAGGGTGGGTGGATGGATGGATGGATGGATGGGTGGACGATGACTTCAAATCTAGCTTTCTAATCCAGATCTCTCTCCAGAGCAAAGATCTACATATCCAACTGCCAATCCTGACAGCTCTAACTGGATGTCCTAAAGGCACCTTAAATTCAACAGGTCCGCAAAACAGAACTCATTAACTTTTACCCCAAATGTAGTCTTTTCTCTGTATTTCACATTACCCACCCCGCTTCATCATCCAGTCAGTGAACTGATGACCAAATCCTCTCAATTCAATTTCTTTACCGTGTCTTATGTCTGTCTTTGACTCTCCACCTCCACGGTCATTTTCACCGTCGCTAATACTTTAGGTCCTCATCTCTTATCTAGCTTATTGTAGTAAGTCTCTTCCCGCCTTTATTTAGGATTGCCACCAATCCACCTTCCACCCTACTGCTGAGAGTTTTCCACGCCGGCACCAATCTGCTCTTACTACAAATCTAATCATGTTGGTCCCATGCTCCCGGAGGGCTAAAAGATGAAGTCTAACTCCTAAGATGAGTACATAATCACCTGGTCCCCATGAACCTCTTCAGTCTCATCTCTCTCTCACTCAGTCCCTGCTAAGTTCTATCGCTACCGCTGTGAAGAAACTTTTGCTAAATTAGAACATTTCCCCTCCTCCTGCCCACCCTCAGTTCCCTGTATAGACTTCTTTTATTCTAGCAGTATTTGTGGATGTGCGTGCATAAATGTGCGTATGTTTCCCTCTACTGGACAATAAGCCCTTGGACTGTATCCTGACACAGTGTCTAACACCAGTAAGTTCCTACCCGGTAACTGTTTGGTTGATGTATTATTTCTGAATCTCTTTCCCTTAGTTGCTTATAACATGCTTGTGTTGAATTCAATTCTCCACATACATCTTTATTCAAAAATTATATTAAGGAGGGGTGCCTGGGTGGCTCAGTGGGTTAAGCATCTGCCTTCAGCTCAGCTCATGATCCCAAGGTCCTGGGATTGAGTCCCGCATCGGGCTCCCTGCACAGTGGGGAGCCCGTTTCTCCCTCTTCCTCTGCCCCTCCTTCCACTCGTGTTCTCTCTTGCTTCCTCTCTCTTCCCTCCCTCAAATAAATAATTTAAAAAAATTATATTGGGGTGCCTGGGTGGCTCAGTCAGTTAAGTGTCTGCCTTAGCCTGGGGTCATGATGTCAGGGTCCAGGGCTCGAGCCCCACGTTGGGCTTCCTGCTCAGTCGGGAGTCTACTTCTCCCTCTCCCTCTGCCCCTCTGCTCATGCTCTCTCTCTGTGTCAAATAAATAAGTAAAATCTTTAAAAAATAAAAAAATTACATTAAATATTAAATACTTAATATTATTAAATATTAAATATTTAAATTACATTAAATAAAAATTAAAAAATACATTAAAAATCAACCTTCAAATCCACCCAAGCTCCATGTCGAGTAAATGCAATAAGCTACCACACAATAATGATGGACCAGGTTGTCCAGGCTCAGTTATCCCACTACACAAGTCAATTAATTGAATTTCTTTGTCTTGTTGGAGTTTCATACCAGAGTAGCGGCCTCGACCGTAGCTTTCCATAATTGTAACTCCATCCTGGTTTATGATGCTTTTTATTACGTTTAAAAGCTATCAAAAACAGAGCAGAAATAAATTTTGGCTCTCTGTTTCGGTCAGATTTATTCCTAAAAGCCTGGTCTGAGGTTAGCGTTGAGATGAGGTACACAGCCTGAACATTTAGAGCCCGCAGACGCAATTAGCATTGAAGGCCGAATTCATTCGTCCGAAGGCGTATTGAGTGCCTACCATTTGCAGGCTATGATACAAGACCCTGGGGTTCGAGAACCTGATCTCCACTTTCCACGGGCTAATACCGGAGCGCGAGGATTAACTTCTATATCCTCGGCAGGAGAATACTTTCAAAAGACGCGCACTAGAAGAAAAACTGGCGAAGTTGGTAATTTGAAAATGATACTTTTCATCGGAGCCCGCTGAAAAGGGGAAGGAGTGGCGATGCGGAATAAAGAGCGTGTCCAGACTTTACGGGGTTCTTGGATGGGCCCTCTTCGTGTATTTTGCCGTTCTGTACCCGTACATACAAAGGCGGGACCTTCATAGCTTCGTGATCTGATGTTCGTGGATGTCATCCCATGCCCCGAGCTGCCCTCTTTCCTGGCTGCCACGGAGGGGGCCCGCGAGCAGCTATGAAGCTCTCCTCCTTACCTTACTGATGAAAGCTCGCAGCGAGGCAAAAACATGTTTCAGCGACACCTCAGATTGTCCATTTTTAAGGAAAGCCAGATGAATATCAAATACTTTTTTCATTAATGGGTTGTGGCCATCATTATTTAAAAGTTGACTCTACAAAACATAAAAAAAAAAAATTGGGGGGCTCCTGGGTGGCTCAGTCGGTGAAGCGTCTGCCTTTGGCTCAGGTCATGATCTCAGGATTGTGAGATCAAGTCCCAAGTGGGCTCCGTGCTGGGTGTGGAATCTGCTTAAGATTCTCTCTCTCTCTCTCTCTCTCTCTCCCTCTGCCCCTACTCCGCCCTCTCTCTCTCTCTCTCAAAAAAGTAAACTTGGAGGGCTGAAGCAATTAACTGCATTACATAGAGAAGAGGAAAGAAAATAATTAACTGTAACTTGGGAAAGCAAGCAAGATTTTTCACTTTTGAGTTCTCCCGCTCACATTACAGTATGTGACAGTTACATCATTTTTACCCTTCAAAGCACTCTCCTGGGACCTCATTTTACTCCCTCAACAACCTGCAAGATCATGGCTTTCGCCTTCTTTTTAAAATCCTAGCAATGCCGATTTGTGTTGAGAGGCAAACATCTGAGAAAAAGCACTGAACGCCTGGCCAGGGAAGCCAGCCAGCCTGCCTGGCCACCGTCAAGCCTGACAAAACACCTCCTCACCATGGGCATTTGGGCAAACCGGTTCAATCCTAATTCGAGCTAAAAATGACTGCATATATTAATAAAAGTGTGACAGAAAATGGGTTTTCAATACACACAGAAAATCAAACCACAGAAGTTCAGAGGTAGAAGGAAGCTTAAGAGCAAATGAGTCCCAACCCCTCCCTTTATGGATGTGGCAAGTGAGTCTCCGAGAATCCCCAAGGTCGCACAGTAGCCAAACGAGGTCTGCCATCCAAGTTTCCAGACTGTTCATTCGGGGCTTTTCCACTACACTACACTTCCTCTGACTAATTGGTTTTTGTAGAGTGCTTTCTTTATGACACCAACTGAATTTTGACTTCTCATTTGTACCTTGAAACACTGGGTGAAAAATGAGATGGTATCTAGCACTGTTAGGGAAACTTCCGTAGCAGTATTGCCTTCAAGAAGGGCCTGATGGAAAATGTCTGCTTCGGTTGTCGTAGAGCCTAAGATTTAAAAAAAAAAGGAAATTAAAAACTGCCCCATGCAGAGAATCACATGACAGTTTTGAATGATTTTTCCCCCCCAAAGACTCAGGGAGAGATGAGCAAGAAGAAAGGAGGTTCTCAATATCCACAGACCTAATAAGCCTCACTGTATTTATTCCTTAATCAAATATGATCCTGGTTCATCGATTCCACTCATTCTCACTTCAGCTCTGTACCAACAGCCCTGCAACACATAATTAGGTGTGTCCGCTTCTTTGGAGACAAGATTTCAGGGATGAACTTGGGTGATGTAACTAGGGAAAACGATGGTGACGTAAGCAGGAATAAGAGAGGAAATTAGGTGTGCAAAAATGAGAACGGTGACCTCACATATGCGGTGCCCTATGGCCAGATGTTTCTAGTTATGCCGATGTTAGGGGACTTGTTTCTACATCAGAAGAAAAACAAAGCATCTGGGCGGACTGAAGGAATTAGGTCCGTTGTATTTTTACAAGTGACAAGAGCAAAGCCGAAGGATGTAAAACTTGCATTTTTTTTTAAGGTCTTAAGTCTATTATTAGCTCAGGGTCCATCTGCTCAAGACATTTGTTTTTATTATTAGTCCTTATCACAAAGCCAGTTTGGCTGGTTTCCTTTTCTGCAACCTCCAGAGGACTATATGGAAATGAAAGATTTCTCTTTGACTTTTTATTAATATTTGCTTTTCAGAGGATCACTTCCATTTACATAACCCTCTAGCTTTCCCAGCTGGTCAACATTTCTTTCCTTGTCCTATTCTCCTTGTCAATATTTCAACACAGGTGAAATATACCTTTGGCAAAATAGTGTTTACAGGTCCTTCATTTTTGCAGTCAGCTCGGCAGGTGTAATCCCTTAAAATCATTGAATGAACAGATATTACACAGACTAAACAAATATTAGAGATACTATTACATTAAGATGCCATCATTTGCATTGAAGTTTAATAGTAGGAATGAAGGATATCCGGTGTAAAATAATACGATGAGAACAGCAATTCAGTGGGAAAAACTTAGTTTCTTTAATACTGAACTAAGACAGAAACTACCATTACTTAAAAATCACTGGAAAATCCATGCATATTTTAGGAGATGTTCCTGTATGATGAAAGGATTGAATATAAACACAGAGATATGCAAATAGATCCACGTATGCGAAGTCATTTCCAATCGTATTGGTGACTGAAGCTAGAATTTCTCAAGGTGACATAGCATTACATGTATGTTTCAAATGGGTATCCTACCCACATTTGCACTTACTGTGATTAAGTGTAAATGAACTTTCCAGGCTGCTAAGATGCTGAAGTCGGGCCTGCATGACCCCTGATCTGTTTCGAAGAGCTGGCATGGTCTGCGATTTTCGGTCTATTCCAAAGTGCTTTGACAGCCAGGCATCATGCACCCTAAAATAAATCCTAAAGTTAGAAAATGGAGTACTCTAATACTAGATCCCAATGTTCAGTTTTTTAAATTAAAAAAAAAAACTAATAAATGATGAGGTTTCCACATCAACAGTATACTGTGTTCGATATTCTATCTACTATTACTTAGCTTAAATGAGGCAGCACTGGAAATTGTATGCAGTTTTCGCGTATATTTAAGAGTTTTCGCTATGAGAATATAATTAAAGAATTTAGAAAAAGCTTCTTACTTCCCTCCTTCTCCTCAAAACAATCAGAGTCAAGTGCCAACACTCCATAAGATTCAGTCTTTTGTCAAAAGGCGAGGAAGGGCGAGAGTCCCGGAAAAATAGTGAGAGGGTTGCTCAGAGTGGAAACGAGGTGGGGAGAACTCCCGGGGTTAGGTGTGCGAGAAGGAATGCCAATCGAATCTGTTTCTGGCCTGGAGTTAAACCTGGATCAGACATGTTTACTCAACATGTCTGTTACTAGCATGTGTGCCAACTTTTGTTTTCCTTCAGTTTTAAGATTCCCTTAAAAAAAATTATAGCTGGGTCATATGGGAACTCAGGAAGAAAAAGAGTTGGTCTGTCCTCTAGTAAACAGAGTGGGAGAGCCAGCGGAATCGTCGAGATTAAGGCTCATGGTGGTAGTTACCGTGCCGGCTCCGAGTCACGGGAAAGACAGTGGAATCTTCACCCGAATCACCCACTATCGGGATGTTGCCGACACTCAGCTAGGAACTCCACCCAAAGCGCCTGCTTAGTTTCTGGAAGTGCCATGGACTTTAACTTTTAAAAAAGGACTCTATGTGAGCTCCCTAACTCTACCCCCCAAAAATAGATCTTATTGAAATGAGGCATCTTTTCCTTAGGGTCCCTCAAACATGTTTTGAAGTATTTATTTCATTAAGACTTAGGTGGCCGAAAGAAGAAAACAGCTAATAGAGGATGCGTGTCCCAGTTGCTGTTGTGGATTTCTATTTACCTTAGCAACTGAAGTCAATATTGACAGGTTGTTGATAAAAGTGCAGACCTTGCAGTTGTCCCCACTTTATGATTTCCTGCCTTGCCCTGGATCTAAACCCCTTCTCACCCCTTTCAGAAAAGACAAGCATCTGTTCTAGGATTAGAACAGAAACTCCGCGTGTCACGCTAACCACTAGCCTTCGGAAAACTTAAAAATATATCAGTTCACACTAGTTTAATTTACGGTTTGAGTTGAAACATGTTAAATAAATCACAGGTAACTTCCTGTGATCGCAAAATGAAGAATCTCGGTTTTACGTGGCATGATCAAGACTGCCATCTGTTGGAAGAGAAGGAAAAAAAGTGGAAACTGCGGCGGGAATTACCTTGCGATGTTTCTTTTCCCCATATATCTGAAGTGAAACAAACATACTCTAGAAAGAAAAACAACAGCACGTTAGTGAAATAGTGCCATGCTTCACATTTTAACAAGTAATATTTGAAAATTCACGTGTTACAAAGAATGGCCTATTTAAAACATATTACAATAATATGTTTTGGTATACAGACATATACACGTAACTACTTGTGGGTTTGCCATATTACAGCTTTCTAGATTTATTCGCTACAACTACCTTAGCCACAAAAAGCTCCATGTCTTCGCATACAATTCTAACGACATTAAAAAGCCTGTCAATGCAAATGATTCCACATTGTGCTCTAAAACGTTTCATAGCAAAGATCTCCAGTTTAGCCATTAATAACTAAAAAGAAAAAAAAAGTTTCTTAAGCCCTAAAACTTGGAGCAATTGCTATATTTTTATAATGGCATTAAAATACCTTGTATGAATCAAAAATCTCAAACACATCCAGAAATTGGGAGGATAGCATACTAAACTCCCATGTACCCAGCACCCACCAGCTTCAACGGTTATCAACTTAGGGCCATTCTTGTTTATCCTCTACTCTGAGCAGGTGTCCTGCTCTCCCTCCACCCTCCCTACCTCCTGTATTTCTTTTGAAGCAAACCCCCAACATCATATATTTTCATGAGTAAATATTTTGGCATAGTTTTTGAAAACTGTAACTGCCGTTTTGTTTGCTGATGTTTTCTGCAAAATTCTGGAAGACTTTACTATGCGCCGATTATCCTCTTTTTATTTTGAAAGACATGCACATAAGAACATCATTTATGCGTGTTCTTTCTTTCTTTCTTTTCAAAGTAAGCTCAGTGCCCAAAGTGGGGCTTGAACTCAATGACCCCGAGATCAAGAGTCACGTGTTCTACCGACTGAGCCAGCCAGGAGTCCCTGTGTGCTATTTATCTAAAAATTTCTTAGATTTCATTCTAATTTTTCTTCTAGCTTTCAGTAAGGATGTACAGATAGCTCAGCAAACAATCGGACAACTTCCCACCTCCACCTAGGAAACAAGACTGGATTTTCCCCCAACCGCCTTGGAATAGAGATTGAAAATATATATATATATATATATGCATTTCTGAAGCCGGTAGAATTACTCAGCTCTACAAAGGAGTACAAATTCTAAATTCCAGTAATTGAAGCTGCTCCATTAAAGCCAGCATCTGCTCCAAATGAATGCTTTTGGACAGCTGATGCCACTTCTAGTTTTCCAGATCACAGAGAGACTGCTGCTGGGCTGAACGGTGGTCTATTATTAGCTAATTTCTCTGATATCATAAGTATTCCATCTCCATGTTTTCTTCCATCTGCATGAAGCACCGGTGTGCTAGCCTCGATGCTACCAAGATAGTTGAATATTTCCTACCCTATTAGCAAATAGGCTGTTGGGGGAAAAAAGGTAACGTTTAACCCCCAAATAAGGAGAGAATTTATGAAAATAAATTAATATAACTTACTCTAGAAGTATGAGAATGTTTATGAGCTCCTGAGGAGACACTTTATTCCAGTAAGTTAGGAGAGTATCTGAAAATGGAATAAATAAAGTGGTGGATCTTGAAATAAGTAGAGTAAATAGCACAGTACACCCCAAAGTACCAATAACCTCGTTTCCACAACCATCAACTCACAGCCAGTTGTTTCATCCATCCTCCTCTCTCAGCTCACTCTCAGCTCAATACACACACTGTATTTGTTTGAATTAATTCCAAATGTATTGCTTTATCTGTAATTATTTTAACAATTATTTTTATTTACTTTGTAAATATTCTTTTGGATGGCTGATACTAATTTTCATATCATCCCTGAAGACAGAGGAAGGGAAAGAGACCTGGGGTTTTTAATGAACCTCCTAAAATTTTATGCAACATGGTGTGCTTATGCATATTTTTTGGAATGGAGGGTCAAGTACCTTTGCCTGCTATTCAAAGGGCTCTGTGAACCAAAAAGTTTGAGAACTTTAAACTTTAGGGGAAGAGATTATTTTTTCCTCTTTGCCTTTGCATTATAAACTCTGAAAGCCCTGGTATGTAAATACACACACACACACACACACACACACACACACACACACGAGTTAAAAACAAAACAACAGCCTGAATGAAAATGGAGTTGCTTATGCTCCGCCCCACATCACCAAACCAAGACAATTACAGTTTCTGCTCTCCCAGGAATGGAATCTTAAACCAGTCAATTGGGAATCATCTGATCAGCACTAGTAAGGTAAGCCGCCTGATAGAGCCCTGGCATCCCCTAAACAAAAGTGACTTTGCAATAACCAACCCACTTTCTTTCCCTATATAAACTTCCTTGCTCTAGCTTCCTCCTACCTCTAAAAGTCTTTTCATTTTGTACAGCTCCTCAGGACTTCTCTCTGTCTGCTAGATTGGATGCTACCTGATTCTAATCAATTTTTTTGCTCAAATAAACTCTTAAAAACATGCCTGTTTATCTTTTAACCATATATCCACATGGATATATCGAACTATTCCAGATATAAAAGTCCCTTAAATCTATCACATATACTTCTCTTTTGACCTGCTTCTTTACTTCCAACATAGTGATTTACTGAGATTAAAAAAAAAGAAAGAAAAATACTGCTGCCACTCAACTCTCCATTCTTTTTTTATTTTTTTAAAGATTTTATTTTTAAGTAATACCAATGCCCAAAGTGGGGCTAGAACTCAACTCCGAGGTCCTGTTGCACGCTCTACCCACTGAATCAGACAGGCGCCCCTGTCCATTGCTTTTTTATGTTCCTCAGATATAGCTAATGATGCCAGTAGCTCTTAAATGTAAAAAGTTAAAGGTATCACACAAGTGGCAAATGACAAAACTGCCCACCCAGCTACAACGGGTGCAAGACAGGGCTGGAAGACAAGACAATGTTGGCCAAACGGAGGGGGGTAGGGGAGGGAGGAATGTAGGGATTTTGACTTTACTTCCAACTGTTTTTAAAGCCACGAGTATTGCTACTTTGCAAAACACTGATCCTCAAGAATAAAATGCTAAAATAGCACCAAATTAGATTTGTTTTAAAAAATAAAGCGAGCAGGGACTTCCGGTCTCCCCCCACTCCTGCCTTGGATTGCCCCGCTGCTCGGAGAAGCCCGGATCCCCCAGAAGCCACTGGGTTTCCGGCCTCTCCGCCTCTCGTCGAAGCTTGGCGTGAAGGCGCCATCTTAACGGTCTCGCGCACCGGCTCTTCCCGCCAAACAGCTGGGGCTTCCTTTCCACCCAAAACACCGGGACTTTCTGCCCATCCCTGAACCACCCCTGCGCCAGCCCTGCGCCCAGAGGCAGCTTCGCAGAAGGTCTGTAAAAGGGGTAAAGGCCTCATCCCAGCCGCGGCTTAACTGTAGTCAGCAGCTCCTCCGCCATTTTCTCGGCAGCGGCGGTAGCGCTGTCAAGCCGCTGGCCCGTCTCAACCGTTTCCAAATCCCAAATCGGTGAGACATGATGCAGGCTGGGAACATGGGTGGAGGAGACAGGGGAGGTGGTAAGAAACCTCCAGGAAGAGATAAATTACGGTTTAGTGTATGTGATGTGTCGTCTGACGATTTTAAAAAAACCTGGCTCACGCTAAAAGAGCTTCATGACAAAGAGCTACACCGTTTACAGGCAAAATTAGCCAGTTTGAGGAAAGAGCGATTGGCAGACGGAAGGTGGACGGGCTCCATAACCAAAATTAAAGAGCTGACCGAACAACAGAAAGTCCTTAGCAGCACCATTCATGACTTGCGAGATCAATTAAATGCAAAAGTATGTGACCGCTGTACGCTGAATGAAAGCTACAGGAACACACTACAGCAAGAATTTTATGATATCCAACAACAAAATCTTCACTTTATTGCTGAGCTTACTGAAGAAAGGAATAGGTTAAGAGAAGAAAATAAAAAGCTTTCTGCAAGACTGAATCAGCAGCGGTTTCACCCTTCTTTTTCTGATAGCGATGATGAGGATTTCGTTCCCTGTACTCAAAGGTCCGTGCCAGTTTTTTCGGTCAAGGAGCCTTCCCCAGGAACTCCGGTGCATCTGCCTAGCAGATTGATAAAGCAATCACAGACGACATCTGGACAAAAGGAACGACGACGAAGTCCTAAGTTTTCGATTCCGTTTTATAGTCAGGACCTCTTCGAGGAGCCAGAGACCTCTTCCCAGAAGATTTCTTCTAATAGCGCTAAGCCTAACACAGAGAGCAGTGCCCATCAGAAGTCACCTGGAGGTTTTCCTGTAACATCTACACTTGGTCCTCAAAGCGGGCATGGATTTCAAGATGTTTCAAACCTTCCTGAAGACAAGCTTGGCCAGCCAAAAAGGAAACAGATCTTCACCCAGAAGACCTCCACACAGAAGACGTCCTCGCAAAAGTGTGAAACTCAGATGGACTTCTCTTGGAGCCTTTCCAGTATTTCTAACACAGAAAACCCCACTACTCAAGTCATATCTGAAACTTCAGAAGACAATATGCCTGATTATAACGGAAGTTCATTTCCCCCTTTTACACAGAGTAAGGAAAAGCCTCCTGTAACTGTATTTCCCTTTGACTATACTTTAAAAGCTAGTGGGAGAAGAAGATCAAAGAGTGGTGTTGCTAAATACAACATTGGGTTTTCTGTAAGAGATTGCACCCAGACACCTTCCACTGGACGATCCACTGTGAAGAATGCTAATAAACCTACAGGTACAGGGTATGATGCCGATAAGCCACAAGGTGATACCCAAAGTTCCATCTCGGGGTCTGCAATAAAGAGAAAAGCCAGAATACAGCCAGGAAGAGGGGGAAAGTAGCTTTCCCTCATCCTCTCAAGGAAGATGCTTTTCTTTTATGAGAGGACAGTCTTCCTGTCAATTCAGACTGTGTAACTGATTACCCCTGACTCTGATTCCATTTCTCAGGAAATAATAAGATAATAAGAACAAAAAAAGTTTGGCAAATGACTAAGACTTTGAAACAGTGAATTATTGCCAGTTAATAGAATAGAGCCACAAATAGAGAAGGAAATTCATTCTTTAGAATCCCTCTACTTCCATATAAAAGTGTAGAGGTCTGCCATCTTTTTGTTGAAATTAAGTTACTACTGTTTATGAACCAATAAAAAAGCCAAGCGAGGACCTGAAGAGTGTGGACTTACAAAAGTTCAACATTTAAATGCATATAGAGTGACTAAAATATTTACCAGACAAGACAAAGTAACTAGAATGCATCCATTGAGAAAGATCCAGAAGCAGATTTTTTCAGAATAAAATGAATATGACTTTACATGTACAAAAGATAAAGAGGAGATGTGACACGGACTATATACTAGTTATTAAAAATGTGCTTTTAAAAATCAAAAAGCAAGAGCAGAAGAAAGAAAAACCTAAAGAGCAAAAAACCAAATATTCAGCAAGCAAGGTCAACATTTAGAAGAGGAACAGAACCGTGAAGTTCTCAAGAAACAAAGCAGTTATGGTCTTATCCATGACATTAAAAAAGCAGCCAGAGACTTGTCCCTGGTTATCACAGTATATGGCGTGAGAGTGTGTTTGCTTGTGCACGCATGCACGTGTGCCTGTGTATGCACGTGTGTGCACAAGCATTCTACTGGAGTGGAGGAGAGGAGAAGTAGCAGTGCATTTCCCCCCACTCCTTTCCCCACCCCCTCCTTTTTTTCTCCTCCTGCCCCCAACTTAATTTCCCTGGGCTGTGGTGGTGGTATTCAACGACTTTTTTTTTCTGTTTTTTTTTTTTTTCCAGGTGTCTCTTAGGCCTTTTTTTTTAAAACAAATTTACTAAGAGAATTCATGTGCCAGAAAACCCATTTACATAGTGCACAACACAATAGTTTATAGTATTTTCAAAGAGTTGTAAAACCATCACCCCAGTTTTAGAATATTTTCATCACCTTAAAAAGAAACCCCGTACACATTAGCAGTCACTTTCCATGTTTGCCCACTTTTCACCTTGTAGGAAGACAAAAACAGTGAGCTGTGGCTGACTGATCCACTATCTCTCAGAATGAAATACCACCGGGGTTAAAAATGATCTCCCTTTCTTTCTTTCTTTACCAAAACAGGGAGGTACATCATACAGTCTCAATATAATCTTTGACTTTTACTCTAAATTATATAGTCTTAGAATTTAAGGATTATAGCTGTTTTTCTATTGTTTTATTAATATATTCTAGAATTTATTATTCATATATAGCTATTTTTAAGGTCCCTGATAATTATCAAATTATTTAATGTTTTTATAGCTTGCCTTATTTAAAAGATTTAAATATTTAAAATATTTAAATACAAAAATATTTAAACACAAAAATATTTAAAATATTTAAAATAGAATATTTAAACATGTTTAAGTATATTTAAAAATAAAGTATTTAAAAATATTTAAAAATATTTAAAAATATTTAAAAACAAAAATATTTAAAATAAAGCAAAAAATAGAAAATAAGTAAAATATAATGATTACGATAATCAGAACCCAGGTGCTTTTATGTTCTTCGTTCCTGCATACATGTTTTTTTAGTAAAAATATTGAGAAAAGGAAGAAGAGGGAAGGAGTTGTGTAAGTAAATGTGATATTTGGGAATAAGATAACCTTCTGATTTGACTTCCAGAGGACACACAGTTTATGAAAACCCTTTGGTTATTCTATCATATCAAGAACTGGTAATCCTAGTAAAGAATACAACCGTATGCTAAGGGGGAAAACCTGGAGCCTGGAGAACAGCCTGACACCACACAGTGCTGTGCGCTGGCCTACGAAGATAACAGCGGCGTTCCCGACCCTCAGAGAACCCTTCCTGTCTTTCTGTTTGCTTTTGGTTTTCCAAATCCTGGGTCAAATAAAAGCTAAAGTCTTAAATAAGACTTCTAGTTATTATTTCCTTCTGTTTACATTGGTCATTTAATGCATATAAGCTCTGCATGAAAAAAATACGTTTAGCACTTTTAAAACTACTGTTTCATTTTAGAAATCAATTTTTAAATAAAAAAAAAATAGTTCATGAACATGAGAGACTATGGACTCCAGGAGACAAACTGAGGGCTTCAGAGGGGAGGGGGTGGGGGAATGGGATAGACCGGTGATGGGTAGTAAGGAGGGCACGTATTGCATGGTGCACTGGGTGTTATACGCAAGTAATGAATCCTGGAACATTACATCAAAAACTAGGGATGTACTGTATGGTGACTAACATAACATAATTAAAAAAATAGTTCAAAGAATCAAACCTGTATGACCCAAATGAACCTATTTTAAGTTAGAAGTAGAGGAACGTTTTAAGGCCAGAGTCTTCAACGATCTGTTTCTAATGTGCCCGTGTTTTACATATAGGTGATGATCAAATACTGGTTGCATGAACCTGTGAGGGCGGATGTCAAGTAGAGACCATGCTTCATAAGCTGGTAACTCACCTTCAGAAATCATTTTTACTATATACAAGTAGCACATTAAGAGGCTTCTGATTTCATACTGATCCAATCGGTTATACTGGGATACACTACTCCTTGTGGAACTCTGTCGGGTCTGTAATAGAAAGACAGGACTTTTGTCAAACATGATTGGTACTATAGTTTCCCATAGCCTTTAACTCAATAACTATTTGCATCATTAGTCCTGTTTGGGAAAATTCTAAGCCTAAATCCAAATTTTCTATCCCACTTGGAAGGTAAAAGAGCGGAATCATTCTTTGTTGCTACCGCACAGAGCACCGCCACTAGAAATTACCTGGGGGTCTTCACCAAGATAACAGTGTGTTTCATTCCTGTAATGTGTTTTAGTAGTAGTAAAAAATTAAACCATATGTGACTATTCCAGGAAAAATAGCTGGTACATGGAGGAGGAACTTAACTAAGGTATATGGAAGCACAGAAACATTTTAAGCTCTTTCAATTTGAGTCTTTCAGAGTTTATTAATTAAAATCCAACCTACAAATAATAGGTCAGGAAATCTGTATTTCTTAAAAAGGGCTAATGTTACAAGATAATTACATGATGAAGAATCCAGTAATAATTTAAAACTACAGCTTCTACAAACTAGTGATGTTCCTTTTAATGACTTGTTAAAATATCAGTTGTTAAGCATGACAAGATCTGACTTATTTGGGGATTTATATGAATAGAGTATTAATCTAAAGAATTTACCTTATTAAAAGCCAGTTCTTCCACAGCTGAGCTAAACTGGGCTGGAGATACGCATTTACAAAACCAGGATTTACTAAGAACAAACTTTCACTTGGAGCAAAACACCTAGGTTCTGAATGTTTGCTAGCTATGTGATTATTAGCAAGTCATTTAGCTTCTTTGTTCTTTATCTGCCTTACCTAGGGTAGTGTCTGTTGACAGAATTCTAAATGATGTAAAACAGGAACCTTTGTGAATAAATTACTATTTACCCCAAGCCTCAAGGAAGTATATTCCAGTGGTTCTCAAGGGGCGGTTCCCAACCAGCAGCATCAGCACCACCTGGGAACTTGGAAATACAAATTAGCAGGCCCCATCCCAGACTGAATCAGAAACTCGGGGGGTGAGGGCCAGCCATCTGTTTTTATTAAGCCCCCCCAGGTGATTCTGATGCATGCTAAGAAAGCCACGATATAGGAGAAACATTGCTGGAATCAGAAAACCCGGATGCAGGTCTGGCCTGCCATAGCTGTGTGGTTGTCCTAAGTCACAGCCTCAGTTCTCATTCACAAATGAGTGGGAATTTATTATTTTTATGCGCCTTCCAACCCTAATTTTATATGATTCTGTGAATCTACGTAGCAGCATGACACAGCTTTATTGGTCTAAAATGAAGTTTCTCAGGGCACCTGGGTGGCTCAGGGTTAAGCGTCTGCCTCAGGCTCAGGTCATGATCCCAGGGTCCTGGGATCGAACCCCACATTGGGCTCCCTGCTCAGTGGGGAGCCTGCTTCTCCCTCTCCTTCTACTGCTCCCCCTGCTTGAGTTCTCTCGCTCTCTCTGTCACATAAATAAATAAAATCTTTTTTAAAAAATTAAGTTTCTCAGGAGCCTGGGTGGCTCAGGGGGTTAAGCGTCTGACTTTTTTTCGGCTCAGGTCGTGACCTCAGGGTCGTGAGATCGAGCCCCACATTGGGCTCTGTGCTGCGTGTAGAGCCTGCTTAAGAGTCTCTCTCCCCCCCTCTCCCTCTGCCGCTCCCCCACCCCCACCCCCACCCCCACCACTTGCTCTTCCTTTGTCTCAAAATGAAAATAAAATAAAATGAGGTTTCTCTGTCTCAAGGAAGACATATCCCAAATTTTAATGTTAGAGAATATATTCTGATTAAGTGATGATGGGATGCTGAGATCATCAATTTGGAGGCTTAATTTTTTTTTCTCCCATGTTAACTACTCTTACAAAAGAATGAAAGGCTGAATTAACCCTGCCAAGAAGGGATTTAAATGACAAGGTGCATTAGATATTTTAAACTTGAACCTTCCCTCTCTAGAACAGGTTACAGTGTACGAGGATTAAAGGAGGTATTCAAAGTTAGAACTCTTAATGATGAATGCCTTATCCTCCATAAACAGTTTTAAATATCCAAGTAGCAGCTGCCATGACAGGAAGCAACCACGGCAACATCCAAGAATTATGGGGTGCTTTTTACAGATCCAGACAGACTACAGGAGGGTAGAGAGCCTTTTATTTATCTAAAAAGACAGACTATTGTAGCCTAGCATATCCCTAGGGCTACCCCTCATATTTAGGTTCTTACATTTTCAACAGTTCCGCTCTGATCTGGAAATCCTGTTGCTCCTTCTGGGATGAGGGAACCTCTTGAATCCTCCCTCTTGATTCCATGTCCATTTTGAAAAGCCCCATAAGCTGGAAAAAGCCAAGTCCTTGTTAACAACCAGAAGAATAGTCAAAGAATATTTTTAAAAATAAGTACTGGGTTAATTGAAAGATAGATTTTAGGGAATAGATCTTGGTCTTCTAAAATGTGAAGTTTCTATTTTATATCAAAACACCACTTTTTTAAACCACTTGAAATAGTTCACTACGTATGAAACTACAAGAGGTTCCCCGGAAGTAATAAATGAAAGCCACACAATTTGAGAGCGAGTTTTACAGATAAGGAAACTTGGGCCCAGAAAAGGGAAGTGTCTTGGCTAAGACGGAGACAGATAGGATCGGAAACCAGTGTTCTTCTCATTAGCCTTTATTTTGTCAATATACCAAAGCTACATTTTAAACAAGCTTAGATAAGGAAACTTAAGCAAAAAAAAAAAAAAGTGGCTGCAAGTGTGAGTCAGATTTAATTAAACTTCAGAAGAGACCATGCTATGTAGAGTTGTTACGATGACGTATTTCGAAAATACAGAGCAGTACACGGTGCCTTCCTACACAACTATGCAATGTATAATCTTGAAAGGACTTAATTACCAGTGTCTTTGTCAGTGCTCAGACTCCCTCTATTTGTAGGTGAAGTGAAGCCACATGCAAACTCATCCCTGGATGCCTGTAACACAATGTGACACATCTGTCATTTCAACAAATCTGTACACGAGGATGAGAAATCGGAATTAACAGAATGAGAGGGCACCCTAACTCTAAACGAAGCTCACTGTCAAAGTCTGGACCAGGTATCACCGTTGGCATTTAGGTGACGTCTCTTTAAAAACGGGGCACTAGTGTACTTTGCAAGCAGGACCTCTGGCCGAGTAGCAGAACCCTAGATGCCTGGTAAAAGCGGCAACGGTTGCAGTCCCATCATGGCTCAGTAATCCTCCTTGAATGCTAGGAGGGGTGTGACCAGAAGCCCTAGATGAATTTGAGCTACAGAAGAAAGAACAGAGAAGTAAAATACTTCCACATCTCACTGTTGAATGTTGTGGAGGGAGCGTAAGCGTGAGTTACTGCGATTGTGAAAAAGACCAGCCTAAAACCCAGGGAGATAATGCAGCACCCACATTTAGCTGATGTCCCAAATCGGGAGCTTTAGGCAATAAAGCCAGCAGGGAGGCTTAAAAGCAGCTTTCTCGGGAACCCCAGGCCGCCTGGACGAATCGACTAGGACATTTGATAGGGGTAATTTCCAAAGGGAGGTGTAAAGGACGCAGTTGAACCTCGGAAAGCGGGAAGGTGATCCTGGGCCGTTCGGAACACGGAGTGGGGGCAGGGCAGGACTTGATAGTCCCTCTGGGCAGACTACAAAGCATAGCACACACTTTAATAGGGTGACTGGTAAAAGGGAGCATATCCAGAAGAGTGTAACCAAGATTGTCAAGGGTTTGGGAAGGACAAAAGATGAAGTGGAGATACCTGGTCGGGAGAAAAACTTAGAAGGCACTCGTGCAAGGGGTATCACGTGGAGGTGGGAACAGATGTGTGCTCTGGATCTCTAAGAAGGCAAAACTGGGACAAGTAGATAAGAAAACCTTTTAGGTCTAACGGGAGAAGGAGAGTTTTAATTATTACAAAGGCAAAATGTTGTTTTGCCAAATGGGAGACTGGTCACCCTCTGAAGTTCCTTTTAACACGAAGATTCTAAAGGGAGAAAAAAGCACAGACCAGTTGTGCTGAGCTAAAAGCAACTCACAGAAGAGCTAAAAGGAGGCTGTCCCAGGAAGGGAGAAGCAAAGGCATACAGTTTCCCCCCGGTGCCTCACACTTTGGAAGTGAAGAATCCTTCCTTCAGTTTTCAGGTTGAGTGTGAAGGTAAAGTAAATCTTACAACACTGGGTGCAAGGGATTCTTGGTATTCTCTCGGACCTTGTTACTCAGAGTGTGGTCCTTGGACCAGAAGCAGGCCAAAGTGTGTTAGAAACGCACAGTCTCAAACTCCACCACAGGCCTACCGAGTTAGAGTCTCGGTTTTAACAAAACCCCCAGTTGATCAGTATGCACATTAAAGTAGGAGAAGCAGGGGCACCTGGTGGCTCTGAATCACTGTTCTAGAAAAAAAGTATTAACTGTAAAAATGGAATGAAAAGTAATGATTAAGGTAGAGACCATACAGCCTATGACCACAATTCCAAACGCAGTCAATGGAATGGGATGAAACGCCAGTGGAAGCACGTCACTACTTACAGAGTTAGGCGTGCCTGCACAGGAGTACAAGGTGTCGCGGCCTGCTAGCCGCTGTATGTTGTCCAAGAGCAGTCCAACAAACGGCAGGTACAGTTGCGCAATTTTGGCCTGTTGGTTCTGAAAAGTAATTATCCAAAGCTTAGTAGGTATATACTATGTCCACATCACACATAAAGCTGGCCCCATCTATCAGTTTCAAGGCTCAAAGTGGACTAAAACCCGCAGCAAATTAGTGAAGCATGAGGCTGTCTATGCTTATAAGCCTCCGAACCCATAGCCACAGAACTTTCTTGGTATTTGGATTTACGCACGATACGGAGTCGAATCACATCCCTCAGGA